>NC_073305.1:10783797-11097130 GCF_027595985.1 Sorex araneus
GGCCCTTACACATGCAAAGCAAGTGTTCTGCCACATCCCTTATTTCTTAAGTGTAACTGCAATTCTGTGGGATATTTTTCAGGGGGTGTCCACACCTTACAGAGCCCGGGGGATCTCAGGGTGCTGGGAACTGAACCTGGGGCTCCACACACAATGAAAGCACGGCAGCCTTTTGAGCTATTTCTACAGCCCTAATTCTCACTTTTACTCTCTCACCAGACAACTTACAAGCATTTTCTCCCATTCTTGTGATACTGTGGTTTATGATTAAAAAAATGTATTAGACCTGTCACCAGTCCCTGCCATAGGTCTCCTAAAGTCCTTTAAATTATAAAGGTGAAGACTAGGAGGTGGGCCGGGGGCGGAGCTCAGCATCGGGCACTCACCCGGCACATGTGAGGCCTTGATTCCACCGCCAGCACCGCAGGAGAGAAACTGAAAACTCGAGGAGTATCTTTGGTCTTGGGCCTTAGCATGGACACCAAGATGGTTCCTGGGGGGGTGGGAACATCTGTTCTCATTATCACAAGACCCGAAGGGCTCCTGGTCACCAGAGAGATCAAGTTACAATTAGTAGCGTGGAATTTTCAGCCCCTGAACCCCATTCTGTGAAAAGGGAGAAGGGTTAGACGATGGAGTTCATGGTAAAGATGCTGAGGTGAAGAAGCTTCCAGAAACCCCCCAAAGAACGGAATCCAGAGCGTGTTCAGGTCGGCGACTGGGTCAGCGGCACACTGGAAGGGCATGCAGTCTGCACCCCTCACTCGCACCCTGCCCGGTGCTCTGCAAACACCCTGGAAACCGACCCGGGGCTTTTCCTCACAGGTGTAGAAAGGACGTCTGACTCTGCTGTCCTGTGCTGCAAAGAAACCCCCCAAAAACCCAACCCAAGACCCAGAAACACAAGCCTTCTCCCGCCTCTCAGGGGTCGCTGACGGCTGGTGAGGGCCAGCCCTGAACAAGACTCTGCTCAGAGACCGGAAACACACCGTGCAGGACACAGGGCGTGTGCAAGCACGTCCCAGAGTCTCAACAGTCGGCTGCGCCCACCCCTTCCAGTTCCACGGTCACGCGAGCAGCTCCCACCAGTGCTGCTCAGGGTGGGTGCTGCAGCCTGCCCCTGGTAAGGGCCTGGTGGGGTCTGGCCCGATCCAGGGGGCACTGGTCTCAGCTCAGGAGAGTGCTTTCTGCCTGATCACTAACAGATGTCCAGGGGAGAGCTGAGTGGTCCTCCCCGCCCCCCGAGAAAGAGTGGGAGGCCAGGCGAGTCCAGGCCCTCCGGTGAAGGCTGGTGAGTGGGAACGGGAGGCTGAGACCTTCTCTTCTGAATCGCCTGCGACTGGTCCCGCTGGAACTGAAGCCGCCAGGCTGCCTGCGCGCCTTCAGTGAGGCCCTCCAGGGCAGCTAGCCCTGCTTCCTCTTTCACCAACTCTGCTCGACTGGGCCACGCCCGCTCGTTGTGTGACACCTACCTGAAAAGACGTCCTTGCCCTGAGAGCCAAAGCCACCACCTCACACCAGGCCAGCAAGAGCCACACCTGTGCCTTCTTCAAGGGGCCCGGGGGAGGGCCAAGCTTCGAAGAAGGGAGCCTCTGTCAGGCCCTGGCCCTGCGCAGTCCCCCAAACAGAGCCGGGTGTAGCGTGGCCCCCAAAGCAAAAGAACGAAATGCTAGGGGCTGGAGCGATAGCACAGCGGGGAGGGCGTTTGCCTTGCACGCGGCCGACCCGGGTTCGATTCCCAGCATCCCATATGGTCCCCTGAGCACTGCCAGGAGTAATTCCTGAGTGCAGAGCTAGGAATAACCCCTGTGCATCGCCGGGTGTGACCCAAAAAGCAAAAGCAAAAACAACAACAACAAAAAACCGAAATGCTGTTATTAGATTTCTTTCTAGCACAGGGCCCAGAACCAAACTTTCCCATCAAACTGAATCCTATTGAAAGTATCACGGTGGCGGGCCGGAGCACTAGTACAATGGGCAGGGCGCTTGCCTTGCACGTGGCTGATCCGGGTTCAATCCCTGGCACCATATAGAGTCCCCTGAGCACTGCTAGGAGTGATCTGAGCAGGATCAAGAGCCGGGAGCAAGTCCTGAGCAGGAAAGTCTGCCATCAACCTTCATTAGGTACACCATGCTTTTCCAATCCCAATCACACTGGCTTCTGACTGGTTTATGGCCCCTCACATGTTATTTGGTTTTTCTGTTTTGTTTTTGGGCCATACCCAGCGTTGCTCAGGCTCTCACCTGGGAATCCTCTCGGCAGGCTCGGGGGCCCTATGGGATGCTAGGAATCAAACCCAGGTCAGCCGCGCACGCAAGGCAAGCGCTCTCCCCGCTGTCCCCAACCTTCCATCCAACACTCCCCACAGCCCTCCCCACCCCGCCCACCCTTTCCTCCATCCCCTTCCTCCTGGCAACCACCTGTGTTCAGAGTCTGACAGTCCCGTGCCTTGCTGGTTCACCCACTGGGTGTTCACGTTCCGCTCTCGTCACCCCTTTGTGGGTGGCGCTCTGCATGCCACATGGCCCAAGAGCAATGTTCCTCGGGGACAGGCACTGCCTTAGTCCTCAGCCATTTCCCGAGCGCAGCACCCAGCACAGGTCTCACTGACAGAGCTGGGCTCTCACCGCAGCAGTGCAGAGAGAAAACGCCTCCTCCAACTCTGGCATGCACTAGGTGTGCGCACACGGGGGCTGGCACCACTCAGGCCTCCCCGGCGGCCCAAGGACAGCATCACCTGCCACTCGGCTAACTGTCCGGCCTCCCCTTCACAGCAGCACTGACAACATTACGGCTCAAACCATCACAAGCCATGGAAGACCCCCTGGAGGGGCCTGTGGGCCAGAGCTCTCAGCACGAGGCCAGGGTGGGGACGGTCACTCTTCTAGAGAAGAAGGGCAGCGGGTCTAGGACCCCGAGAATCCCGCAATGAGGGGACTTCATGCCACACGCAGAAATGCCCAGCTTCACCTGTGCAAAGCCAGCAAGGAGGAAAAAGCAGAACCAGCCGAGAGCAGGAAGTCCTGACCTTCATACCTAAAATTCAATTGTTCCTTCCACATGCAAATTGCCAGTGCGCTTTCAAAAATCCTGAAAATAGGACCAGTCTTCACTCTTGTAGAGGGGCCTGGGGGTTTGGAGCCCCACCCAGAGGTGCTCAGGGGCATTCCTGGCTCTGCTCAGGAGCCACCCCAGCGGCACGGCCTGGCAGACGACATGCAGTGCTCGGACGGGGGTCGCCCCCAAGAGCTCCCCCCACCAGGCTTGAGCTGTGTCACCAACGTGCTGGCCAGGGCTTGTGAGTTCTGGGCATGGAACTCACTTCCTTCGTGCCGCATGGCACCCCTTTCACATGGGGTTGCAGTGTAGCTGAGATCCCTCGTGCTACCAGAGACGGCAGAGATGGCGGAGAGCAGGGCCTGAGGACAGCACTCCGGCGCATGTGGGACACCAGGAATGTGAACCTGTTACCACATGCTTGCAAGACACTAAGCCACTGTGGCCATTCCTCCCCACTAGGCGAGAAGCACGCTTATGCGCGCGAGCTGGGATCCTTTCCACGTTATTAATCACCCCCTACTTGACGAGTACAATTTGGCAAGAATAAATGTTCATCTACGGTGAGATGATAAAGTTCAAATGCTGGAAGAAAATGCCCAAGAAAGGAAAATATGAAATGCTTTAAAAAGCTTCATGATGTAACAAACACACACTTGCTTTCCAGACTCTTTCAACGCACGGAAGGCATCGGGGGTACATACCAGAATTAAGAGATACATACACTGCTCCATTAAGCCCAAGGCTCCTTGGGGGAATCAGGAATTTTCTACTTGTTCAACTACCGCTTTGCACAGGGCCTGGGGCAGAGTAAGCGTTACATAAACCCACCGACAGAAGGGTAATTTCTCCCAGATCATCTGGAAGTTAGCATCTCCCTGCACCAGGACATCCTGGGAAAGGCCTCACTAAACGGCCTGATGAGCAAGTCTGTCGGGCCCAGGGCCAGGGTTATAAAGAGCAGCAATTTAGCCCAAAGCAAACCTGTATTTGAGACAAACTTCAACAGAGTTCTATGAAGGACAGTGAGGCAGGCCAGAGACAGCAGAACAGGTCGAAGTGTGCACGAGTTCCATCCCTGGCAACTTCATGGTTCTCTGAGCACTGTCAGAATGGACACCCAAGAACAGAGCCGGGAGTAGCCCCTGGGCACTGACAGGCAAGGGAGGGGAAGAGAGGACAGGGGCGGGGGGGGGGGGGGACCAGAAGAAGGACCAGAGAGATGGAGGGGGGGGGTGTTGGGGTTTGTTAAGGTGCTGACCCCAGTCTGGTCTCTAGCACCACCAGGAGGGGTCGTGAGCACGGAGCCAGGAATGCCGCTGAGCACTGCTGGATATGATCCAAACCCGAAAGAAAGAGGAGGAAAGAGAAAGAAGAAGAAAAGAAACTGCCTGGCCTATCTTTGTAATATGTAATGTATTACAAAGCAGAAACAAACAGTGACACTGCTCCAGAGACAAAGAAGGAAACAGAGAAGTTAAAAAAAGATACCTGTAGGTGGGAAATTAGTGTGTGACTTAAAAAAAAAAAAAAAACAACCCACAAAAACCCCACAACACTTGGAGTCAGGAAAGGGTGACTACCGTGAAATGCTGGGATGATGGCACTTGGGAAGACCCTGGGATCACACGCACTCGACAGAAACTACGTTTTATTGCCTTGTGATGATGGAAAAGACATGCGTGTAATATGAAACCCAGAAAACAAAGCAAGAAATCTGACAAAACAAAGTTTTCTATACTATAAAAACACACCATTAACCAAACTTGAGTCACAAGCCAAATGTGTGCAACATGAAAAAGAACAGATATTCTCTTTTTCTTCTTTCGGGGAAGGTCACCCCCAGCAGTGCTTGGGGGACCCCGTGGGGTGTCAGGGAGTCAGCAGCAGGCAAGGCAAGCACCCTACCCGCTACCGCTCCAGTCCAAGACAGCCTTGCCAGACAACGTGTAAAACTCATGGGTGTTCAAATAAACTTCACAGGCCAGAGTGACAGTACAGTGGGTAGGGCATTTGCCGGGCACTGGGCAACCTGGGTTCGAAGCCTAGCATCCCATCAGGTCCCCCAAGCACCACCGGGAGTAATTCCTTAGTGCAGAGCCAGGGTAACTCCTGAGCATCAATGGGTGGGACCCAAATAGCAAAAAATAAGCTGAGGGACTGGAGCAATAGCACAGTGGGTGGGGTGTTTGCCTTGCACGCGGCCGACCGGGGTTCGGTTCCCAGCATCCCATAAGGTCCCCTGAGCACCATCAGGAGTAATTCCTGAGTGCATGAGCCAGGAGTAATCCCTTTGCATAGCCGGGTGTGACCGAAAAAGCAAAAATAATTTAAAAAAAAAAAAAAAAGCACGAGTCCATTCACAAAAGGAAGAATGCACGGTGAATGTTCTTTTATTCTCAATCTATTCATCAAAGGAATGGAAATGCTGAACAATAAGGCAACATTTGAAATTTCCCCACTATTTAAATTGGCAACCATTTAAGAAATTAACAATTGGCAACTACATAAATAGAATTCCCCAACTACACAAATATTAAGGCACACACACTTCCTGAAGGCAGTATAACAATGAATACCAAATTTTAGGTATGTCAAACCACTATATCTTAGGGAAAGGATCAGATAAATGGATGGCGATAAACATTAAATAATTTTCTCTAAGAAAAAATGAGAAGAAACAAAAATGCTCAGAGGAATTGTTACACAATGGCAAATGCAATGTCAGAGTCCTGAAGAGCAGTATACACTGGCAAGGAAATATAGTCATGGCTTTAAAAACAGGCTGGGACGGCGTCACGGGGCAAGGCGCTCGGCATGCATGAGTGCACACGGCTGACCTTGGTTTGATTGATCGCGGCACTGCATGGTCGCCAGGGCACTCACTGAGCACTGGTGGAAGTAACCCCCCTGCCAGCTCCCCCAGAGCTGGGAGCAGCCCTGAGCACAATTAGGTGTGGCTCCCAAACTCCCCCGAAGGAAAAGGAAAATTCTGAAAAGCAAATTACAGGGCCAGGGATAAGCCCCGAGGGCTGGAGAGTGTGGTATACAGAGGACCCAGAGTTTCACCCGAGCACTCGATGGCCGCCTCAGCACCACGGAGACCCCAGCACTGCTGGAGAAAAGCCAGTTACAGAAGAGTAAGATGTACCAGGGCTGGTCCACCTCTGGCCACTGCGAGTCTGCAGAAATGTCCTGCGGCAGGGATCAACAGGTCATAAAGGGCCAGACAGTACAACGGGCAGGGTGTTTGCCCTGCACACGGCACACCCGGGTTCAGTCCCTGGCATCCCAGATGGTCCCCCAGGCACCACCAGGAGTAATTCCTGAGTGCAGAGCCAGGATTAAGCCCTGAGCAGTGCTGGGTGTGGCTCCAAAACAATAAACAAAAGGTCATAAAGAACATCAGTTCTCTAAAACTCATTCTATTTAAACACAAAAATCTATGAGGAAGAGAGTCGAAGGCTGCATGGAGGAGGCACAAGTGCAGCCCCCAGCACCACCGGGAGACCCCAGAGCAAGAGTCCCCAGCCCAGTGTGCTGGGCTGGCAGGCACGGAATTACCCAGATGATCGAGAATTGCTCCCTTTCAGAACCCCAGGAGGTGGACACTGGTGAAGGGCCTGGTGTTGAAACATCTGTATGCCTGAAACCCAATCATAAGTAACTGTGATTTCATGGTGATTTAGAAAATAAAAAATTAAAAAGAACCACTTCCATACTGCTTCTGTGACAAAGAAGGAAATCCTTTTCTGTTTGTTTTTATTTGGGGGCCACACTAGGCAGTGCTCAGGGCTTCCTCTTGGCTACTCTGTTCAGGGATCAGCCCTGGCAGGCTGGGGCTCAAACCCAAGTCAGTCACGTGCAAGGCAAACACCGCACCTGCTGTACTCCTACCTCTCAGCGGCGGCCCCTAGGAAGAAATCCTTTTAAAGAAAGACAGCCAAGAACAGAATGATAGTACAGCAGGGAGGGCACTTGCCTTGCAAGTGGTCAGCCCAGGTTCGATCCCCAGAGCACCACCAAGAGTGATTCCTGACTGCAGAGCCACGACTAGGCCCTGGAGTAAGAACTGTGACCCCAAACAAACAAAAATAGAGACTAGCCACCTAGTAGCGAGGTGTCCTGCCCATCAGGAGTGAGCAGTCAGGGCTCCATGTAGGCGTGGCTTCTGGGTGGCCAAAAGGCCCCGTGAGCTTCTGAGGGGTCTAACTGGCAAGTTTCTCGGCAAAAGCCACCGCGGCATCACCAAGAGCCAAAGGTCGAATAGGAAAAGTTCTTGAGGACAAAAACGGGGGAAAGGAGACTCAGAGAGAGCGCTCAACAGGCCGAGCCCAGTCACGGGCACTGCAGAGTCCCCCAAGCACCAACAGAGTGACCCCCGAGGCCAACCTGGAACAGCCACTGACCACAGCTAGGTGTGGCCACAAAACCAAAAAAGGAGGCAAGGGGGGAAGCAAGTCTGCCAGCACCAGAGCGGAAGGGACGGGACACAGAAGGCAACCAGTCAGAGGAACAAGACATCGCGGAGGGCTGGGCCTGTCACCACACGCCCTAATCTCCTATACAAGGGCTCAATGGCTTCAAGGGGGACACAGTGATCTTCACTTACTTTCTTCTAAGGAAACATTTTTTGCTCATTCTCTTAGCAAATTCACTGTAGCACTGTCATCCCGTTGCTCATCAATTTGCTCGAGCGGGCACCAGTAATGTCTCCACTGTGAGACTCGTTGTAACTGTGTTTGGCAAATCAAATACGCCACGGGGAGTTTGCCAGACTCTGCCGTGCGGGAGGGATACTCTCGGTAGCTTGCCGGACTCTTAGCAAATTATTCATAACAAACTATTATACAAATTATTACGGGCCAGCCATGGGGGCAGGCTTAAGGAATGGTTGGGAAAACTGGAGAAAATGGAAGAAAAGTGGAGGGAAGGTGTCGTGGGGGTGGGACTGGCGCTGGGGAATAAACAAGTAAAGCCAGCCTGCCACCCGGAGACACGTGCTGACCCAGTCTGGCCGCGCCTCCTGCTGGGGTGCTGTCCTTGGGGGCCGTGTCCGCATCTGGGAAGAGGTGAGGACTCAGCTGTGAGGCCGCCACCACCAGGATGAGCGCCATGAAGACATAGAAACTGCTCGTGCAGACACCTCCTTCCAAGGACCACATTCATGCCAGAGGGAAAAGCTGAAGGCTACTTTCAGACAGAAACACGTTTCCTGGAAAGCAGGACCCAGGAAGAGGAGTCTGGGGCCAGATCCCCACAGGCAAAGCATCGCTGCCCCCTGAGGCCCCCCGGCCCTCAGCAGGAGTGCGGCGCTTCTGCCTTTCTCAAGCTCTCGGTTTTCCTCTTTTCCTTCCCTGGATTTTGGGCCACACCAGACAATGCTCAGGGATCACTCCTGGCCAGCCCAGGCAATCAGGTGCTGCCCATCAAGTTTTCTAAACGTAGCAAATCAACAGTTAAGAGTTTATAGGCACAGGGACCGGAGCGATAGCACAGCGGGTAGGGCGTTTGCCTTGCACGCGGCTGACCCGAGTTCGATCCCCGGCATCCCATATGGTCCCCCAAGCACTGCCAGGAGCAATTCCTGAGTGCAAAACCAGGAGTAACCCCTGAGCATCTCTGGGTGTGACCCAAAAAGCAAAAAAAAAAAGTTTATAGGCACAGACTTAGCTGACGGTGTTTTGTTGTTGTTGATGGTTTTGTATTTTTGGGGGGAGGGGTGGGGCTGTAAGAACTGTTCTCAACACTCAAAGCTTTTGATATCAACTCCAGGTTACCCCAAACATTTCCCCCATCAAAATAGAGTTCCCGTGCTGAAGAGGAGCCCACAGTGCAACTACCCTTTCTCCAGCCCACTCCCTTGCAATACTCGGGATACTCCTGGCACTGCACTCAGGAACTGATCATATGGGGTGCTAGGGACTGAACCAGGCCAGACACATCCAATGTCGTAGCTCTAGACCCTCTGTATCGGGCCCTCGTGTTCTTTAAAAACAGGAGGCGGTCCGAGGGGCTGGAGAGATGCTTGCCATGCGCAGTTAACCCAGGTTCAAACCCCCGGCACCAGAGGATCCCCCCAAAGCCCCACCAGGATTGATCCCTGCACATCGCCAGGTGTCCCCCAAACAAGACACAAAGCAAAACAGGAGAGAGGGGCCCTGAGGCCACACCCAAAGTGCCCAGCACCTGGGGTCTCGCCTGCACCGGCCCGGGGCGCTCCCTGCCCCCGCTCTCACCTCCAGCGCCTTTCCTCTGCTGCCTCGGTGGTGGGGGCACACAGGCCTGGATATGGTATCGCACACACTGACCATGTGGACACCAGGGAGGGAGCCTGAGAGAGCCGCACCCCCAGAGTGACCAGCACTTGCGCTGCAGGGCGGGTGGCCCTGATCTCTCACCCTGTGTTCCTAAAGGCCAACTGTAATAAAAGAATTAAAAATAAATAAATAAATAAAGGCCAACTGCCTCGGAGTCTCCTCGCTCCAGCAGGTCAGCTCAGGAGGCCGCGGCTCTGCCTAGCGTGCCCCGGGCATCACTCTGCAACACGCCCCGCCCGGCGTGCCTGCGGGCTGCCCCTACGCCCCCGTGCCAGCGGGCCCTCCAGTGATGGCGTGCGGCACGGCTGCCAACTGTGACGGTGTCGCAGGCTTCCCCTTTCCTATCAATCCATCTAAAATCCACTCAGTGTTGAACTAATCCAGAGAACCGACAACTTTAGATTTAATTTCTCTCCATTATTTTCAGTGCCCTGGCCTGCCTGGTTTTTGCGATTCCGAAACCTCCCGCGCTCTAACCTGACTCCCTGTGGCGCCCAAGCAGAGTTTTCTTCTCTTTCTTCGGAGGTGTTTTGGGGCCACAGTCCTGGTGCCAGGGATCTGAACCCATGTTGTGCTGCCACGGGCGCCTGCAAGGCAAGAGTAGGTGCCCCCCGCCCCGACCTGACAGCCCCGAAGTGTTCTCCCCAAGTAGGTGCTAAAATCCTGTCCGTGCAGACAGAACAGCGTCTCCAGAGGGTCCCACACTAACCCCTGGCACACAAGCCTGACTTTCACAGCGCAATATTAGGTGACAGGTGACAGTCCCGCCGGGAGGGTGCTCACCTTGCATGTGGCTGACCTGGGTTCGATCCCCGGCACTACGTCAGGATCCCCTGAGCCCTACCAGGGTAAGCCCTGAGCACAGTGGGCCCCAAGGTCCCACCCAGCCACAACCCCCCACCCCCAGCGCAAAGTCACAACTCTAAGTACTTTAAACTTGACTTGAGTAATATTTCAAGATGAATCTTAAAGGATGACTCATCCTGGCCCTCCAGGAACTGAGAGTGGAGGACAAAGGAATTAACTTAAACCAAACTAAGTTCGAAAGAGCAGAATCAAAACTCAAGATCAAAGAGGCAGAAAGCTACAGGACAAACGCCAACTAATATTTTAAGAGGTCAGTGTAGGTGTAAAATAGACCTACCTCTACCAGGCACAGGAGGGAATCCAGTTTTCCGTTTATTTATCTTTTAATTTGGGAAGCACCCAGAGGGGTGCTCAGGGCTTACCCCTGGCGGGCTCAGGGGACCCTATGGGGTGCTGGGGACCCAACCCAGGTCGGCTGTAGCAAGACAAGTGCCCTACCCAGGGTCCTGACGCTCTGGGCCGGAGTCATTACAGCCCAACATGCCAGAACAAAGGAAAGTCTGAACGAAGCCGCTGACTGCCAGCTCAGGTTTAAAGCCCACAAGACATTCTGGGACCAATTTCACCAGCAGAAATAGGCCCGGATTCTAAGCACAAAGTTAACATATTCTGCTCCAGAAACAACTTCCGTGACCCTCAAGGAGCACCCACGCTGGCAAGGGAAAAGGCTGAAAGCAAATAGCAAGCGTTGGCCAAGATGTGAGTGCTTGAACAGCCCTCCACGGCTGGTGGGGCGTAAACCGGTAGAACAACCTTCACAGAGGGGGTGGGGGAAGGGGACTTCCCAGGCTGGGCTCAGTCCTCAGTGAGCCAGGCAGGAGGGCTCAGTGGTCAGGCCCAGCTGTGCTGGGGACCCTAAGGGCCTAAAGGGCCACACCCAGGGTGCTGTGGGTGAGGGGCCGAGAAGGTGTCAAGGACAGAATCTGGTCCCTTGCACACGCAGAGCTCGCCCTCACCGAGCTCTTTGGGGTGGGGGGGCAATAAAATTTCCTCCTTCCTCGTCATTGTTGTTTTTGGCCCACACACTACAGTGCTCTGGGCTTACTCCTGGCTCTGTGCTCAGGGGATCAGCCCACTCTACGACTGCTCCAGTCCCAAGATTACTTTTTTCTTCGGGGGGGCGGGGATACTCCTGGCTCTGCGCTCAGGGGACCCTATGGGAGCTGGGGAATCAAGCCCATGTCAGCCATGCTCGGGCAAACGCCCTACCTACTCGGCTATCTGGCCCAGATCACCCTTCTCTAACTCACCCAGTCTGAGCACTCTGTGATGGCATGTTAGTGGACACAGATTCCAACCCCAAAACTCAGGTCTCCATTCTCCTCAATATTAAATTCATAAGAAATTTACGTATCAGAGGATATACACCAGGGAATCACACAGTCCTACTACTAACAGTCACAAACTACAAGCTACCCCCCCTCCCCCCCTCATCCTTTACATGCAGGGTCCTGGCCCAGGTGGTGCTTCCTGAGCACCACCAGGAGTAGCCCCTAAATACCACTAGGCGTGGCCCCCCAAGCAAAACCAGGACAGAACCCTGCTATGCAGAGGGCACACTCTGCAGTTCCTTTCCCACGGCGCCACGTCAGGCGCAGCCAGGGCGGGCACCCTCCAGGGCTGGGGCCAGCGAGCAGCTTTGCATCTGGGAAACCAGGTACAAACCCCAGCACTCGCCCCCTGAGGGCCTCTGCGAGTCACCCCTGACCACCACCAGGTGTGGCTCAAATAAAATAAAGTAAAAATCACAAAAGTGTTAAAAAGCAGCAGATTCATGATCCTAGAGGATGGTGACTAAAGGGACCTCTAAATCAATGAAAATTCACCCATTTTCCACTGTTGTTATTATTTTTTTGGAGCCTCACCTAGCAGGGCTCCCATATGCAGAGCTTGTGACTCCAGCTCTTGGGTCATCCCCCCAGTCTCCAATAGCTTCCTCCCCCCTGTTGGTTTTTGGCTGTGCTATCGCTCCAGCCCCTAAGGATACTTTTTGGTAGCATTTTCAGCGGTTTTTCATAACAAACAATACAAAATATATTATTTCGGTTCTGCTTTGGGGCAGGGATTGGGTTCAGGATGAACATACCTAAAATATGATGATGGAAGGTGTAGTGGTGGTGGGATTGGTGTTTGAATATGAAATGTAACCAAATACTGTGAACTGTTTTATAAAAAAAAAATATATATATATATATATATATACACATACACACACACATTTTCTTTTTGAATCACACCCGGCGATGCACAGGGGTTACTCCTGGCTCTGCACTCAGGAATTACCCCTGGCAGTGCTCAGGGGGCCATATGGGATGCTGGGAATCGAACCCGGGTCAGCCATGTGCAAGGCAAACGCCCTACCCGCTGTGCTATTGCTCCAGCCCCTAATACATATATTTTTAAATGGAAGATATATCCATTTGTCTAGGGCTGGGACTCCCCGGCCGGCGTACTACCCCCGTAGCATGGACAGCAGAGCAGAGCCCTGTCAGCACTCCAGCAGCGGGAGAGCTGCCGCCACCATCACCCCCTCTCCAGAGCTGGGGCAGGGGGCCCTGTGCAAGCTGCAAGCACCACACGGCGATCTACGAGGAGCAAAAGACGGGCCGGAGCCACAGTACAACCGGAGGGCCTTTGCCTTGCAGGCGCCCACCTGCTTCCCATCTCCAGCATCCCATATGGTCCGCCCCAGCACAGCCAGGAGACCCAGGCCGGAGTCAGAAGAGCCCCCGAGCAACAGTTGGGCCACCCCCCCATCCCCCACCAAAAATAAGCATCGAAAGGCAAATATGTACAGGAAAGTTCCTACAAAACATTCAAGCTCTTTCACAACCACCAACTAAGTGTACAAGATCAACGGAATTAAAGGGGCTCATTTCAGTTTTCTTAAGGTCACAGCTGGCAGTGCTCAGGAGTCACTCCTGCCAGTGCCGGGGGCCATGTGTGCCAGGAATACAAGTGCCTAAACCCTGTATTCTCTCTCTGGCCCATGGGGTGTCATAACCTGTGAACTGCCAAGATGATCCAGCAACTGGGGGGACCCCTAGATTTCTAAGTGCTCAGAGAATTGTTTGGGTAGAGTGACGACCAGAGTATCTAAGAGCTCGGATTCTTTCTTGTTTTTCATTAAGTCTGTTACAACTGGGTTTCTCAAGTTAGCTCACAGGACCTTCCTCATGCACTCTCAAACAACTGGAAACTAAAACGTCTGGGCTGGACAGATAGTTCAGCTGCAAGGGTACTTGCGGGGCGAGGGGGAGGGTGAGAGCTGGCCTGGATTTTGATCCCTAGCACCCCATAGGGCATCCCCCCCATCACCCCCCGAGCCTCACCAGGAGTGATCCTCAAGCAGAGAGCCAGGAATAAACCCTGAGCACTGGTGGATGTGGCCTTAGAAACTAAAATGAAAATAAAAACTGAAACGCTCATCAAATGGAAAATATTTTTTAAATTGCAACTGCCCCCAAGGAGAGGCAAGCGGCGGTGCAACCAGTCCCTTCACAGTCAAGATCCAGCTCCTGACCTGAGCGGGCTCCCTGGAGAAAGGCCAGCAGGGCCAGCCGTCTGCACCTGAGAGCCAGGAGACCCTGCCCGAAGCCCCTTCCCCAAACCACTCCCAAGAGCCTGTCTCGGCCTGCCAAGGTGACACTGCCCAGCTCCCTGACAGCGCTTCTGCAGAGCTGCCCTGTCCCCAGGCAAGCAGTCCGAGGCGACCAGGAAACCAGAACCAGCCTCGTGGGCACAGCAGTGATGACATCACCAGCCCCAGCCAGAGCCGGCCCTGCGCCGACTGAGCACATCTCCAGGCAAGCGAAAAGGCCGATACAGCATGTCACCACTGGAACCAACTCCCCAGCTCTCTTCCTCCCCCACAGAGACATTTTGCAAGTAGCTATTCTTAAATTTGTTTTTGAAATCACAGCCTGGGAGTACTAAAATTGAAACTAGCTGGAGACACCGCTAAGCCAGTTCTGATTTCACCCACCGCAACACTTTCACCTTGGATTCAGACCCCACGGGCCACAAGCACCATCGAGAACCTTTCACACAGAAATCCACCTGGAGCTGGTCTTTGTTTTTTTCCCTATTTGATGCCCTGGATGGGAGGGAAAAGTCCGAGACCAGAGGGACGGTGTGAGGACAAATAACTTAAGAGACCCACACACTGCAAACGGCTCTGCAGGCAGTGACAATGAGAAACGGGCGTGCAGGACACACACGCACAGGACGGGAGAGGAGGGCTCAGCCAAGACCGCCAGCGGGAAAGAGCCCAGAGCTCTGGAATCGTGTGGGGGGGAGGGGGACGGGGGCGCCACACACAGACGTGATTTCTAGAGCTTCAGAGGATGACATCAGTGTCAGGGAATCACTCAGCAGCTTTACTCAGGCTGCCCCTCCCCCCCCCCAAAACCTCGTCCAGACTCCCTGAAATCCTCAGCCACATGCACGGCCTCACAGAGGGAGAATGAGACAATTCATTACAGGCACGATGGCAAATCTCACAAACGACGTTAAGGTTGATCACAGATGCGCGCTTTAGGCTTGTTACAGAAAATAAATACAAAATTTAAGGGCAGATTTTTTTCTGGGGCTGGAGCCATAGCACAGCGGGAAGGGCGTTTGCCTTGCACGCGGCCGACCTGGGTTCGATTCTTCCGTCCCCCTCGGAGAGCCTGGTAAGCTACCGAGAGTATCCCGCCAGATACTCTCTGATGCTCGCAGATACGGCCAGTATCCTGCTCTTGCACGGCAGAGCCTGGCAAGCTCCCCATGGCGTATTCAATATGCCAAAAACAGTGACATGCCAAAAACAGTAACAAGTCTCCCAATGGAGACGTTACTGGTGCCCGCTCGAGCAAATCGATGAGCAACGGGATGACAGTGATACAATGATTTTTTTCCTGAGTGCCTATCTCTTCAGATTTTTCAAAAGCCAAAGTAGTAAATGGGGGTGGCGGTGGTGGGGGTTTGAGGAGCCCCGAGCAAGTGGTGGGAGATGCTGGCACTGCACTGGAGTGTGGGAACACTGCACCCCTGAAACATATACACGCCGGAACACAATGTGAGCCTTGTAACTGAAATGCCTACACATGCACGCACATCTATAGAAAGCTTTCTTTTTTTTTTTTTTTTGGCTTCACTCGGCAGTGGGCTCAAGAATCAGATTCAAAGCCAGAGGTGGCCCTAAAGCAGGACACAGACTTCGGAGTTGGGAGGGCTCAGGCCAGGCTGTCCGGGGCTGTACACACAGGCACAAGTGGTTGCTAATAATTACCTGGAGGAACAGACCAATAAAGCTATTTTTAAAAGTGTCTTCTACATTCCACCCTTCTGTTTGTTTATTCATGCCCTTCCACCACCGAGGCAAAACTCACGTTCCACTGATTTTTTTGGTGCTGCTGGGGTTCAAATTTGCCTCCTACACACAAGGCCAGAGCTTAACCACTGAGCTATAGCCCACATCTCACGGCCATTTTTTTTTTTGGGGGGGGCACACTGGGGGGGGATGCTCACCGGTTACTCCTGGCTCCACACTCAACAATCACTCCTGGCGGTGCTCAGGGGACCATATGGGATGATGGGGA
The DNA here is from genome assembly GCF_027595985.1 of Sorex araneus. NCBI lineage: Eukaryota > Metazoa > Chordata > Mammalia > Eulipotyphla > Soricidae > Sorex > Sorex araneus. The sequence continues at coordinate 10,799,628 of NC_073305.1, forward strand.
CCGAACCCAGGTCGGTCACATGCAGGGCAAACGCCCTCCCCGCCATGCTTGGCTGCTTGGGCAGCCCGGGGACAGCCCCTGTTAAAGGAGGCGGGTGGAGCAGTCATGGGGAGGGGCAGCGGAGGTTTCCGTCAGAGATGACACGGGTATGTGACTAGGAGGAGCCACAAACTAGCTTGAAGAAAAAAAATCCAGTGTGCCAAGAAATGCCTAGCTGGAGCAGGACAACAAATGACACTTGCTGTACAAAATGGCAATTACAAAGATTCCCCCAGTGAACCCCCCCCCCAAAAAAAAGCCACAAGAATAAAAGAAACAAATTTAGTACTGAAGGTTACAATTCAAAGACTGATCAATTAGAAACTGTAATATGATCTTCTCTAGAATTGCTCTTTTTTTTTTTTTTTTTTGCTTTTTTTTTTTTTTGGGTCACACCCGGCGATGCACAGGGGTCACTCCTGGCTCATGCACTCAGGAATCACCCCTGGCGGTGCTCAGGGGACCATATGGGATGCTGGGATTCGAACCCGGGTCGGCCGCGTGCAAGGCAAACGCCCTACCCGCTGTGCTATCACTCCAGCCCCTAGAATTGCTCTTTTCAAAAGCAAACTATACAAATTCTGTGGCTAAGGGTAGCCATGTGCTTTTGCACAGGGGAGGCCCAGGTTCAAACTCTTAAGCCACACGGTCACCCCCCAACATCGCAAGAGGCATCTTCTGAGCACTGCGGGGGTTTGGCTCTCAGGCCACCAACCCCAAGTGAGCCAAACCTTCAGATTAGTCACACCATGAGACTGGATTACTAACTCCACTTTCCAGGGGCCTGAGGCAGTTGAGCCCCACCAGAATTTGTTCTGTTTTTGTTTTTTGGGGGCCACACCCCATGGAACTCAGGGCTCATTCCTGGCACGGTTCAGGTGTACTAAGGAGAATCCAGGTTGGCTGCATGCAAGCCTTGGATCCAGATTTGATTCCTGGCACCAAATGGTCCCCTGAGCATCACCCAGTGCAGCTCTGGGGGCCCCCAGCACTGCTGGGGAGGCACGAGCATCCCTGATGCCACAGGGCCCAGGTGGCACCACCTCCTCAGGGCCTTGTTCTGAACCGCTCGTCTGGCTGGCTGAGAATTGTCAGTGAGGTCACCGGGGTCCCCACAAGCAATGCCTGGCAGGCTGCCCCCACTCCCCAAACTCCTCTTCCCCCAAATCTCAAGTTTGGGGCCAGAGTGACATCAGAGAGGGCAGGCAGTTTGCTTTGCATACAGCCCACCTGGGTTTGATCCCCAGCATCCCGGACGGTCCCGAGCACTGGCAGGAGTAATTCCTGAGTGCCGCGCCAGAAGCAACCCCTGAGCATCGTGGGGTATGGACCAAAACAAACAAACAAAAAAAAAGTCAGTTCACTGAGAGCCAAGGCATTCCACAACAGAATTCCTGGCTATGAATACTCACCCTTTAAAATTCCTTGAGGACAGGACCCATGCCTACCTCCCTGAGTCAATATCCAGTAATGCCTGGGATGTGGGAGCCACTCAGAAACATCTGATGAATGTCGGAGCGGTGCTCATCAATCGCTCTTCTCTAAACTGGAAACATGCTTTGAGGCTACCAGCCTAGTTACTCACACGGGTCATCCCTAGCCAGCAAAGGAAGTTCTAAACAACACGCAGTGAGGTCTCGGCTTCGGCTGGGCCGGCTCCTCACGACTCCTACCCGGATCCTAGATTCAGATCGGGACTCCCCAGGCTGCCCAGGGCACCGGCCAACAGGAGACTTCAGTAATCCAGGGGCCAGAAGTCATGCGGGCAAATCAGCTGCCTTAAGTCACAAGGAGAAAGACAAGGGTCTGTTCTTCGCCATCCAAAGAGCACATTACAGTATTTTCGACAGAAGAGCACCAACGGCTTACCACGGGCCGCTCAAGGTTGCAGGCAAAGTTCACGGGCCGGGCTGCCGGACTCACACGTCGGACAGATCTCGGCGGCCAACTTTCCCCCCCTGACCCAAGTCCCGGGCACAGCTCTCTCCGCTCACCACCCTACGAACCCCCGGCCCGGTTGGAACCCCCGGCCCGCTTGCCAACCACCGCACTGGAAGGGAGGGAGGCAGGGGAGGCAGGGACCCGGGGGCAGGAGACAGGAACCCCCAATCTCTGGGCACCTTTGGGCAGCGCGACCAGCAGGCTGGGCCCAGGCCCCGGAGGGCGACGGCCTGGGCCTGCCACCCCCACTCCCTTCTCACTGGCTGCGTGGCCTCCGTTCAACGAGCCCCTCTGGCCCTCCCGACCCCCTCTTCCGCAAGTGGGCACTCCCACGGCTCCCGGGGGGTCTGAGCACCAACCCTCGGCGTCTGCGTAGCAGGCTCGCGCGCGGCGGTGCACACAAAGCGCGCCCCACGCTCGCTGTTACGATTGTTATTATCCCCGAGCTCTCTGGGCGCCCCTCTTCCCCGCGGCCCGCGGCGCGCCCCGCGGACATGCCCGGCCCCCCGGGCCTCGGCCCGCGTCCCCCAAGTTTGAGAACTTCTCCGGCGCCGGCCGGGACGCGCCGCTCCGGACACGGCGCTCGCGGGGCCCGCGTGTGCGCGGCCGGCGCGGCCCACGTGACCGACTCCGGGCCCGGCGGCCGCGGGGGGAGCGGGGTCGGCGGCGGCGGCGCGGGCGGACCCCGGGCGGGGAGGTCGGCGCCGGCCGCGCGCGCGCGCGTCCCGGGGCGGCCGGGGCCAGCGGTCACCGGGCCCGGCGCGCTGGGCCACCAACGAGGCGCCGGTGACCGCCCGGCCGGGGGGGAGGCGGCGCGGCCTCTGACCCGGGCGCGGCCCCGGGCCGGCCCCGGGCCCGGCCGGCCGCCGCGGGCCGCGGAGGGGGGGGATGGGGCCGGGCCGAGCCCGCCGCTTACCTCGGCCGCTGCGCGGGGGGCTCCCGCCGACGAGGGTGTGCGAGCAGGGGGGCGGGCGCGCGGGCCGAGTCCACGTCGCGGGTCCGGCCGGCTCCTGGGCGCTCTCCGAGCCTCCGACGCCGCCGCCGCCGCCGCCTCGGGCTTTATGGCCAAGACTCCGGCTCCGCTCCCACTTCCGCCACCGCCGCCGCCCCGACCGGAAGTACCTGTCACGAGACGCCCGACGCCGAGGCTGCGCGGGAGCCGCCCCGCCCCCGCCGGGCGTCACGTTCCGGCCACCTCGGGCCGGGGCCCGGGTCACGTGGGTCGAACATGGCCGCTTCCTGGCGGCGGCCGCCATCTTGGCGCTCCGTACAAGGAGCCGGGCGGCACCATGTTGGGCATCGACGCGGAGGTGTAGGCAATCGTCGGGTTTTTCCCCTCACCCGGAAGACGGGCTAAGGGTGGTGTCCCTCTCCAGAAGGCTCTGGGCAGTCGTCGGGCAGTTCTACAGCGTTGCCTCGGGACGTTCAGGATGGGCAAAGCTTTTCCAGGGAGATCTCCGAGGGGGGCAGACAACACCCTAGTTCTTTGAAACGTACAGCAGCGTGAGGACGGGCACCTGCACTACCGAGCACCCCGGGTGCACCCATGCACCTGTGACTCCTCTCCGTTTACCCTTTCTTTGAGCACTTAAGGAAACACTCTTTGGGGCCGGGGAGAGAAACTCCCGGTAGGCGCCCCACCTGCACGCCCAGGACCCTCGTTTTCCGTCTTCGCAAATAGGGAACTGAGGCAAGCTCGGGTCTCGCCCGGAGTGGCGGGACTCTGCCTGATGCCAAGGTGCGTGGGCTCTAGCAGGCCGCGAGCTGCCGCACCGTTCCTGCGGCAGCGTGGTAGAGGCACAGGAGTGAATTAGACGCTGTCACAACACTTGGTCAGAGGAAAGAAGCAACGGAAATGGAAGCCGCAGACTCCCAACTCTGGCGAAGAAGATGCCATAGAGGATGGAGAAACGGACCCAGAGGACAAGCACGATCCTCTGAATGTGTGACTTGCAGATTTGAGCCCCAACACCCCAAAAACAGAGGGGGAAAAATGAGTGAAGCTGTCCCCTAGGCTGTCTTGAGATAGGGACAGGCTCCAGGCATCTGATGCCTTATGTATCTCAACGCGTAAAGCCCCCATGGGATGGGGGACTGGGAGCTAGGGCAAGGGGCTAAAACTCGTGCCTTAGCAGAGACAGGGAACACCTAGTAGAGAGTGTTGGGAGGACCCACTCGGGTTGCAAGCTGCGCACCAAAAGTAGAATATAGACCGAACATGAAGGGCGCTCAATACCTTTATTGCAAACTACAACATCCAACAGGAGAGAGAACAAAAGAGAATGCCCTGCCGCAGAGGCAGGGTGGGGTCGTGGGGGTTGGGATGGGGGTGGTGGGAGAGATACTGGGATCATTGGTGGAGGAGAAGGGGCACTGGTGGAGGGATGTAAACTAAATACAAACATGAAAGTTCCTAAGTATGTAACTGTACCCCACAGTGATTCACTAATAAAAATTTAAAAAAGAAAAAAAGGAAAAAAAAACTCGTGCTTTGCTTGCACCAGGTCAATTTGACTCCCAGAATACCCTACGTCTTGTGGAGAATTTCGATGAGTCTTCCAAGAATGAAGCGAAATGAATTGAGTCAACTTCTGAAGAAGATAAAACTTGAATAAGTTACTGGGAGCTACTATTTTATATTTATTTATTTATATTATGAACGCTTTTAAAAGAATGTTCATGGGTCTATTAAGATCTAAATCTAATATTTTTAAGCTCAAGCCCCTTGGACACTGCAGTTCTTTTATGTTTTGCTCATATACAAGTCATTCTTTGCAGCTAGTTAAGCTGAAGAAGCTTGGGAATAAAGTTTCAAACAATGGCTAATAAAGTTCTTTGTCTAGGGGCTGGAGCAATAGTACAGCGGGTAGGGCGTTTGCCTTGCACGCGGCCAACCCGGGTTCGATTCCCAGCATCCCGTATGGTCCCCTGAGCACCACCAGGGGTAATTCCTGAGTGCAGAGCCAGGAGTAACCCCTGTGCATCGCCAGGTGTGATCCAAAAAGCAAAATAATAATAATAATAATAAAATAAAGTTCTTTGTCTAGTTAAAAAAAGAGAACATTCCCCCCCTTCTCTCTCTCACACACACACACACACACACACCACACCACATCACACACAATCAGGAATCTGAGAAGTAGCTAGGGGTACAGTATGAACCCCGCATGGGTGAGGATCCATATTTGATTTTCAGCACCTAAAAAAAAAAAAATCCACCAGAACTTCTCTTCATCATCAACATGGTCTCCCTCTCTTAGTCTTATCTGAGCTTTTATTGTACATTTTCAGTCGTTTGGTTCAAAAGTCTTAAAAATCACCCTTTCACTGCTGTCATGAGTTGATTTTTTTAAACTTTTTATGCATGTATTTATTTATATTGAATAGAGAGAGCATTACAAACTTGTGCATGATCGCACTTCAGTTATACAGTATTCCAACAACCATCCCTGCACCAGCGTAGTTTCCCAGGCCCAGCGTCTCTAGTTTCCCTCCCACCTTCAAGTTTTATCTTCTCGTACCTCTCAAACCACCCCCACTCCAGCCTGCCTCTATGACAGGCCCCTCTCTTCTCTCTCTCTCTCTTTCTCTCTCTAATTTAGGCATGATGGTTTGCCCTGAGTTGACTTCTGACCTCCTTCTCCACTAAATGATATGACTGTGACCTGGGATCTATGAATCCAGCTCAATTTGGAAAGAGTATTTTTTTTTTTTTTGCTTTTTGGGTCACACCCAGCAATGCACAGGGGTCACTCCTGGCTCATGCACTCAGGAATCACCCCTGGCGGTGCTCAGGGGACCATATGGGATGCTGGGATTTGAACCCCGGTTGGCTGCGTGCAAGGCAAACGCCCTACCCGCTGTGCTATCACTCCAGCCCCCTGGAAAGAGTATTTGAGGGGTGCAGTGCTGCCAGCAGGTAGTACCTGCAGGGCGAGTGCATCAGCAGCCTGGTGGTGCCTTCAGGCTTCCTGATACTCCAAAATTGCCGCTGTGCCTCTGGCTGGACCAAGTTGGGACCAAGTTTCCCTAGAAATTCAATGGCCAAAGGTCAGGTATGTGGAAGCCACGCCCACAAACCACCTCTGGCTGAGCCATACAAGCTCATTTAATGGCCTTGCTTCATAAACCCATAAATAAATCTCGAAAGAGTTCAAAAACTGCTAATCTCAGACTCATGTAAGGCTGAATAGACCGGAGTAAATCTGAGGGGGACAGGTCAGCCTGGTGCCCGCCCAAGCAGAGGCCCCAGCAGCCACTTGCTCTCACAGTCCAAAGTCGCCTCCGTGTCCCGGGACTCCACCATCTCAGGACCTCACCGAAATATAATCTGCTGGAAATTTGGGTGTGCAGGTTTTGTGACTGAAATCTCCAGGCTTTCTCATGGTTGGGGTGGTCTGCCTCCCCCCGCCACCTCCTTGAACTTCCTCAGCAGTCACATCCACACCCCAAAGTTGCCACCCAGTCAAAAAAAAACTACTCCAGCTGCACCTTCCTGATAAAAATACCGATCTCCTTGAACAAATATGATGACTTCTTAGTACCTTTATTGCAAACCATAATGCATAAAAGGAGAGAGAGAGAAAGAAGAAAAGTGCCTGCCATAGTGACACTATGGAGAGGGCGTTGTTTGGGGATGGTGGGGGAGAAAGGAGGATGTGCACTGGTGGAGGGATGGGTGTTGCATTATTGCATGACTGAAACCCAATCATGAATAGCTTTGTAATGGTCTATCTCACGAATATTCAATAAAAATAATTTTGAAATGAAAGAGTATTTGAGGATAAATAGGTACTAAAGAATCTCCTGATAAAAATCATTCTGGAAATGATCACTCTGAACAAGAACTGAGTGCTGAAAGGAGGTAGATACACGATTAGCTTTCAGAACCTATTGTGCAAGCCATAATGCCCAAAAGGGGGGGGGAGAGGGAGAAAGAGAGGGAGACAGAGGGAGAAAAAGAAGAAAAAGAAGAAGGAGAATGAGGAGGAGGAGGAGGAAGAGAAGGAAAAAGAGAAGGAGGAGGAAGAGGAGGAGGAGAAAGAGGAGGAAAAAGAGGAGGAGGAGGAAGAGGAGGAGGAAGAGGAGGAGAAGAAGAAGGAGGAGGAGGAGGAGGAAGAAGAAGAAGAAGAAGAAGAAGAAGAAGAAGAAGAAGAAGAAGAAGAAGAAGAAGAAGAAGAAGAAGAAAAAGAAGAAGAAGAAGAAGAAGAAGAAGAAGAAGAAGAAGAAGAAGAAGAAGAAGAAGAAGAAGAAGAAGAAGAAGAAGAAGAAGAAGAAGAAGAAGAAGAAGAAGAAGAAGAAGAAGGAGAAGAAGAAGAAGAAGAAGAAGAGAAAATAATGTCAGTTATAGGCTGGAGGGGGAGGCAAAGGGGGAGGGAAACTTGGGACATTGGTGGTGGAAATGTACACTGATGAAGGATGGTGTTGGAACATTGTATGACTAAAACCCAGTCATGAACAACTTTGGAACTGTGTGTCTCGTTGTGGTTTAATTAAAAATAATCATTCGTGATCATCAACAGGATCCTCAATGCAGTAAGAGTCTTTACGAGAGGCAGAGTATAGACAGAGAGGAGACTAATCCACGTGAAGATGAAGTCAGAGGCTGAAACGTATAGTCACAGCCAACCAATGGCAACCATGGCCAGAGCTGGATTGAGGAAGAGGAGGAGAAGGAGGTGGGATAAAAAGGTTGTGGGGGGGGGTGAGGGGAAGGACCTTCATTTGGAGCTTTTGTATTTGAAATCGTACATTTCTGTTTGTTGTTGTTGGGTTTGGTGCCACACCTGTCAGTGCTCAGGGCTTACTCCTGGTCACATGCCACCCTTGGTGTTACGCATAGAACAATACGTGCACTGTTGTAGCCGGAGCAGCCACTCGCAAGGCAAGTACCTTACTTCTACTATCTCTCTCTGTCCCAATCTGTTGTTTTAAACCACCGAGCTTACAGTCATTTGTTGCAACAGTCCTAGAAAGTCCATTCAAGCATCGCTGGGTCCCGTATTTACAGAAAATATGTGCTGGGTTGCTCTAGGTGCTGAGAATACAAGTAAAACACAGCCTCTGCTCTGAAGGTCCTTAACTCAGCGATTGTTTTTGTTTTGTTTTGTTTTGTGGCCACACCCAGCAAAGTTCTGGCTCTGCACCAAGGAATCAGTCCAGGCAGTGCTTGGGGGACCATGTGGGATGTTGGGGATCGAACATGGGTTGGCTGCATACAAGGCAAGGGCCCTACCCACTGTGCTATCGCTCCAGCCCTGGTCCTTAACTTTTCACGTGGTATACAACATATAGTTAAGCAGAAGCACACAGTATATTTTATTCAAATATCTATCAAAATTAAGTGTAGGGGCCCAGAGAGGTAGTACAATAGGTAAGGGTGCTTTCTTTGCACATGGCCAACATGGGTTTGATCCCCAGCATCCCATATGGTTCTCTATGCACCACAGGAGTAATTCCTGAGCACAGAGCCAGGAGTAACTCTTGAGCACCACCAGGTGTGGCCCCCCCAAATCAAAAAGAATAAAATCTAGTGACTGACTGAAATGCTAGGCATTTACAAAAATTTAAGAGAATTTTCCGTAAGTTGATCAAGCAAGATATGGAGGAGTATATACTGTGTTTCACATTGTTATTATTATTTTTTTTAAATACTGCCATCAGGGGCTGGAGCAGTAGCACAGCGGGTAGGGCGTTTGCCTTGCACGCGGCTGACCCGGGTTTGATTCCCAGCATCCCATAGGGTCCCCTGAGCACCGCCAGGGGTAATTCCTGAATGCAGAGCCAGGAGTAACCCCTGTGCATTGCTGGGTATGACCCAAAAAGCAAAAAATAAAAAAATAAAGATAAATACTGCCATCAAGTCTATTCATTCATGGGGCCCCGTTCTATAGATCCTGAAGTTTCTACACCTTTCGCAATACTGACATTTCTGTGGGAACACATCCAATGAAACAGGAAAGTAACAGAGCCGCCAACCAAACTCAGGCAACGGAAACAGTAACACAGAAGGCTCAACTAGCAACAGACAACTTAATAAACCCACAGCCAAGGTCTTAAGGACCCTGTGGTGAGATGTAGCAATTTTCGCATTTTTTTTTTTTACTGAAGTATTTTTGAGAATTCCGTTACCATTTGACTGTAACAAGCAATATAAAATAAATAAGGGGCCAGGCTTACAGGGTGGTTGGGAGAATGGGGACATCAGTAGAGGGAAGGTCACTTTGATGGTGGGATCGGTGTTGGAACAATGATGGCCCCTAGTAACTGTCTTATGAGCAACTTTACAAACCACAGTGTTTAAATTTAAATAAATAAACAAATGATGGGGCTGGAACAATTGGACAGAGAGTAGGGCACTTATCTTGCACGTGGCCAACCTGAATTCGATTCCTGCCAGTATGGTCCCCTGCTCAACACCAGGAGTAAGTCCTGAGCATAGCCAGGTGTGGCCCCAAAACTTAAAATTTAAAAAAAAAAATGAGTATCATAAGAACAGAGTTCAGCAACTTAAATAAAAGGTGCTTATCTGATATATCTATTAAGATTTCATCAGAAAGCAAAGCTACTCTGAGCGGTGGAAACAAGAAATGAATGGAATTAGACCTTACACAATTTCGGGAGTCGGCGAAGTGTTCACGCAGGCAGTTGCTTCTGTGTCCGGTCCTGAGGATGACATCAGTCACTCTGAGTCAGCGAGCCCAGCAGCACAAGGGAAAACTGGATGGAGATGATAGCAAAGACGCAGTCCCAGGAGGAGAACTAGAGTCCACGGGACCATGGGGAAACCATTATGCGGCTCTTACCACCTCCAGCTCCAGTCCCACGGGCAGCGGGCAGCGGGGCTGTGGCTGAAGGGAACCCAGCACCACTGAGGGGCACAGATATCGGCCCAGAATTCAAAGGAACGGATGGAGAGTGATCTGGTGGAAATGAGAGGAAATGTGAATCTAGGTGCTACTCCCAGTCAACAGAACCAGTGACACCGAGCCTGCGTGCCCTTCAGGGTGTTAGAACAATGTGGCAGTGTTCACTTTTGCCTCTCAAGTCCCGTGCGAAGGTGCCATTGACGCCACGGAAACGCAGACTCCTGCAGAGAGAAGAGAATCCTAGGAACTGCATTTCTGCAACGCTGATGCGCTGTCAAGCCATCCCAGGCGACAGATGAACGGGACAGGGGATGAGCCAGTTTTAGGGTTTACCCTTAGAAAGTCACACCTCGGGGCTGGAGTGTTAGCACAGCGGGGAGGGCGTTTGCCTTGCATGCAACCGACCAGGGTTCGATTCCCAGCATCCCATATGGTCCCCCGAGCACAGCCAGGGGTAATTCCTGAGTGCATGAGCCAGGAGTAACCCCTGTGCATCGCTGGGTGTGACCCAAAAAAAAAAAAAAGAAAGTCACACCTGCCTGTACTCAGGGGCTCAACATCAATGCCCAGATCCTAAGTGACTTGATTTACAGGGATTTTCTGAATGATTGTCTAGAAAAGCGAGGGGATATAGTCCCGACATACGTACCTCCATCGTTAAAATCAAACCCAAGAGATTCTAGATTTGGGGTGGGGCGGAGGCAAGGCTCAGGACTTACTCCTGTGTCTGTGTTCAGGGATCACCCCGGCAGTGCTCAGGGGACCATAAGTCAAACCCAAGTCGGCCACGCACCAGGCAAAGGCCCTACACGCTGTGCTACCTCTCCAGCCCCCAGCGACACAGTGGGCTGAGGGACTCGTGCCTTCCTGCAGACAGCAGATCTGACTAACTGGTCAGACTTAGCAGTTAGCCAATACAGAGGCTCGTTCCTGTTTGTCTGGAATTCCAGTTAAGCTAGGCGTCCTTTCTTGGACAGCCCGGTCGCAGCCCCATCAGCCATCTGTGTTTGCCAAGCCTGCGGCCGGAGTGACCACCCACAGCCTTGGGCCGCTTTCCCTCTGCCTCTACGTCCTTTCCACGGCTCAGTTTCCTTCCCATTTGCTGTCCACATGGAGAACTGCAAGGTGAGCGTGGTGTCGGCTCTGTTTTCTGGGGAGCTGCATCAAGGAAGATGAAGCAGCTCAAGTTAGATTCTTTTTGTTTGCTTGTTTGGGGACCACACCAAGCAATGCTCAGGGGTTACTCCTGGCCCTGGCTCTGCACTCAGGAATCACTCCTGGCAGTGCTCAGGGGACGATATGGGATGCCAGGGGTCAAATCAGCTTCTGCTGGTACAAGGCAAATTCCCTACTTGTTGTACTATTGCTCCGGCCCCTCAAGTTAGATTTTTTTTTTTTTTTTTTTTGTCGCTTGCATCCAGGGGCCCCTGATGAAAACTCAGTTTCCAGACCCTGCTCTGGAGAAGAGGATGACTGTTCCAGCCTCCCTGATATCTGAGGATGGACAAAAAACTCAAATGACCTTATGAAAGCCAAAGTGGTAGCACCAGAACCAATGGTCCACTACTGTCGTCCCGGAAGTCCAGAGCCTGAGGCCTAAGGCTGCCCCCTTGCTCCCTCCACGTTTCCGTTCATGGGTGGCGTCTCCCCTGGCTCACACCATCAGATCTCTGCTCCTGACTGTCTCAGGCCTCGAGCTTCAGACGAACCAGCACCCTAGGGACCTGGGAGCCCCGTTTCCACCAGGGCATTCTCTCTCCAGTGTGGGTGGATGGCTGATCCATCCTGCCTTGACCCTGCGCTGACTAACACGTGTCCCTCCCTGTGGCTGTCTCTCATCTCCTTTGTCCAGAGTGACCCAATCACAGCCTTTGTCCAGCTGTTGTTTACTCACTGGACAAAACCTGCTGAGCACTTCCCGTGGAGCAGGTCCTGAGCACTGGGAAGAGAGCAGTGAACAAACAAAAATCTCCGCCCTCCAGGAACTGATATGCATGAAAATAAACTCCCCACACAGGGAAATGTAGACTTTACACCGTGGTGAAGCCAGTGAGGAACGTGGTGAGGGAAACTGAAACAGGGGTTCGGGGTGGGGGGCAGCCCCGCACCCAGCGAGACTCCGCCTCTCCTCTGGTCAGTCCTGATCCTGGCCTTCTTATTCCCCAATCCATCACACTAGCGTCTGCCATGGTCCTCTTGGTTTCCTCGACACCTCCGGCCACCTTTGTCTCAAAGACCTTTATAAAACGGCGTTTGAATCTTTTTCTTTTTTGGACCACGCCCAGCTGTGCTCAGGGCTTACTCCTGGCTTTGCATTCAGAGATGTCCCCCTGGCAGTGCTCAGAGGGACCATACAGGATGCCGGGGATGAGCCTGGGTCAGCCACATGCAAGGCAGGCGCCTTGCCTGCTGTGTTCTCACCTGGCCCTCTGCGCTAATTATTTACCTGTCTTTGCATCTCCCTGCCCCTAGAAGTTCGGCTGAGACCAGGGACCTTGCTGTGACCCTGAGCCCATAACAGGTCCTGAGACCCAGGAAGTACTTGGTGACTGAATGACTGACAATTGCACGGTCTCCCGCCTCTTCCTTCCCCTCCTTCCTTATGGGGAACGTCCACTTGTCCTTCTAAGGCTAGTTTAGCTGGTCAGGGAGAGACTTTAAAAGTCTGGAACATATGCCTCCAGCACCATATGCCCCCCCCCCCGACCACTCCAGGGGGTTCCTGGAGACCCCCAGCACCATTGGGCCAGAAAAGCACTCTGGGGGCTAGAGCCATAGTACAGTTGGCAGGGCGCTTGGCTTGCACTCTACTGACCCGGGTTCGATCCCCAGCACTGCATAGAGTCCCTCAAGCTCTGCCAGGAGAGATCCCAGAGCACAGAGCAAATCCTCAGCACCTCTGGGTGTGACCCGCCCACCCCTCCCACCCCAGCCCAAACCAAAAACAAATAAATGGAAAATCAGAATAGCACTGTGTTGCTGGGCCCATGCATTGAGTCGCTTCTCCAGGACTGGCCCCCCGGGACCCCTGAGAACCGCTTGGGAGGCCCGCCCCGGAAAGCAGAAAGGAAGTTTGAATAACACTTCAGGATTAGCAAGGTGACACACGCTGCTGTAACAAATAGGCCTCCGGAAGACAGGTGTCAATCGGACACAGGTAGATGCTTCCTTGATGCTCTGTTGGTTTAGGTGGTGTTTTTTGGGCCACACCTAGTGATGCTCAGGAGCTCCTTCCGGCTTGCTGGGGGGTGGCTCCTGGCAGTGCTGGGGGACCAGGCAGAGCTGGGGAGCAAATCCAGAACCTTCCCCTTGCAAGGCAAGTGCCTGCCGCTGAGCTGTGCCCTCCGCCCGCTCAGGGACTTTCCTTTAAATTACCATCTAGAGGCTAATAATAAGTCTCCTGACACAGGGGGGAGTCAAAGGGAGACGTAACACAGGAAGGTTCAATCCCCGGCCTCCCAGATGGCCCCCTGAGCACCGCCAGCAGCAATTCCTGAGTATAAGATAAAGAATGTTCAATGTGAGAAGAAGCACGGTTAGGGGGAGGGGGTGGAGGACCGGCCCCAGCTGAGATAATGCCATTCCCCAAGTCGGCCACTGTCAAAGATTAGCTGACCCCTTGGACCATCCTACAGCGGGTGGGGTGTTTGCATGTGGTCGACCTGGATTTGGTCTACGGAACCCCATATGGTCCCCCAAGGACTGATCCCTGAGAACAGAACCAGGACTGATCCCCAAGCACAAGAGACAAAAAGAAAAGAAAAAATAGCTGATGGCAGGGGAAGTCCTAAGTGGGAAAAAGACGGGTGCTTCTCCTGTCTGGTGTGGGAGGGAGGGACAGGTCGCTTCGCTCCTATTCCTTGGGCACAAGCTGGTCCTAAGGTGCTCTTGGGTGAGGCCAGGGTGAAGGCCAGGCTGGAGGGGGTGGCTGGGCAGTGGGCAGTAGCTGAAGCCCACCGCTTTCTGCGTTATGCACACAGACCACAGGCGACCCTGAAACAAAGGAAGGGGTGGGCGAGGTGGCCCAGGAGAGGCACCGATGTAACTCGGGACACATTATTTCCTGAAAAAACTTTTTTTTTTTTCATTTTGGGTCACACCCAGCAATGCACAGGGGCTACTCCTGGCTTTACACTCAGGAATTATTCCTGGCGGTGCTCAGGGTACCATATGGGATGCTGGGAATCGAACCCCGGTTGACCATGTGCAAGGCAAATGCCCTACCCGCTGTACTATTGCTCCAGCCCCTGAAAAAACTTCTTAACTGAAAATAGAAGTAGAACCAAAGGGTCAGAGTGATAGTACAGTGGGTAGGGTGTTTGCCTTGCACGCAGCTGACCCAAAAATTAAAAAAAAAAAAAAAGGTTTGATCCCCAGCATCCCATAGGGTCCCCTTAGCACCGCCAGGAGTAATTCCTGAGTGCAGAGCCAGGAGTAACCCCAGGGCATCACTGGATTTGACTTCCCTCCCAATAAAAAGACATGTGGGGGTTGGCTTAAAGGCTGAGGTGTGCTTAGTAGATGGGAGGCCCGGGTATGATCCCTGGTGCCACGAGTTCCCCAAGGATGGGCAGGGGACCAGTACCTGAGTGGCCACTCTGGACTCTGCAGTCAGGAATCATCTCCTCGTGGCTCTCCAGGGACACTATGGAATGTTGGGGATCGAACACCTGTTGACCTATGCAAGGCCAATGCCCTATACACCATGCCTGCTGCACTATCACTCCGCCCCCTTGGTTTACTTCAGAAAGAAAAGTTCTTGGGGCTGGAGCGATAGCACAGCAGGTAGGGTGTTTGCCTTGCATGCAGCCAACCTGAGTTCGATTCCCAGCATCCCATATGGTCCCCTGGGCACCGCCAGGGGTGATTCCTGAGTGCAGAGCCAGGAGTAACCCCTGTGCATACCAGGTGTAACCCAAAAAGCAAAAAAAAAAAAAGTTTTTGGTTTTGTTGTATATTGTTGTTTTTCTTTTTCATACCATTGAATTCCATTATTTTATTATTCCCTCATTTTGATTTCTCCTGGATTTTTTTTTTTTTTTTTGGTTAAGATGTGCTGTGAGGGTGCCAGAGTGAAGGTACAGTGGGCAGGACATTTGCCTTGCATGCGCCTACTCAGGTTCGATCTCCAGCATTCCCTACAGTCCCCTGAGCACTGCCAGCAGTAATTCCTGAGTGCAGAGTCAAGAGTAACCCCGGAGCATCGCCCAGTGTGACCCAAGAGAAAAAGAAAAAGAAAGATGTGTGGTTAGGGGCCAGAGAGAGTGGGGGGGGGTTGGGTGCTTACCCTGCATGCAATCCACCTGGGTCGATCCCCAGCAATTTATTTATTTTTTACTTTTAATTTTTTTGCTTTTTGGGTCCCACCCTGGGATGCACAGGGGTTACTCCTGGCTCTGCACTCAGCAATTACTCTTGGTGGTGCTCGGGGACCATATGGGATGCTGGGAATCGAACCCGGGTTGGCCGCGTGCAAGGCAAACGCCCTCCCCACTGTGCTATCCTCCACCTCCTCCCCAGAAATTTAAAGAAAACTTTGTATTGAGGCCAGAGAGTCAGGGCGGCAGGTAAGGCACTTGTCTTCCATACGACTGAGCTGGGTTTGATCCCCAGCACCCTGCATGAGCCTTCCAGGAGAGATTCATCAGGGCAGAGACAGAAGTAAGGCCTGAGGGGCTGGAGTGATAGCACAGCGGGTAGGGCGTTTGCCTTGCACGCGGCCGACCCGGGTTCAAATCCCAGCATCCCATATGGTCCCCTGAGCACCGCCAAGGGTGATTCCTGAGTGCAGAGCCAGGAGTAACCCCTGTGCATTGCTGGGTGTGACCCAAAAAGAAAAAAAAAAAAAAAGAAGAAGAAGAAGAAGTAAGGCCTGAGCATCCCCAGTGTGGCCCCAAAGACAAAAAAACAAAAACAAAATCAAAAAGGTTGCATCATTATCATAAGAGGAATGACAGGGGGAGGGCATGAGTGGGGAAGGGCCACACCTGAAAGTGCTTTGAGGAATCTTAGGTGGTGCCAGGGACAAACCCAGGCCTCCTGCATGCAAAGCCTGTGCCAGTTCTATAAGCTTCCCCCCAGCCTCTGTGTTCTTTTGGGCACCTTTAGCAGGTAACTGTCAAAATAAGCATAGAGCCAGGGAGACAGTGCAGGGGCTAAGGTGCTTGCCTTGCACGCAGCCAACCCCAGTTTGATCCCTGGCACCACCCAGGGGCTCCCTCCCAGGCACCGCCTGCAGTCACCCGAGTACAGAGCCAGGATTGAGCCCCAAGTAACGCTGGGTGTGGCCCAAGACATCCCCTGCAAATGCATAACAAAATTCAGCTTTATATTTTTCAGTTTTTGGTTTTGGGCCCACATCTAGCGATGCTCAGGGATTATTCCTCTTTCTGCAGTCAAGAACTACTACTCTGAGAGAGAGAGAGAGAGAGAGAGAGAGAGAGAGAGAGAGAGAGAGAGAGAGAGAGAGAGAGAGAGAGAGAGAAGTACCTGCCATAGAGGCAGGCAGGAATAGTGAGGGACTGGAGGGAGATTGTACACCGGCGAAGGGACAGGTGGGACGGGTGTTGGAACATAGACTGATCCCCAATCATGGACAACTTGGTAACTGTGTATCTCGTGATGATTTAATAAAAAAATTCTATATATGTAAAACATGTATATATGAAAGAATTACTCCTGGTGGTGCATGGGGGAGGGTCATGTAAGACGCTGGGAATCAAACTAAGGTCAGCCGTGTGCAAGTCAAGTCACTGTACTATCTCTCAGCCCCTAGGCCTCATTTTAAAAGTGTCCCTTTGCGGGGCTGGCGTGATAGCACAGCGGGTAGGGCGTTTGCCTTGCACGTGGCCGACCCGGATTCTAATCCCAGCATCCCATATGGTCCCCTGAGCACCGCCAGGGGTGATTCCTGAGTGCATGAGCCAGGAGTAACCCCTGTGCATTGCTGGGTGTGACCCAAAAAGCAAAAAAAAAAAAAAAGTATCCCTTTGGGCCTGGAGCAATAGTGCAGCAGGTAGGGCATTTGCCTTGCACATGGCTGCCCCTAGTTTGATCCCCGGCATCCCATACCATCCCTCGAGCACTCCCAGGAGTAATTCCCGAGTGTGGAGCCAGGACTAACCCCTGAGCATCACCGGATGTGACCCAAAAAGGGCAAAAATAAATAAATAAATAAATAAATAAAAGTATCCCTTTCATTTTGTGTTGCTGTCACACTGTGCTGACAGCTATCACAACACACCCTTGGTTGTGTTGCTTCTCAGGATGGCACACATCCTCTCAGAGCACACTTTGGCGCGTTCCAGGTGGCCCCCTGGGCTGGGAGCTGCTGGTGACCTGGAATCGACTGGACTCCACGGAGTGCTCCAGGACCACGCGTGGCTCGTGGGGTGATGCTGGGGCTCCGATCACCCTCCTCAGGCGAGCTCAGCCCTCTGCCCCGGAGTCCTTCCCAGCCCCTGAAATCAGGTTTTCTTTTTTTCTTTTAATTATAACTCAGTATTTTGCCAATGCAGGCTTTTAAACGGAAGCCTCCTCTTCCTTTGTTCAAAAATAGGCATTTACAAATGCCAGAGAAGTACTAAACTTGTACAGAAATTATGTGGAGAATTCTCCCATGAGGGAATCTGAAAGATTGGAAAAGATTCGAAACAGAAATGATGTACTCGCTTGTCCTTGGAGGTGTCTGGAGATTCAGGAACCGTTGTAAAAAAAAAAAATAGGGCAGGGGCGATCGTACAGTGGGGAGGGCAATTGCTTTGCACATGGCCAGCCTGGGTTTGATTCCCAGCATCCCATATGGCCCCCTGAGCACCGCCAGGAGGGACTCCTAAGTGCCGTGCCAGGAATAACTCCTGAGCATTGCTGAGTGTGGCCCAAAAATAAAAACAAGAAAAAGTGGCCAGAGTGATAGTACACATGCCTTGCATGTGGCCACCCCATGTTAGATCCCCAGCATCCCGTATGATCCCCCGAGGCCCACTGGAGTGAATCCAGAGCACAGGGCCAGGAGTAACCCCTGAGCATCGTCGGGTGTGACCCCAAAACAAAAAAAAAAGAAATATAATTAAAATAAAACCCATGCTTGCCTGTGGGGCTCCTCTTCTGCCACACGGGCCTCTTCTACAGCCCCCAAAGGTAGGGGTGCCCCCCACACACCCCGGCATGGTCAGGTCACCAGTGTCTGTGAGCACTGACTGGCTGAGCTAAATGCCCAACACTGCACAGATTGGTTGGAGGCCACTTTCTTTCCCTGCAAACAATGCATGGGCGTGAAATCAGAACTGCGGGGGCCGTGTGTGGGGTTGTAAAGATGGGGGGCCGGGAGCTGAGTGACCTCTCCTGGGTCAACACACGCAGGCCTTATGCTCCAGGACCCTGTCGATGCTTTGAATTTTGAGTCTTTTCTGTCTAATATGAGTTGGAAAGGAAAGAACATAAACTCATGCTCAACTTCATGGCGAGTTTTTTTCTTCAGGATATGGCTATGTTTATTTGTATTTGTTTTTTGCTCTTTGGGAGCCACCCCTAGCAGTGCTCAGAGGTTACTCCTGGCTCTGTGCTCAGGAATTACTCCTGGCAGTACACAAGAGTATGGGATGACAGGGGTTGAACCCAGGTTGACCACACTCAAGGCAAGCAACGTACATGCTGTACTATAGCTCGGTCACCGAGATAGGGCTATGCCTGGGCAAACCAGAGGCCTGAGAGATGGCAGGAAGGCTGGATGCCGGCCTTGCCTGTGGTACCCCAGGGTGCCTTCACTGACCCCACAGGGTCCCTTGAACACCTAGGGAGTGATCCCTACGCACTGATCTGCAGTATCCAAAAAATGTAATAAAGTGCAGTGGCCAGGTGCCTGCCCGCAGGTGCCGTACCCGGTTTGATCCCTGGCACAACCTAGAGGACCCTGTCACGAGCGATCCCTGAGCTCACAGCCAGGAGTAAGCCCTGCGCACCGCTGGGGAAGACCCCCCCAAGCCAAAAGCAAAAGGATAAAAACCTGGTGATGGGGGTAGCAGTGAGGCACGGGGGCCACCCGGCCCTGCAGAAGGCCTGAGATTCGGGGAACTCCACGCAGGAGCACGGCTGGGCCTCCGGACAAGCGTCAGGACGGCTGGGGGGCTGCCGGGGTCAGAGCAGCGAGCCGGCTTGGCCGGGGGACACGTCTTGTTCCCCTCAGCCAGGAGCTGGGATTCGTTCCCAGCATTCCCGGCCGCGTCTTCTTCACCCCGCTCCACCCACACCTTATTTGTCCTCTCGGACCCCTGAGACCCACCAGTCGGCGCAACTTTGGAGAAGTAAAAACTCTTCCAGCCCACTTCCTCCTGTGCCTGGGGCCGGGGCCAGATCCCAGGTCCGCGGGGAGCGCTGGCCGGCCCCCGCCGCCTGCTCCCTCTGCCAGGGGTGGACGTGGCCTCCCCTGGCGCTGGGGGCCCGGGCCGAGAGGCGGGGGCGTCCA
The DNA here is from genome assembly GCF_027595985.1 of Sorex araneus. Classification (NCBI taxonomy): domain Eukaryota; kingdom Metazoa; phylum Chordata; class Mammalia; order Eulipotyphla; family Soricidae; genus Sorex; species Sorex araneus. The sequence continues at coordinate 10,818,939 of NC_073305.1, forward strand.
TGCTTGCGTGGAGGCCCCACTTGTCTTTCTCAGAGCCACAGCGAGGACACAGCTGCCAGCGGACAGGGCTGGGTCAGAGCCAGTGGGGCCGCGGGTGGCAGAGGGGGTGGGGGGCACCCTCCTTCCCGAGGTGAGGAGTCAGGGGGAGAGAGGTGCCTTTGGGGGCGGAGGTTCCTGCGCTGTGCTAGGCTGTGAGCTGGCGGGACCCTCGGAGGTCACCCAGCAGGGACGCAGGAAGGATGCTGAGCACGGCTGCCAGCAACAGCCCTTTCTCCAACCCCCAAAACTTCTGTTTGAGCACCACAGCCCAGGTGCCTCATCCAGGCTCACCGGCGGAGAAACATCCCCAAGGCTCATTCAGCCTGGCTCTGAGACGGGCAGAGGCTGTGGTGAGCTCGGACAGAGAGGCCTGGGGGATGCAGGGTTCCAGAGGCTCACAGCAGCCCGCCTAGCCAGGTCAGAGCGAGAGCACAGCGGGTGGGACACATGCCTTGCACGCGGCCCACTGAGGTTCGATCTCTGGCACCTCGTATGGACCCCTGAGCACTGCCAGGAGTGATCCCAAAAAGTCCAGAACAATCAACAACAAAAATCAGGCCTCCCCTCACTTCCAAAGGACCCCTCCTCACTCCTGTACTTCACACACACACACACACACACACAAAAAAAAAAAAAAAAAACAAGAAAAAGGATAGGGCTGGAGCAATAGCACAGCGGGTAGGCATTTGCCTTGCACGTGGGCTACTCAGGTTCGATTCCCAGCATCCCATATGGTCCCCTGAGTACCGCCAGGAATAATTCCTGAGTGTAGAGCCAGGAGTAACCCCTGTGCATCGCCAGGTGTGACCCAACAAGCAAAAAAAAAAAAAAGGATAAATGTGGATTGTCGCGCGCCGCTTCGTCCAGCGAAGAAACACGCAACTCGGAGATCCTTTTGGCTGCGATTTATTCAGGAACTTTCTCATGCGTTAGAGAAAAAATCAGGAACGGGGACGTGGAGTAAGGAGGAAAAGGGGACGCATGAGGGAGAACCGACCAGCCAGGTGACTTCCCCCCTTATATACTTCTCCCTGCCTGTTTGCCCTCAAGTGTCTGCAGCTGATAAACCAGCCATAACTTGTGAGCGTGACAAGACATCCTGATTCCCCATCAGGTGTTGTTCACGAAGCACGGTGCAACCAACAAGAAACAGGTGTTCACGAAGCACGGTTCCATGGAGGCTCTCCACAGTGGATCTCAAGTATCTCCCTACAATCATTATTAGTTGCAAAGTTGGGCTGGAGCAATAGTTCAGTGGGTCATGTGTTTGTCTTGCACACGCCCGACGTGAGTTCAATCCTCAGTATCCCATATGGTCATATGGTCCCCTGAGCCCACTGGGACGGATCCCTGAGCAGAGCCAGAGTAAGCCCTGCGCACCTCCAGGGGTAGCCCCCAAACCAACAAACAAGCAAAATACACATCAAGGTAGAATATAGGTGCAGGAACGGCTCTGGGCTGAAGGAGCCATAACAAAGGACAGTGCTCGGTCCTGGGCTGACCTCAGAGAAAGCAGAAGGGAACAAGGAGAGGACTGGAGTGTGGCTGTGAGGACACAGCTGTGGCCAGAGCTGTGGCTCACAGTTAGGGCACTGTAGCACTGTCGCACTATCATTCCGTTCATCGATTTGCTCGAGCGGGCACCAGTCACGTCTCCACTGTGAGACTTGTTGTTACTGTGTTTGACATATCGAATACGCCACGGGTAGCTTACCAGGCTCTGCCGTGCGGGCGGGATACTCTCGGTAGCTTGCCGGCCTCTCCAAGAGAGAAGGAGGAATCAAACCCGGGTCGGCCGCATGCAAGGCAAACGCCCTACCCTATGTGCTATCGATCCAGCCCAGTTAGTGTGAAAATATCTTCACTTAATGTCACCACAGTTTAAAGAGGAGAATGATGAAAAAAACTGAGCCCCTGGGCACAGAGTTGAGGAAGCAAAGGGGGAAGGGAGGGAAGGGGTGACTGTCTGCCACACACGCCGCCCCACCTCCCGACACAGGCTGTGCCTTTTCCCACTTGCCCTGTGCTCAGAAAGGTAGATGCACCAACACACACACACACACACACACACACACACACACACACACACACGGGCTGGAGTGGGAGCACAGTGGTCAGGGCGCATGCCTTGCACGCAGCCAACCCAGGTTTGATCCCCATGAACTCCACATGGTCCCGAGCACCGCCAGGAGTAAACCCTGAGTGCGGAACCGTAAGTAAGGCCTGGGCATCCCTGGGTATGGCCCCAAATCCAAAAGTAAAAAAACAAAAGCAAAACCAGTCACATACGCAGAGGGTTGTGGCTTATGGACCTTAGGGATTAAAACCCAGATTGGCTGTGTGTAAAACAAATGCCCTACCTATTATGCCATTGCTCTAGCCCCATGCGACTTGATTTTTATTTTATTTTAAGAATTATGATAGTGTAATTATTTCTTGGGGGGAGGGATTGGACCACTGCAGGTGGTGCTCTTCCAGTCTCTGTGTTCAGGAGTGACTCCTGGAAGTGCTCAGGAAACCATATGCAAAACTTGAACCAGGGGTGACTGCATGCAAGGTAAGTGCCTTAATCCCTGCACTGCCCCTGAATCATGCAGTTCAATTTTAAAAACTTTTTGTTTTGTGAACCAGAGCAATAGTACAGCGGGTCGAGTGCTTGCCTTGCATGAGGCCGACCTGGGTTCGATTCCCGGTACCCTAGAGGGTCCCCAGAAGCCCCTACCAGGCAGAGCCAGGTGTAACCCCTGAGCACCGCTGGCTGTAGCTCCCACCAAAAAATTATTTGTTTTTCAGTGCTGGAGATTGAACTGAATGCCTTGCATGCAAAGCAAGGGTTTTATGCAGTGAGACACATGAGACACATCCCTGACCCCTAAGATATTTATTTAAAGTTCCTTCTCTCCCGGTCCCTCTGCAGTTGCCGTTTGAGCTGGGATGACACACGTTAGTGCTGGTGCCTATCGGTCACAGTGCTGGACATCTGTCAGTCACAGTGCTCACCAGGAGACGCATTTCACACTCATGGTCCGTGGGGCACTAGAGAACACACTTCACGGTGGCCCTGGGGATCCTCTGTGGGTGCAGCTAGGTTCACAGGCAGCTCGTGGAGTTGTGCCAGATCAAACTCATGACCTCACGCCTGCAAGACAGGAGCCTGACCTCAGAAATCCAGGGACCCTGAAGTTACTTGGTCTTGGTTTTGGTTATGGGGCCACCCTCGGGCAACGCCCAAGACTGACTCCTGGCTCTGCATTCAGGAATCAGTCCTGGTGGGCTTGGGGACCCACATGGGGATGCTGGAGATGGAACCTGGGATGGCTGCATGCAAGGCCAGTTCTCTACCCACTGTACTATCTCTCTAGCCCCCAGTTGTTACTGTTGTTTCTCCATCAAAGTAATACATCTCGGGACTTAAAAAATAATAGTACTGAGGTTGGAGAGATGGCTCCATGGGCTGAGACAGGCTTTGCATGCGGGAGGCCCAGGATTAAACCCCAGCACCTCATGGTCCCCTGAGCACCACCAGGAGTGACCCCCAGGCATCCGGCCAGGACTAGACCCCAAGCCCGGGCCCCAGGGTGACTCCTCAGAGCAGACTTGGCTGTTCCGGCAGTCACAGCGGCTGCTCTAAGGTTTATCCTGCTATTTCTGGGCACTCTAGTGAAAGATCCACTTCCTGCTGCGTGTGTTAAGGATTCCCACCCCCGCCCCCACCCCCCGCCCCGCTTTCCAGGGCTTTTTGGCACTATTTCACTCCTGCTTCTTCCTTGTGCTGTTCTGGTTTTCTCTCTTATTCCGCTGGCTGGGGGCAGAGACTGAGTTTTCGGGCCGTCTGGTTCTCTCACGGCTGCCTTTTGCCCTCCCGCTTTCTCCCTCTCTGCCTGTTATCTGCGCGTCTCATTTAACACAGTCACGCATGACAATCCTTAGGCTTGTAACCAGGATCGCCTTCCTGGCTGAATCGGTGGGTGGGTTCCAGCAGTTGAAGAATCGATAAAGATAACATGATTAGGACGACATAAGCATTATTATCGGTGCAATCAAGCTGTGGATTATGAAAACATTTCCTCGGGGAAACTTTCCCTCTCGTTAGATTTTATCTTGTATTCAGTGTCTTTTACTTAACTGTATATCCAGGTCTTCCAATTTTTTAAATAACCCTATCTAGGTTTAATTTTTTTGTTGCTTTTGTTTTGGGGCCACACCCAGAGATACTCGGGGCTGACTCCTGGCTCTGTGCTCAGGGTCACTCCTGGCAGGATCCAGGGACCACCTGGGGTACTGGGGCTTGAACAGTCTAGCCAGTCACATACAAGGCAAGCCCCTTGCCTACTGTACTGTCACTTCAGACCCTGGAAATAATGTTTTTTTTTTCCTTTTTGGGCCACACCTGGCAATGCACAGGGGTTAATCCTGGCTCTGCACTCAGGAATTACCCCTGGCGGTGCTCAGGGGACCATATGGGATGCTGGGAATCGAACCTGGGTTGGCCACATGCAAGGCAAACACCCTACCCGCTGTGCTATCACTCCAGCCCCTGGAAATAATTTCTTAAAATCGAAGCCACACCAGTGATGCTTGGAAAACTCCAAGATCCCCAACAGTGCTCAGGTTGGCCCTGTGGTATTGGGGCTGTAACCTAGGGCCTCACATGTGTTGGGCATGTTCTCTGCCACCACAGTGATCTCTCTGGCTTGAGCCATTTTAAATTAGTTGTTTGTTTGTTTGTTTGTTTATTTGGCTATACCTGGCAATGCTCAGGGGTTACTCCTGGCTCCCCACTCAGGAATTCCTCCTGGCAGTGCTCAGGGGACCATAAGGGATGCCAGGGGTCAAACCCAGGCCAGGCTGCATGTAAGGCACGTGCCCTACCCACCATACTATCACTGCAGGCCCCTCATCTTAACCATTTTGAAGTGCACCAGCCAGTGGTGTAAATGTATTCACCTAGGGAGCTGGGATACAGCTCAGAGGTAGAGTATGTGCCTTGCATGTACAGGGCCATGGATTTCACACACACACACACACACACACACACACACACACAGAGTAACATGAAATGCATTTACGTAGTTGGAGAACCATTACCGTCCGTCCACCTGCAGAGCTCTGCCCACTGTCTTACCAACCATTCTTGCCTTCAGGCCTCCCCAGGGGTGCTCAGGGCCTGTTTGAAGTGACCCTCAGCCAGCTGGACTGCACAGTGAACGCAAGAGTTGAGGACATGGTACTTCTTGGGCTCTGAGGAGCCGGACATTACCCAGTCACGCTAGCAGTGCATGGGCTGTATCCCGTGGTATCCCGTGATGCTGAAGGAGCCATGTGGTCTGGGGTCCCAACGAGATCGGGTACCTGCAGGGCAGGTGCCTTGACCTCTGTATTATCTCCCTAGGTACCCTCCCCCATCAGTCAATGTTTGGGGTGGGTCACACTCAACAAGGCTAGGGGTAACGCCTGGTGGTGCTCAGGGGACCATATGGGATGTTGGGAATTGAACCTGGGTTGGCTGTGTGCAAGGCAAGTGCCCTACCTGCTGTATTATCTCTTCAGCCCCCCAATCAGCTGCTTTTATTTTGGTATACTTTGGACCATCTCCAGCCGTGCTCCAGTGCTCCTCCTGATTACGTGCTTGGGGACCGTGCAGTTCCAGGGATTGAGCCAGAGGCCCTAGCATGCATTGCCGTGACCTTTGAGCCATCTCCCCGACCCCTCTCAAGGTTTGTGAGCACCCAGAAAGCTCAAAAGCAGCTCCTAGCAATGCTCGGGGTACCACGGGGTGCTGGGGGATCAAGTCTCAGCTGCTGGTACATTAGTCGTGTTCCCAGCAGTCCCAGCTCTCTCGAGCCCCTGGGTCCGACCTGGTCGACAGCGTGTAAGGGAACTGCGCTGTGGCCTCAGCCCCTATTTCTTTTCAAAATTATTTCACAGTAATTCAATTAAAAAATTATTACTTTGGGTTGGGGTAATAGCTGGAAGGCCTAGAGTGCATGTGGGAGGTCCAAGTTTCATTTATTTATTTAGTTTTTATTGAATCACCCTGAGATACACAGTTACAAAATTGTTCATGATCAGGTTTCAGTCATATAATGTTCCCACAGCCGTCCCTTCACCAGTGTACAGTTCCCACCACCAGGGTCTCCGGTTTCTCTCCCCCCCACACCCCTGCTGCCTCTGTGGCAGATGGCAGGCACTCTCTCTCTCTCTCTCTCTCTCTCTCTCTCTCTCTCTCTCTCTCTCTATTTCTCTGTGTCTGTTTCTTCTCCCTCTCTCTCTCTCTCCCCCTCCCCGCCCCTCTCTCTTTCTCTCTCTCTTCTCTCCCAGGCACTGTGGTTTGCTGAAAGGTCATCATGCAGACCCCTTTGCCTCCTTTCAGCACTCAGCTCTTGTCCAGAGTGACCATTTCTAACGGTTACTGCCATCCTGGGCCCTTCTCTGCCCAAACTGCCCTTTGCCCCCACACACTAGTGGCAAGCGGCTAACCACTGACCGGGAGGCCTGACTTTTAAATCTAGCACTGCATGGGACCTTGAGCAATTCTGGGAATAACCCAGGGATGTCCAGTCAGAAGTCTGTCCTAAACACCACCAATGTGACCCAAACAAACAAAATTAAATTTGTTTTGGTGTGGGGACCGCACCCAGCAATGCTCAGGGGTTTTTCCTGGCTCTGCACTCGGGGGATCACTTCTGGCAGTGCTTGGGGGACCCTATGGGATGCTGGAGAAAGGACCTGGGTCAGCCACATGCAAGGTCAGCCGCACACTTTCTCCCTCTGTACTATGGCTCTGGCCTCTAAATTAATTTTTTAAATTGTGGTATTAGGGACTGGGAAGATACTACATGGATTAAGATGCCTGCATTGCACTCAAGCGACCCCAGTCTGGTTCCTGGACTAGATAGGGTCCCCTGAGCACTGCTAGGAGTGGTTATAATTATATTATATAATTTTATTGTTTTATTTATTTTAATTATTTTAAAATCCATTTTGTATTGTTATACAGTTTAGTTTAACAATTTACAGTTTAGTTTCTCCGTCCCTCTCGGAGAGCCTGGCAAGCTACCGAGAGTATCCCGCCCGCATGGCAGAGCCTGGCAAGTTCCCCGTGGCATATTTGATATACCAAAAACAGTGACAACAAGTCTCACAATGGAGACACTACTGGTGCCCACTCGAGCAAATCGATGAACAACGGGATGACAGTGCTGCAGTGTGTATTTTAGTATAACATTATATGTTATATAATGTATTATATAATGCTTATATGCTTTATAAATATATTTTATATCACATATTTTTAAAACCACAATTTATATAGTATAGGTGTATATGTGAAAATATATAGCAAATTTATTATTCTGACTTTATTTTTTGTGGGGGATTGGACCCTATCTTGCCGTGCTCAGGGCTTACTCCTGGCAGTGCTCAGGGGACCATATTCAGTGCTGGGGACAGTATCCGTAAGGTAAACCAAGCCCCTTACACCTGAAATATCCCTTCAGCCCCATATTTTTGTTATTTTTTAAAAAATTATTCTTGGGTCACACCCTATGATGCTCAGGTATCACTCCTGGCAGGCTTGGGGGACCTTTGGGATGCCAAGGCAAATGCTCTGCCCTGCATACTATCACTCCACCTCCTCCAGTCTCTAGCCCGTTTGTGTGTGTGTGTGTGTGTGTGTGTGAGAGAGAGAGAGAGAGAGAGAGAGATAGAGAGAGAGAGAGAGAGAGAGGAGGGAGAGGGATAGAGAGAGAGAGAGGGAGGGAGAGGGAGAGAGAGAGAGGGAGGGAGAGAGAGAGAGAGAGGGAGGGAGAGGGAGAGAGAGAGGGAGAGAGAGAGGAGGGAGAGAGGAGGGAGAGAGAGGGAGAGAGAGAGGGAGTGAGAGGGAGAGAGAGAGTTCAGTGCTAAAGCACATGCACCATAACTGGGTGTCTGAAGCTGCTTTAAACGCACCCACACCTTCGTCTGGCCGGTTGTCTTAATTGGGTCATTTTGCTGTGGCTGAGTTTCTGTAAAACTCCCCTGGAATCATCCTGACTATTAGTCTGTGATGGGCTCTGTGGTTAGCAACTCTCTGCCCCTCAGTGGGGGGCCTTGGTGGGACCCCACTCCTGAGCTGTGATGAATTGACTGTTGTTTGTGTTTTCTGTTGCTGCCTGCCTGTGCCCTCCCTGTCATTTCCACAACGCTGTCTGCGCAAGCCACAAACCTCTGGCCTCGAGGGTTCTCTCGGGGTCCTGTCCTGTCAGCTCCTCCGACCTCCCGTAAGAGCGGGGGTCTCCCTCCCGCTGCGGCTGGGCCCCGGGTGGCCAGGGCTGGGGGCAGCTTCCCGTGCAGTTCCTGGGCAGAGCGGCTGGCGGGGCTGACCGGGCTGGCCACCTTCTCCCTCTCCCTGCGCGAGAGACAGCAGTGAGAAGAGGAGGTGGCAGGTCCTGGTGACCCGGAGGTGACAAGTCTGAGGATAGCTGGGTCAAGGAGACAGGCCGCTTCAGCCCCCGAGGGCTTTGCGGTGTGACTAGGCTGCTCCCAGCTCAGCTCCCGAGAAAAAGAAGAAACTATGCCTGGCCAGGGCAGCAAGGCTGGGCTTTCTTTGTCTTTTTTCTCTTATTTTGTTTTATTTTATTGAATCACCGTGAGATACAGTTACAAGCCTTCATGTCTGAGTTACAATCACACAATGATCAAACACCCACCAGTGCACATTCCCCACCACCAATATCCCCGGTATACCCCCCTTTCCCACCCTCCCCCACCTCCATGGCAGACAATTTCCCCCAGACTCTCTCTCTACTTTTGGGCATTATGGTTTGCAATACAGATACTGAGAGGCCATCATGTTTGACCCTTTATCTACTTTCAGCACACATCTCCCATCCCGACCGATCCCTCCAACCTTCATTTTCTTAGTGATCCCTTCTCTATTCCATCTGCCTTCTCCCCCCAGTTCATGAGGCAGGCCTCCAGCTATGGAGCAATCTTCCTGGCCCTTGTGTCTACTCTCCTTGGGTGTCAGTCTCATGTTACTTTGTACTCCACAGATGAGTGCAGTCCTTCTATGTCTGTCCTTCTCTTTCTGACTCATTTCACTTAGCATAATACTATCTATGCTATGCCTATATACCATGTCTATCCACTTACAAGCAAATTTCATGACTTCATCTCTCCTAACAGCTGCATAGTATTCCATGGTGTAGATGTACCAAAGTTTCTTTAGCCAGTCGTCTGTTTTCAGGCTCTCAGGTTGTTTTCAGATTCTGGCTATTGTGAACAGTGCTGCAATGAACATATAGGTACATATGTCATTTCTACTGTGCTTTTTTGCACCCTTGGGATATATTCCAAGAAGTGATATTGCAGGTCATATGGAAGCTCAATTTCTAGTTTTTGAAGGAATGTCCATATTGTTTTCCAGAAAGGCTGGACCAGTCGGCATTCCCACCAACAGTGAAGGAGCGTCCCTTTTTCCCCATATCCACGCCAACACTGCTTGCTTTTGTTCTTTTGAATGTGTGCCAGTCTCTGCGGTGTGAGATGATATCTCATTATTGTTTTGATTTGCATTTCCCTGATGATTAGCGATTTGGAGAATTTTTTCATGTGTGTTTTGGCCATTTGTATTTCTTTTTTGAGGAAGCTTCTGTTCATTTCTTCTCCCCATTTTTTTGTTGGGGTTGGAGGTTTTTTTCTTGTACAATTCTATTAGTGTCTTGTATATCCTGGATATTAATCCCTTATTAAGGTTGGTTTTTTTTTTTTTTGGTTTTGGGGTCACACCAGGCGATGCACGGGGTTATTCCTGGCTCATGCACTCAGGAATTATTCCTGGTGGTGCTCGGGGGACCATATGGGATGCTGGGATTTGAACCCGGGTCGGCCGCATGCAAGGCACATGCCCTACCCGCTGTGCTATTGCTCCAGCCCCAAGGTTGGGTTTTTTATGGAGTGACAAAGGTAACCTCCGTCCTTGACACCACCACCAAACATAAACTAAAACACCTTTTACAAAAGAGCATAACCATGTCACAGGTACCGGTACTCCTGGGTTCTGGATAAAGGCGTACAGGACAGTGATGCTTCGGATACTCTGGTCTGCAGAAGCCATGGGCCAGTCTAACGGAGAGACAGGAGAGAGCAAGAGACGTAGGGCTGGAGCTTGGGGAGAAGATCTGGGCTAGAAAATGAGAGACAAGGGGCTGGAGAGATTGTGTAGCGGGTAGGGCGTTTGCCTTGTACGTAGCTCACTTGTGTTTGATGCCTGACACCCTAAATGGTCCCCCAAGCCCTGCTAAGAGGGATCCCTGAGCAGAGCCAGGAGTAAGCCCTGAGCAACGCTGGGTGTGGCCCAAAAATGAAGGAAAGGAAGGACAGAAGGAGAGACAGAAGGGGAAAGAAGGACTGAAGGGGGAAGGAAGGAAGGAAGGAAGGAAGGAAGGAAGGAAGGAAGGAAGGAAGGAAGGAAGGAAGGAAGGAAGGAAGGAAGGAAGGAAGGAAGGAAGGAAGGAAGGAGAGAGGAAGGAAGGGAAGAAGGAGGGAGGAAGGGAGGAAGGAAGGAAGGAAGGAAGGAAGGAAGGAAGGAAGGAAGGAAGGAAGGAAGGAAGGAGAGAGGAAGGAAGGGAGGAAGGGAGGAAGGAAGGAAGGAAGGAAGGAAGGAAGGAAGGAAGGAAGGAAGGAAGGAAGGGAGGGAGGAAGGGAGGAAGGAAGGAAGGAAGGAGAGACAGAAGAGGGATGGAAGGAAGGAAGAGAGGGAGGGAGGGAGGGAAGGAAGGAAGGGGGAGGGAGGGAAGGAGGGAGGGAGAGAGGGAAGGAGAAGGAAGGGCAGAAGGAGAGACAGAAGGGGGATGGAAGGAAGGAAGTGAGGGAGGGAGGGAGGAAGGAAAGAGAAGGGAGGAAGGAGAAGGGAGGGAGGGAGGGAGCAAGGAAGGAAGGATGAGAGCTCACTAGAGCAGGGGAAAGAGAGCTCAAAGGCCTGAACACACGTTTTTGCATGTGGGAGTTCCATGTATTGATCCCCGGCCCCACATGTTCTCCGGAGCACAGAGGCAGGAGTAGTCTCTGAGCTTTGCTGGATGTGACCTAATTCCTGTCCCTGCCCCACCCAGGAGTACCTGGGGGACCTTTCCCAGCACCCCCTCCCGGCCTTGGCCTTCGCACACACAGCCTCTGCCCAGCGCCAAGGAGCACAGCCAGGGCTCTGGGGGGGACAGTGGCTGAGCCAAGACGGCTTGTGTCCACACTCCTGCTGGTGCCGGCACGCCGCGCTGGGGACCCTCCGGTGGGGGAGGGGGACCTGGGCTTCACGCCTTGGAGCCGTCACCTGCCTTCAGTTGGTCAAGACCTTCTAGGCCGCTAACATAAGCATCGAAATTAACGTCGGCAACCACGTGACCGTTTCCAGCCGACCTTGAGGTCGTGAGCCCGACTGCTGCTCTAGCCCTCTCTGAGCTGACGCTGGGCCCTGCTTGGACTCCAGGGGCCCTTTGGACAGTACGAGATTTCTACCTGACACCACAACCTCACCTTTGCATTTTCCCATTTTATTTAGTCACATACAATCTTCCAACCCCCCACACCCCACCGGGGTGTCCATTTCCCTCCACCAACATCTCAGCCCCCACCCCCACCCCAACACCCCTTGTCCTTTCTCCCTGCCAGCTCTCAAACTCTGTTTCTTTGGGCCATTTGCTGTTCCCTTTCGATCTTTAGATCCAGTTTATGAGAGAGACCATCCTGTGTGTGTGTGTGTCTCTCTCTCCTTCCCACTCACTTCACTCAGCATGAAGCATGATATCGCCAGGTCCTCCTATGTAGTAGGAGCAAATTGCATGATTTCATCTTTTCTTATAGCGGAGTTGTATTCCATTGTCCATATGCACCATAGTTTTCTATTCTTTTTTTTTCCTTTTGGGTCACACCCAGCAGTGCTCAGGGGTTACTCCTGGCTCTGCATTCAGGAATTACTTCTGGTGGTGCTTGGGGGACCATATGGGATGCCAGGTCAGCCGATCAGCAAGGACAACCCGGGTCAGCCACACGCAAGGAGAAGTCCCTACCCGCTGTACTACCTCTCTGGCCCCCATAGTTTTCTTGATTTAGTCATCTGTTCTTGGACACTTGAGGTCATTCCAGATTTTTGTCTACAGCGAAAACAGTGCTGCAAAGAACTTAGGAGCCCCCATTTGTTTTTTCTGAATAGAGTTTTTGGGCCCTTGGGGTAGATGCCCAGAAATGGACCTGCTGGGTCATGTGGAAGCTCTTAGTTTCTTGGGAAGCGTCGATATCCATATTGTTTTCCAAAAGCATTGAACCAATCGAGATTCCCCACCAGCAATGGGTGAGACCTCTTTTCCCCAACGACAGTAGCACTGTCATCCTGTCCTGTTGTTCATCACTTTGCTCGAGTGGGCACCAGTAATGTCTCCATTGTAAGACTTGTTACTGTTTTCGGCATATCAAATATGCCACGGGGAGCTTGCCAGGCTCTGCCATGCAGGCGGGATACTCTCGGTAGCTTGCTGGGCTCTTTAAGAAGAGTGGAAGAATCGAACCTGGGTCAGCCGCATGCAAGGCAAACGCCCTAACCACTGTGCTAGATAATTACTAGGAACATAATTATTAATGGCATCTTTAAGTAACATTATCCACATAAGTCCCAAAGACCATGATTATTACAGAATTTTATTTATCTCAAACCATTTTAAAATTGATTTGCAGTGCCAGGGATTAACCTCAGGTCTATGCAAGGAAGAGCCAGTGAGCCATGTTCCAGGACCTATTTATTTTATTTTATTTTTGGTTTTGAGTCACACTCAGCAACGCTCAGGGGTTACTCCTGACTCCGCACTCAGGAATTATTCCTGGCAGAGCTCGGGGGACCAGGTGGGGTGCCCGGGATCAAACCTGGGTCAGCTGCGTGCCAGACACACACTGTAGCACCGTACTATTGCTCCGCCCCCTTTCACAATGATGTTCGTGTTTTTAGTATTGGTGCGGGACGGTAGGACCTCCACCATCACCAGTGTGCCCAAACCCCACTTCTGTCCTTGTCCTAGTTGGCCACATCCCTGTTCACCCCCTTCCCTTCCTCCCACTTGGAAGGCCTCGGTTCTATTGTCAGAGTCTGAGGGTTTGTGTCCGTTGGCCACTGTTGTCCCATTTCTGCTTATGTATCACAGCCGAGTTTATCACCCAGCACTTGTTCTCCCTCGGGCTTATTTCCCTGACACGTCAGAGCAGTAACCTTAGGCCCCGTTACTGGACCATGTCACAGCCCATGAAACAGAGACTGTTTGTTTGAACGGCTTCATGGCAGTCCTGCAGGTAACCTGGTCATGGCGCAGTGTGTAATAACTCAGAATAAGTTCATTCAGCATAATTATAAAACAGGCTCTCTTTTCCTATTGAATGCGCTCATACTGAAATAAACACGCAAGGACTGGAGAGGCGATGCAGGAGGGAAGCCACTTGCCCCTGCGTGCAACGGTGGTCGCTGCGACCCTGGTTAGACTCTCCAGCACCCACGATGGTCCCCTGAGCACTGCCAGGGGTCACTTCTGAGCACAGGGCCAGGAGTCAGGCCTGAGCACTGGGGTCCACCTTAAAACAAATACGCTCTGTGTTCATCGCAGCGCTACCCCTTGCACAAGGTGGCAACACCCCAAGTCTTGGTCAACAGATGGAGGGGGTGGGGGAGATGACTCAAGGGACTGAAGGACATCTTGGCATGACAGAGTCCCAGACTCGACCCCTGGCGTTGCAGAGAGTCCCGAGCACTGCCCGAGGCCATCCCTGAGCACTGCTCAGGAAGGCCCAAGAACAACAAACAAATCAACAAAATATGGGCAAAGTGGATGGAGTATGATTCAGTCTTAAAAAAGGAAGTGATTTCGAAACAACTGGGATCATGAACAACTCTGTACATCAGAGTGTTTTTAACCAAAATTAATAAAGAATAATTTAAAAAATAAAATTGAAATGATAAAAGGAAGCTATACTTTGGAGCGCTTCCTCGGCTACACAAGGAATGACTCCTGTCCCTTCTTGTGCTCTGAGAAATGAGTCAGGTGTAAAAGATGAGGGCTGCTCGAGTCCACATTGTTTCTGGGCCACACCTGGCCGTCCTCAGGGGTTACTCCTGGCTCTGTGCTCAGGAACCCATCTGGTTTGCTGGGGACCAGACCCTACCTGCCGTACCCGTACCATCTCTCCGGCCCCTGAGTTCACTTCAATGCAGATCCCAGAGCAGTCGAATTCAGGAAGAAAGTTGGCAGGGGTGGGGCGAGGGATCACTTCCTTTCAAAGGGTTGGAGTTTCAGTTTCATGGGAGGGAAGATGTCTCATCTTCGTTACACAACGGAGGGGATGCGCGGCCACCAAGCCGCACACTCTCTTGCTTCTGTTCACACAAGGCCTGTGCTCTCCTGCTCGGCCCTCGTCCTGGCGGGTCCCGCACTATCCATAGAATAAAAACAGCTAAGGGGGCTGGAGCGATAGCACACCTGGGTAGGGCGTCTGCCTTGCATGCGGCCAAACCAGGTTCGAATCCCAGCATCCCATATGGTCCCCTGAGCACTGCCAGGAGTAATTCCTGAGTGCATAGCCAGGAGTAACCCCTGTGCATCGCCAGGTGTGACCCAAAAGGCAAAAAAAAAAAAAAAAAGTAAAAACAGCTAAGGGGCTGGAGTGATAGTACCGTGAGTAGGGCGTTTGCCTTGCACGTGGCCGGCCTGGGTTCGATTCCTCTGTCATCCCCGGCATCCCATACAGTCCCCTGAGCACTGCCAGGAGTAAGCCTGAGCATTGCTGGGTATGACTCAAAAAGCATAAATAGATAAATTAATAAATAATTAAAAAAAAAATAAAAACAGCTAAGAGAGTGAATTTGATGTTATGTGCATTTTACCACCGAAAATTAACTGAAAGAAGGAGTCGGAGAGATAGTATAGGGCGGTAGGTACCTGCCTTGCTCGCTACAGATGCGTTTGATCCTGAGCCCCACTGAGCACTGCCAGGAGAGACCCTGAGCACAGAGTCAGGAGTAAGCCCTGAGTACTGCTGGGGGCGTGCAGGGCAAATGCCCTATATGCTGGCCTATTGGTCCAACTCCTAATAGGACCAGAACAGGCTGAGCTGGGTGGGGACCCAGGCTGCTGACATGGGTACACCAAAGGGCAACCTATGGTGCTGCAGGCGGCGTTGCTGGGGACCCACTCGGGGGCTCATGTTTGCTCCCCACCACTGTGCTCCACCACTGTGCCGTCTCCCTGACTCCACTCGAGGTGTTACGCGTTGAAGGGACTTTTTTGTATTTTATGGCAGAACGTGACGGAAGCTTGAAGTCAATGTTGTCGCTGTTTTTCATGACACGGATCCAAAAAAAAACCAAAAAACCTCAAGCTACAGCAGCAGAGAACACGGCTGAGGTTGCAGGAGAGAAGTGCCGGTCTGTTCTGTTCCCCGGTCAATAGGTCTGGCCTCGTGGCCAGGTCAAGCCCCTGCTGTCCCCAACACTGAGTTTGCAAGAGCTTGGCTATGGCGTGGCTTGGAATCCCTTTCACATAGCACCATAGCACGGGTCCTGAGAAGTGTTATTTCCCAGGGTGTGGCTCAGCAGTAGAGCAACTGTCTTACATGACAGTGAGGCTCAGAGTTTGGCTCTGGTACTACTACTAGTACTGCTACTACTACTACTACTACTACTACTACTACTACTACTACTACTACTAATCCTTACAAACTGAATGGCTGGAGCGATAGCACAGCGGGTAGGGCATTTGCCTTGCAACCTGGGTTCGATTCTTCCGTCCCTCTCGGAGAGCCCGGCAAGCTACCGAGAATATCGAGAGTATCCCGCCCGCATGGCAGAGCCTGGCAAGCTCCCCGTGGCGTATCCGATATGCCAAACACAGTAACAACAAGTCTCACAATGGAGACGTGACTGGTGCCCACTCGAGCAACTCGATGAGCAATGGAAGGACAGTGACAAACTGAATTCATAAATTTGGCGCTGGGCAAAAAAGAAAAACGTTTTGGGGCTGGAGCGATTGCACAGCGGGGAGGACATTTGCCTTGCACGCAGCCGACGCGGGTTCGATTCCCAGCATCCCATATAGTCCCCTGAGCAGAGCCAGGAGTAATTCCTGAGTGCAGAGCCAGGAGGAACCCCTGTGCATCACCGGGTGTGACCCAAAAAGCCAAAAAAAAAAAAAAAAAAAACCACCCACACGCGTTTTGGGGGAGGGTGTGGGCTCCTCAGCAGGGCCTAGTTCCCGGGCTCCTGAGCCCAGCAGGGCCGCGGGTCCGCGCTAGGGGCTGCGCCGCACCCCCACCCCTGCATGACCTCCCCAGCGCGGGGTCTGCTCTCCATTACACCAGCCGAGCCCACTCTTCCCTCACGGGCTCCCTTCGGGCTAGTCTTATTTTTGGTGCCACCCCGGGCAGTGCTCGGGGCCTGCTCCAGGCTCTGTGCTCGGGGGTCACTTCCGGGGGGGCCCTGCCCGCTGCACCACCTCCGCAGCCCCTTTTTGCTTTCCCCGCGGCCGTGGGCCCACCCCTAGCAGTGCCTAGTGCTGGGGGGACCCTCCCGAGCGCGGGGGTCGCTGCCGGCGGCGCTGCAGGCGCGGCGGGTGCGCGGGTGGGCGCGGCCCTGCCCGGCGGCACAGCGGGCGCCTCTCTGCTCGCTGCGGCGCCGGGGGTCGCGCCGAGAGCCGGGCGGGCCGGGGCGGGGATGGCCGCTCCCCTCCGGGCGCCGCCATCTTGCCCCGCCCCGTCGGGAAGGGCGGCCGGAAGCGCCGCGGCGGCCATCTTTCCCCCCCTGAAGAGGCGGGGGGGGCGGGCTCCTCTCGCGGCCCCGCGGGAAGCAGCCGTGACGCTGCGGCGACTCGCGCCCCCTGGCGGCGGGGCCGGGCGGCGACGCCGGCTCGCACCCGGCGCGGGTTCTGCTTCCGGGTCGGCCCTCAGGCCTTCCTGCGCGGCCCGCCGGGGCTGCGCGCGAGCATGCGCAGAGCATGCGCGGGACGGGCTCGGCCGAGTCTTGCGGGCGTCTGGTCCCCCCGCGTCCGGGCAGGGCGAGGGGCCTCCGTGGTCATGTCCCCGCCGCGGGGATCCTGCCAGACTCGGGCAGCTTTAAAGTAGATTGGAGACGCCACGTCTGTGCGCGGGGTTCAGCAGCAGGGACCGCGCAGGGCTAGTCACTGGGGTATCAGAAATCTCCGCCTCGTGAAAAAGTGCTCCTTTGTGTACATATTGCACCTCCCCTACTCCCCACCCCCCCGATTTTGAGGCCACCCCACGGCCCTGGACTATTCCTGGCTCTAGGCCAGGGGATCACTCCTGGCAGGTCAAACCACGGCGGGCCACACGCAAGGCAAGACCCTTACCCTCTGTACTATTCTGCCTGCGGTGCAGAATTTAACAGCTATTGTGTGAAGAGCTAGCTCGAGGGGTGAGGGATACTGAAGTCCTGGATTGGAGCCCTGACACCACCTGGTATCCCAGCACTGTAGGGGAGACTCTTCCCCCCAGCACCAGGCCCGGAGTAGTCCCTGGGCACTTGCAGGTGTGACTGGAGCCCCCAAACAAAAGCAACACAGTTTAACATATGCAGCGTTCTATTACTCCCGGAAGCAAACGTTTTTGTTTTTCTACTAGGCCAGAATCCATTATGCTCTCCTTTAATGTCTCAACATCACCCTCTCTCTCTCTCTTTTTTTTTTTTTTGCTTTTTGGGTCACACCTGGCGATGCACAGGGTTTATTCCTGGCTCTGCACTCAGGAATTGCTCCTGGCGGTGCTCAGGGGACCATATGGGATGCTGGGAATCGAACCCGGGTCAGCCGCGTGCAAGGCAAACGCCCTACCCGCTGTGCTATCGCTCCAGCCCCACCCTCTCTTTTTAGGAGGCAGTTGAGCCCCATTGGGCTGTGCTCAGGGCTTACTCCTGGCTCTGGCTCAGAGATCACTTCTGGTGGGCTTGGGGAACCATATGGGATGCCTGGGATCGAACCTGGTTGGCCGTGTGCAAGGCACACACCCTACCAAGCAAGAGATAAGGTGCTTGCCTTGCACACGGCTGACCTGGGTTTGGTTCCTGGCACCAACGTATGGTCCCCGAGCCCTGCCAAAAGTGATACCTGAGTGCAGAGCCAGGAGTAAACCCTAAGTACAGCCCGTAGGCCCCCAAACAAGCAAACAATACTCAAATAAGAGCACTCAAGATGACAGACCAGAGGACAGACCAAGATGAATAATATCCGGCTCCATTACATACTCGTTGTAATATATTTATTTTTATTTTGGGGGACCACAGCTGGCAATGCTCAGGGGGCCATATATGTAGTGCTGGGAATTAAACTGGGGTCAGCCATGTACAAGGCCAGAGCCTTAAGCCCTGTACCATCTCTGACCGCCCGCCTCCACACACTGTAACGCATTTACATAATAAAATCACAGCCATCTGTGCTATGACAGTTGACAAAGTGTCATGGCAACCTCAGGAAGTAACGAAATATGATTAGAATATTGGTGGCACACTGATCAGGAAAATCCCCATCCCACAGCCTCCCTCTTCTTTGAACATCGTGCACTTCTCACCGCTTACTAACGTCCCATCTCTGTCCCTAGAAAACCTAGACATTTGTGGAGAACAGAACTAGTCTTGCAAGGCCAACTCCCTACCCACTGGACTATCTCTTCGACCTGCTCGTATTTCTTGGAAACAGTGCTCCTCTAGGTAGCGTCTGCCCACTCTGACTCTCGGTGAACTCTTAATAAACTGCATTGCAGACAGTGCTGTTCTTTCCTTTCTGTTCTTCTGCTTTGGGGACCATGTCTGGCAGTGCTTCACGCTTACGCCGGGTTTTGTACTCAGGGATCATTCCTGGCAGGGATTGGGGGGCTATCTGGGGTGCCAGAGATCAGACCGGGCCAGATTGGACAAGTGCAAGGCAAGTGTCTACCTGTACTCTCTCTACAGTCCTACACCCGCACTGATTCATGCCTGCCTGCTATTCTCTAATAACTCCCTTCCTCGTCTTCTCTGACTTGAGATAGGATTCTTTCCCGTGAAGGTCAGATAGATCTTATGCCCAGATCAGGTTCAAAGGGCTTTAGTTCTAACTGGCACCGAACACAATGGCAGTGCTGGGTTCTTCATTAATATTCATTTCTCCTGTACTGAGAGACAGTGGTTAGCTCTATCCACTCTGGGTTTTTTCTTTCTTTCTTTTTGGGTCACACCCAGTGATGCACAGGGGTTACTCCTGGCTCTGCACTCAGGAGTTACTCCTGGCACTGCTCAGGGACCATATGGGATGCTGTGATTTGAACCCAGGTTGGCCACGTGCAAGGCAAATGCCCTCCCCACTGTGCTATGGCTCCAGCCCCAGCTCTATTCACTCTGATCTCGTTTGCCGGACATTGTCTTTGGTAACAGGACCCTGCAGGGCATGTCCTGGCAGGTAACAAAGAAACAGGTGCCACTCATCCTCGCACTTGCCTCCTTCTTGTGACGGGTGTTGGGGCGTCAGAGGACCGGCCCAGGGAGAGAGTGGGAGGAAGAGGCGAAGATCTGGATTGGAAGTGTTGGAGGGGCAAAACCTAATTTTAACTTTTTTTTTGTTTTGTTATTTTTTTGTTTGTTTGGGGGCCACATCTCAGAGTGTGACCCAAAAAACAGAAATAAAACCGGGGGATGCTCAGGGCTTACTCCCGCTTCTCTACTCAGAAACTACTCCCCGGGGCAGGAGAGATAATGTAGTGGGTAGGGCATTTGCTTGCACTCAGCCAACCCAGGTTTTATCCCTGACACCCCTTACGGTCTCCTGTGTACTTCCAGGACTAATCCTTGAACACAGAGCCAGGAATAACCCCACAGCACCACTGGATGTGGCCCCCAAACAAAACAAGACACAGAGAAATTACTCCTGGCAGTGCTTGGGGGACCATATGGGTTGCCCGGGATTGAATCCCTGTTGGCCACGTGCAAGGCAAGCGTGCTCCAGCCTCAATTTTAACGCTTCAAGTGTCCTTTAGGGAAGAAACGGCTCCCAGCCCGGAGAATGGGAAGTGGGCACAAGAGCATCAGTGAATCATGATGGACCGGGGAGATGGCCCATAGGGTCGGGGGGCTGCGGTCCAGGGTTTGGTCCTGGAACCACATCATTCTGGGCTGGAGTAGCCCCTGGAGTACCACCAAGTGAGACCCCAAAAAGAAATGGAGAATGGCTTCGCTACCGTGGGCAGTTACCGCCTCGATTCTGTTTTGTTTTGTTTCTGTTTTGTGTCCCCTGTGCTGGTGCTCGGGGCCACCATCCGTGGATGCTCAGTACTGTGCAGCGATGGGACCAGGGCTCCGACCTGGGGCTCCTGCATGCAAATCGTGGGTTCTCAGTTCCTCAAAAGCTCCCCACCCTCAGGGCTGGGAGATAGTACAGCGGGTCGGGTGCTTGTCTTACATGGGGCCGGCCCGGGTTTGGACCCCAGTATCCCATAGGGTGCCCAGAGCGCCCCCAGGAGCAATTCCTGAGACAGAAGTAACCCCTGAGCGTTGCTGGCTGTGTCCCCCCCCCCCCAAACCAACCTTCTTTTCTTATTTGGTTTTTGTACTGTACTCAGCTGTGCTTAGGGGGCAGACATGCAGTGTTGGGGATTGGACTGAGGTCAGCCACATGCAGGACAAGCATGTGCACACTCTCTCTCTCTGCCCTAGTTCCGACCACTTCTGCTCTCTCCTTAGCTCTGTTAGAAGATTTGAATTTTTTTTTTTCTTTTGGGTCACACCTGGCGATGCACAGGGGTTACTCCTGGCTCTGCACTCAGGAATTACTCCTGGCAGTGCTCAGGGGACCATATGGGATGCTGGGAATTGAACCTGGGTCGGCCTCGTGCAAGGCAAACGCCCTACCTGCTGTGCTATCGCTCCAGCCCCCTAGAAGATTTGAATTTAATTCCAGAAATGAAGTCTCTTCCATCCTCCCTTTTTCCTTCCCTCCTCCCTTCCTTCTTTCCTTCCTTGACTTGGGGCCACACCAGGCAGTGCTCAGGGGATCATTCCTGGTGGAACTCGGGGGACCCGTATGGAGAGCTGGGGATCAAGCCCAGGTTGGCTGCGTGCAAGGCAAGAGTCTTATCCAGTGTATTATCTCTCCAGCCCCCAGACCTTGTTTTCTTATTCGAAACACTGGGTTACTAACAGGGGTCTGTGTCCTGCTCTATCCAGCTTGCTGGCACCAGTTTTTGGTGTCTTGTATGATCGTCTGGCAGGGCATCTTTGGGGGGGCAGGGGGGCACCTGCTGATGCCCAGGGTCACTCCTGGCTCAGGGCGAGGGTATTTTCCCCAGCAGTGCTTAAGGAACTGATTATGCAGTTTCGGGGTTCGAACCCCAGCCTCTTACCTGCAAAGCACTTGCTCTTGCTCACTGGTCTCTGGTGCACTGCCCCCAGGTGTGGGAAGACCATGGCCAGGTGTGTGACCCCAGGTGAGCTATGACCACAGTGTGTTGGGCGTCATGGAACATTTCCTTTTTTTTTTTTTTGCCACATCTGGTGATACTCATTCTAGTGCTTACTCTGGGCTCTCCTCTCAGGAATTACTCAGGGCGGTGCTCAGGGGACTTTATGGGATGCCGGGAATCAAATCTGGGAGTATCCCCTGGGCATTCCAGAGTGTGACCCAAAAGCAGAAACAAAACACGTGGTAAGAGAAACAGACATTTAAACACACACACTATAGGGTGGAGAAAAGCACAGGTGTTAGGCTCGTGCCTTGAAGCAGCCAGCTGGTCTAATTCCTGGTGCCACAAGGTCCCCCAGACGCAGCCAAGTGCAGTGCTAGAGACCCCCAAGCACCTCTGGGTGTGGCTTTGGAGAACCCTGAGCACCCCCAGAACGGCCCGGGGAGTCCCTGCACCAATGATCCGGAACAGGACCGCCCCATCGGGGCCTCGTGTGGAGGAGTCAGGGTGATCCCTGACCTCTGGGCACTGCTTAGTGGCCCCCTACCTGCCCCTCCCCCCAACAAATAGAGATTGTACAGGGGTTAAGGCCTTGTCTTGCATGCTGCTAAGCCTGTATGGTTCCCTGAGCAACTCTGGGTGTGGCCCCAAGACCAAAAAAAAAAAAAAAAGAGGAAGCACCGAAACATAAAAAACTAAAACCCGGGGCTGGAGTGATAGCACAGCGGGTAGGGCGTTTGCCTTGCACGCGGCCGACCCGGGTTCGAATCCCAGCATCCCATATGGTCCCCCGAGCACCACCAGGAGTAAGTGCATGAGCCAGGAGTGACCTCTGTGCATCGCTGGGTGTGACCCAAAATGCAAAAAAAAACAAACAAACAAAAAAAAAAAAACTAAAACCCAATATTGATAAAATCTGGTGTAAGAAACATATTAAAAATTCATACTATATATACATATATATACATTTTTTGGCATAGTAGTAAACTATATTTTAAAAAGTTCATACTACAGCAAGGAGAGTGTAGTGGGTAGAGAGCTTGTCTTGCACGGGGGCCAACCCAGATTTGATCCCCAGCATCACTCAGGGTCTCCTGAGCACTGACAGGAGTGATCCTGAGCACCCCTGGGTGTGGCCCCCCTATGAAAAACGTACCATAAGGTCAGGAAGATAGCTCAGAGGGTTGAGTGCGCGCTTGGCACGGCTGGATTTCAACCCCTGTTCCTCATGGTCCCTGAGGATAATCAGGAGCAACTCCTGAGCTCGGCGGAGCTGAAAGTATCTCCTGAATATTGCCAGGTGTGACCTCAAAACCAAGTAATAGTAGCAATGATAATGAAATTAAAATACAAATACACAGAACAGCGGCTGGGAGATAGTACTTCCAAGTACCACCAGGAGTTTCTCCCCTCCCACAACCCCAAATTCTGTAAGATAACCTATATATGCAGTACTATAGGATACGCACACATTCGAATGAGTTCAAACACCCACCCAAATTACACTGCGTTGTTCAGGGATGAATATTGGACTGGTGCAATATGTGAACAGTCAAATTTGAGCATGCATCAGATTGTTAGAACCACAGATGTCTGGGTCCCGTTCCAGGATTTCCAATTAATTAACCAGAGTTGTGCAGAGACTGGGAAGTTTTCCGGTTTTAATTTTTTGGCGTTGGGGCTTCGCTCAGGGGCTGTTCCTGGGTCTGTGCTCCGGAGCGACCCCTGGTGGTGTTTGCGGGGAGCGATCCCGCAAGGCAGATCTCTCGGGTCCTGTTTTCTTTCTTTTTCTTTTGCTAAGCCTTATTACTAACCATGTTTGTTATTAGTTTGATTTGGGGGGGTTGGGAAGAGAGAGAGAGAGAGAGAGAGACAGAGAGAGAGAGAGAGACAGAGAGAGACAGAGAGAGACAGAGAGACAGAGAGAGACAGAGAGAGAGAGACAGAGAGAGAGAGACAGAGAGAGAGAGACAGAGAGAGAGAGACAGAGAGAGAGAGACAGACAGACAGACAGACAGACAGACACAGACACAGACACAGAGACAGAGACAACAGGTCTCACGGATGCAGAGCACACACATTAGTTAATCCTGAGTTACATTTTCCCACTCGGATTAAAAGTTACAGTCTCCCCAAGAGAAAAAAAGAAAAGGCGGAAAGAGAAATTCAGAGTCTCCGCAATCGCCAAGGCCAAGGGTCACTGTTCCCGCAGCAGGGCGGGGGGGGGCGGAGAGCGCCGAGGGCGCCTGCACACGAGGATGCTGCGGCGCGCGCGGTCAGGCGCGCCGCGGGCCGCCCGTCGCCCTGGAGACGGGGTCCTTCCCCGCCGGGCGCCGCCATCTTGTGGCGCCCGCGCGGGCCAATGGGCGGCCGCTCCGTGGCCGGGGGGCGGGGCGGCGGCGGCGGCGGCGCTCGGCGCGGCCTGCGGCTCTGTCGCTGGGGATCATGGAGGCGCCGGCCGGCCGCGCGCTGCCGCTGCTGCTGCCGCCGCTGCTGCTGCTGCTGCTGCCCCCGCTGCTCGGGGCCCGCGCCTCCGCCGACGGGCCGCCGCTCGTCAACGAGGACGTGAAGCGCACGGTGGACCTGAGCAGCCACCTGGCCAAGGTGACGGCCGAGGTGGTGCTGGCGCACCCGGGCGGCGACTCGTCCCGCGCCGCGGCCGCCGCCTTCCTGCTGGCGCTGGAGCCCGAGCTCGAGGGCCGCCTGGCGCACCTGGGCGTGCAGGTGAGTGCGGGCCGGCCCGCGCGGGCCCCGCCGGACCGACACGTCAGCGCCGCCGCGGCCCGGCCCGGCCCGGCCCCGGCCCCGGGCCCGGCAGGTGCCGCCCGCGCCGGGGTCCCGGGGGGCCCGGCTGCACCCTGCGGCCCTTGAACACCCACCGCCCCGCCTTCCTTCCTTTTTCTCAAATGCATCGCGCACCTGAAGGTCGGTGAGGAACCTTGCAGGCCCCCGCGCCCCCCCACCCCGTTGCAGCCCCCTTGAAAGTGTGCGGAGGCCGCGGCTCCCCGCCCCCGCCCGTGGCTCCCGCGCCCCCCGCCTGCCTGAGTCTCCCCCGGGTCGGCGTCCGGGCGCCCCGCGCTCCGGGAGCGCGCGCTGGCCTGGGGAGCACCGGGGACCGCCCCGTGCAGACGGTTCTGTTTTCTTTTTCTTTTTCCTTTTTTAAAAAAAAATTTTTTTTTTTTACGACTAGATTTTATTCGGCAGCGTCCATTAAGTGATTACCCAATTACTCGGTGGCTAGACTAGTCATTAGCGTCCTGCTTCCTGCAAACGCCGTCTCCGGGCTCGAATTTGGAGCTATAAAGCCAGGTTTATGGCGAGGATGCCTCAGAAACAGGCTCCTGGGCCCGTTCGTGCCGCCACCACCCCGGGACCGTGTCCCCAGACACAAAGGGTTGTGGAGAGATGGATTAAGGTTTTATTTCCACTTGCACTTCCGCCCCTTGACTGTGAAATCCCGTCCTTGAATAGGAGCTTGTCATTTATGGGGTTGCCACGGCATTATGAGACCAGAGCTTTGCTGCCTTGGCACTGGAGAACCAGCCAACCCTCCCTCCCTCCCTCCCTCCCTCCTTCCTTCCTTCCCTCCTTCCTTCCTTCCTTCCTTCCTTCCTTCCTTCCTTCCTTCCTTCCTTCCTTCCTTCCTTCCTTCCTTCCTTAACCAGCCAACCCTCCTTCCCTCCTTCCTTCCTTCCTTCCTTCCTTCCTTCCTTCCTTCCTTCCTTCCTTCCTTCCTTCCCTCCCTCCCTCCCTCCCTCCCTCCCTCCCTCCCTCCAAGCCACACCCTGGCCACACCCTGCTGTGCTCAGGGATCACTCCTGGGTCTGTGCTCAGGAAGGGGGATGTGTTCCGTGTACCATGTGGGATGTCCGGGATCCACTGGGTTGTCCATGTGCAAGGCAAGCACCCTCCCCGCCGTCCTGTCACTCCAGCCCCAGCCATCGCCACTTTTTAAAGAAATTTAAGATGATTGCAGGAGCTTTCCCCCCTCCCCCCCGAACAGAAAAACATGCCCGAGACCAACTTTTGCACGGAATAGCTGTGGGATAGTGACCTCTGGAATTCCCGCAGGCCTTAGGGCTCTGTGGGCCTGGTCCAGACCTCTGCAGCCAGCCGGTTCCTGGGAAGTGGCGTGTGCACCCGCAGCAGCCTCTGAGCTGCTTCCCCATGGGGTGTCTCTCAAACTTGAGCCGCCTCTCGGGTCTGCGCGGGCCGTGCGTGCGCCCCTGCCCCTGCACTTTCCGCTTGTGTGAGCGGTCGGAGGGGGCACAAGGGTATACATGGGAAGGGGGTTAAAATAGGCGCCACTGCCAAGAGACGTCTCTGAATCTGGACCTGCTCAGCACCGGCTCGCCAGAGACCTTCATCCTGTCGGGAACCCACCTGTGGATGCCCCTGTGGATTCCCCCGTGATGCACCCGCGCAGGGCGCCTGTGCCTGGCGCTGTCCAGGAGAGCCAGACCCTCCCGTGGGGACACCAGGACTTCCGGCTGGGGAGGCCCCAGTCCACTCCTCTCCCTGGCGCTTCCTCTTGCATCTCGGGCTGGCTTTGGTGACACCAACAGCACGTCACTGGCTGGGCCCGAGCCCTGAGTTCTGCCTGCACAGTTGGACCCAGTAACCCAGGAGTGACTCTCGGGAGACCCACTGGCAAAGTTTCTTCGGGACTTTTTTTTTCCTCGTACATATTCAAATAAGTGTTATTTATGTGGCAGAAGAGTTGTGTATGACTAGAAAGTCCCTCTTCCCTTGCATGAAGGAGCTCCAGAGAGGCGGAATCCCTGGGGGAACAGGAGCCCCTGGCTGGCTGCTCTGACACTTGCGCCCCTCATGGAGCAGGCTCTGTGACCCAGAAGAGAATGGCGGCTCCGGCCTCCTGAGAAGGGCAGTGCCCCTGAATCACCACGGTGGGTGGAGAAGTGCACAGAAGGGGGTATATGCTTTGTTGGTTGCAAACCCAGCCTTCACCACAGGAAAACAAATTAAGACTGCTTAAGGGGCTGGAGAGATAGTCCAGCGAGTAGGGCGTTTGCCTTGTATGTGGCTGACCCGGGTTTGATTCCCAGCATCCCATATGGTCCCCTGAGCACTGCCAGGAGTAATTCCTGAGTGCAAAGCTAGGAGGAACCCCAGTGCATTGCCGGGTGTGACCCAAAAAGAAAAAAGAAAAAAGACTGCTAAGGACTGACCTCGGACTTCGCTATAGTGGGCACATTCAGGACAGAACTGCTGTGAATGGGCTGGAGAGATAGCACAGCGGGGAGGGCGTCTGCCTTGCATGCGGCCGACCCGCTTTCGATTCCCAGCATCCCATATGGTCCCCTGAGCATCGCCGGGTGTGACCCAAAAAAGCAAAAAAAAAAAAAAAAAGAACTGAACATTTCAAAAAGCCTAAAACTAATCACTAATCATCCCACCATCTTCTATAAAGTTGTACAGAGTATTGAAAGAAGGGAGTTTTATGTTACTTTGGATGAGACTCTTTCAGTGGAAACATTCTCTTGCGCCCACGCCTGTCAGGAATCACCACTTACTAAGGGGTCGGAGGGACAGTGTTTCCAGTACAAGCTTCGAATGAGAGGAGGACAGTACGATGGAGCCTTCGGTAGTGAAAAGGAATCAGTAATCACCATGATCTCTTGTACTCACTCAAAAAAACTTCTGCTTCCTGATCAAAGCCTCCAAATGAATCCAGAAAATACACACCCTGAGGGCTGGAGTGATGAATAATGGGATGGGCATTTGCCTTGCACACGGCCGACCTGGGTTCAATCCCTGGCATCCCATATGGTCCCCTGAGCACCACCAGGAGTAATTTCTGAGTGCAGAGCCAGGAGAAACCCCTGAGCTTCGCAGGCTATGGTCCCCCGAAATAAACAAAAAACAACAAAATAAGAAAGATACACGCCCCTTTTGTATGTTGTGTTTGTGCCACGCACATTGGTGCTCAGGGCTTACTCCTGGCTCTGTGCTCAGAATTCACTCCTGGTGGTGCTGGGGGGACCCTGTGGAGTGCTGTAGGACTGGGGTCGGCCGTGTGCCAGGTGAGCTCCTTTGCCCCTGTGCTGTGTCTCTGGCCCGCTTCTCTGTAAGAGCAGCAGATCACTTGTCTCCCACTGGAACAAGGGTCGGAAGGGCTCGTAGATTCGTTTGCGTTATGGCTAGTTGTGAACTTAAACGATTCTGCTCCACCGTGGTGAGTGCAGGCTCGGTCCCTGCAGCCAGCCCAGGAGCCGGAGGGGACTAACCCGCGACCCCACTCATCTCTCCCTGGAGGGACTCATGGACTCGGCCCCCCAACTGCCCTGTATTCCTCCACCGGGAGAGCCTCAAAGGGTTGTTGGGAGGGTTCGAGGATAGACAGACTGAAAGTGCCTTCCGCCGTACCTGCCACGAAGGTTTGCCTTTTCCCTTGGTTTGGTCATGCCTGGTGGTGCCGGGCGACCATGTGTGGTCCCCGGGATTCAAACCCAGGTTGTGGCTGTTGCCACATACTAGCCACGCGCCTTCTCCCCCGCCCTACAAGGTGGGTTTCCAGTTAAGAACTGAGTGTGACGGTGGGCTGGGGAGGTGTCCCAGCAGTCGAGCTTCTGCCGGGGGTGTGTCTGGCCTCCTTGGCTGCTTTGCGATCCTCCACCCTGACTGGGAGGATGGGGCGGGAGAGGCCGGGCAGCATGCGAGCTCTCCAGCACCGCCGCTGTGGCCCCGAACACAGCAGCTTGTAGTTGGAGCACTGCAGTGCGGGCACTCTGAGGTGACTGGTTCATCGTGGACACAGATTCAGAGCTGGAAGGCCTTGTAAGGACTCACCTACCTCGTTCTTCCGTAGGTGAAGGGAGAAGATGAAGAAGAGAACAATTTGGAAGTCCGGGAAACCAAAGTTAAGGGGAAAAGGTAAGCGCCCCCAACCCGGACGGCCGTGTTGGGCCTTACAATGGCGTTGTCAGTCACGGACGGGGCCGGAGTGTGGCGGGGCCCGTGCTGGTCAAGCGCCTTGTCCTCCGTCCTGTCTCTGGTCCCCAAAGCCTCTTCTGGCGAGGACACTTCTCAAGGGCACTTCCAAGCGGAAAGTGTTAGATGGAGACTCTGTATAACCATCCCACCACCAGTTTTCACAATTGTCAGGGTTCTCCTCTCGTTTGTTTTTGGGGTCACACCTGGAGTGTTCCGGGGCTGCTTCTAGCTCCAGGCCAGCGCTGCTTGGAGAGCCATTGGTGCCAGGGCTCGAACCCGGGCCTCCTGATGCAGAGCCAGCGCTCGGCTCTGTCTCACCGTGGAAAACTGCTCACACTCTGGATGGCGGAGGGTCCCTGCGTCAGTACGCGGTCTGTGCCTAGCGCAGAGCCCGCCGTGCAGGGCACACACGGTGAGCCTGGTCCCCGCAGAGGTGAGGCGGCGAGGAAAGCCAGCACCGAGGCCTAGCGCCCTCACTCTGGCGGCTGGCGGAGGCGGAGGTGCCTTGAATGGAATTCTTCGGGTGACATTCTCAGGGGGTGGGTCCCCTTTGCGGTCAGTTGGAAACAATGCAATTCCTTTTTGAATTTTTTGGGGTGTGTGTGTGTTGGGGGGTGTCTGCCCTTGCTGCGGGTGGGGTCGGGTATTCCTGGCAGTGCACGGGGGACCATGCAGTACCGGGTACTAAACCCCGGCCCCTGCATACATGATAGATAGCCTGTGCTTCCGCCCTGTCAGCCGTCTCCCCCGCAGGGGGTGCTGGGGATCGAACCTGGGTTGGCCTCATACAGGACAAGCACCCTCCCCACCTCAGATTTGTCTTCTAAGTGCTTTGGGTTCTGGGCTACCCCCAGCTGTGCCCAGGACTTATTCCTGTCCCTGCACTCCTGGTGGGGGGCTTGGAATCTGTTCGTGGTGCTGGTGACTGGCCCCAAGTCAGCTGCTTGCGAGGTGTCTTCTCCGCCCTGCTGTCTCTCGGGTCTTACATTGGCCCTCGCTCCCCCTCTTGCTGGCGGGGAGCGCGCCTCTGGGCTCTCAGGAAGCGGTGACTGCGTCAGCTTGCCCTGCAGAAAGCGAGCCCTTCATAGATCTGGCCGGGAAGGAGCCACGGCAGGAGCACTCGCCTGCGCCTGGACGCCACCGCGGCAGCCGGCTGGTTGTCTGTCTCATCTTTTATCAGTCAGAAGCTTCACGAGGGGGGGGCTGGTGCTTTGCAGGGAGAGATAAGGTTCATATTGATAGTGCCGGAGGTCTACAAGGTTCAGGCGTGTTTTCTGAATCAGCAAAGCTAGAGTCAATTGCGGGAACGCTTAACGTGAAGGTTCAGGTGGAGTGACACCGCGGGGCGGCGGGAGATGGAGATGATCAGATAGGGGAAGCCATTGGCGCCGAGGGCAGAGACTAATTAGGCACAGGGGCCCCGTCTGCTTGAGAGGCAGCCTGGGCACGGGGCGGGAGGCGGGCGGGATGACCGCGTGGCTTTCTCGGGCAGGACTGAAGAGAAATTGGGGATACAGCCTGGGTACAGTGAGTTGCAGGGACAGCTGGAGCTGCTCGGCTGGAGGGGGAGGCGCTGGCAGGGTTCGAGACGGTTGGGACTGAGCTGGATTTTGAGTTCCTGCGGGGGCTGCAGCGTTGCCGTCCAGGGCCCCGTTCTTCAGCCCCTGGGCCTGAGCCGGTCAGCAGAGATTTCCTGGTGACTCAGAACCTCCTACCCCTGCCCCCGTCACGTGGCCGCTCCCAGCAGCGGCAGACGGCATGCTAGCGAAGGACTGATGGCGTTTAATAAAGACTCTCTCCACGGGCTTTGTTTCCATCAGCTCGTTCATTCGGGAAGTACTTCCCTAGTTTTCGGCGGTCTGCGGGTATAAGACAGCTAAAGTGCTCGTCTAGGGGACACGGGGAAGTAGGCGACCAGCACTCGGGGCAGAGGGTGGGAAGAGGAGATCGGGCACTTGGGGCTTTGTCGTGAGACCCGGGGGGCTGTGGGGTCAGTGGGCTGCTGCACCTGCTTGGCGCTTGGCGCTCGGCTCCTTCCAGCTTTGCCTGGTCCCCAGCACCGCCGGGTGTGACTCAGAAACCAGGAACAGCAACAATAACAAGGACTGTCCTGGGAGAAGATGGGGAACTCGTTATACTTTGGGTGGGCACTGCCGGTTAGAGACAGGAAGGGGTGCTACACTTGGGCAGTTAGTTCAGACTCTTGTTTTTTTCCTTTTTGCCTATATCCTGCGGTGCTCAGGGCTTGCTCGTGGCTCTGTGCTCAGGGGTCACTCTTGTGGGTACTTGGGGGGCCAGATGTGATAGTGGGGGCTTGAGCGTCTGCCACACGCAAGCTATGCGTCTCACACATCTTACATCTCTCTGGGGTTTTGGGCCACACTCGACAGTGCTCAGGGCTTGTTCCTGGGTCTCTGCTCAGGGATCACCCGGGTGGGCTCGGGCGTCCGTAGGTGGCCTTGGACTTGGGTTGGCCGCGTGCGAGGCCGCTGCTCTCCCTGCTGCCGTGTCCTCGTGGCGTGTGTCTCCCTGTTTCCTCAGCTGGAATGTTTTTAACTGGCCCTTTTGTTGGACTCTTAGGCTGTCTCACATTCATACTCTTATAAACTCTTTAAAATTTATTTTAATAACGTTCACAATAACTTATTATATTCAATATCCCAACACCAATCCCGCCACCGTAACACCTTCCCACCACCATTGCTTCGAATTTTCCCACCGCCGCCCACACCTGCCCCCAAAGCAGGTCCTAAATAATTCGTTTTGTACGGCTTGTTATGAATAACGTGTTAAAAGTGATCCAAAAAATTATTTCCTTAGAAGAAAATGTGTGAAGATTGTTGTGTCTCACCCGCGAGTTGTTAAGCCCTTGTGTAAGAGCTTACTGGCATGTTGTTACATGTTGAGCCTTGTGTGCTAATAACAAACTGTTAAGATGCGCCTTACGGATTTGACCTTTGAAGGCTTAATAAGGATCGCAGGTTGAAAGGGATCTCTGGGAAGTGACCGCGTGGCCCTGGGTACAGGACGGGGGCGTGACGCCGGGCTGCTGGCCCTGTTCTCAGCATGTTCACTCGGTGCTCTGTCCCGTCTTCCTGCAGCGGCCGGTTCTTCACCGTCAAGCTCCCTTCTGCCCTGGAGCCCGGGAACAAGATCTCGCTGGTGGTGGAGACGGTCTACACACATGTGCTGCAGCCCTACCCGACCCAGATCACCCAGTCCGAGAAGCAGTTTGTGGTGTTTGAGGGCAACCATTACTTCTACTCTCCCTACCCGACCAAGACGCAGACCACCCGTGTCAAGCTGGCCTCCCGGAACGTGGAGAGCTACACCAAGCTGGGCAACCCCACGCGCGCTGAGGACCTCCTGGATTACGGGCCTTTCCGGGACGTGGCCGCCTACAGCCAGGTGCGGCGCCCGTTGGCCTCAGAGAAGGCCTGGGCAGGGGGTGGCGAGACTCATTGAACATTTTGAGGGCTCTAGGGTGGGTGGAAACAGAAAATCCTTTTTTTTTTTTTTAATGTAGGAACACTTATTTATTCAGCCATTAATTAAGCTGACCGGAAAATCACTTTTAAAAGGGTCCACCCCCAGAATGCTTTTGGCGATTGCTGGACCCACTACAGTTTTCAGGGACCATCAGGGTCATATGTGGGGTTTGGGGCATTGAACCGGGCTTTGCACGTGTTGACTTACGTGCTATCCCTGGAGCTACCTCTGTCCCATATATATATATATATATATATATATATATATATATATATATATATATTGCTTTTTGGGTCATATCTGGAGATGCTGAGGGGTTACTCCTGGCTCTGCACTCAGGAATTACTCCTGGCGGTGCTCAGGGGACCGTATGGGATGCCGGGGATCGAACCCAGGTCAGCCGTGTGCAAGGCAAATGCCCTCCCTGCTGTGCCTGCAGAATCTGACCTTTCCTGTCATGCTGGGGATCGAGCTCCGGCCTCACTCCGGCAAGGCGCATGCTCGCTGTCCTTGAACGGTGCCTCTCGCCTTTGCAAAAATATTTTTTTTTCCTGTTTTCCTTTTTATGCGGATCATGCTTGGGATCACACCCAACAGTGTGTGGGGCTACTGAGGCCAAGTAGGGCATCTGGCCTGGCTTTGTTGGGGGCTGGGGACCCCCAGGGTCACCCATGGTGCTGGGGGGTGGGGCGCGCAGCAGGAATTGGTTCAGGGCTGCGCACGTGTGAAGGTGAGTGACATTCCCACCCGGCGCCCACCTCACCCCGTATTGCTCAGGGCTCACCCTGACTGCTCAGGAATCATTCCTGGTGGTGCTGGGGATTGAACTCGGGTCAGCCACCTGCAGGGCAAGTGCCTTAGCTTCTGGGCTATTTACCTAAAAAGTAAAAAGCTGGGGGGGCTGGAGAGATAGTACAGGGGGGAGGGTGCTTGCCTTGCACAAGCTGACCTGGGTTTAATTACTGGTGTCCCACATGGTCCCCTGAGCCCTGCCAGAAGGTGCAGGAGTGGTCCCTGAGTCTGGAGGCACACAGTTGGTGTGCCCCCAAGCCCCCGGCGCCCCCAAATAGAAAAGCTACTCCACTTCAGATTCTCTTTCCCCCTTCCGGCTTTCCTGTTGCTGCCATGTCCGCCTGCCCGTGGCCGAGATGCCCGCTGGGGCACTCACGTCTCCTTTGTCCAGGGCCGTAGGCTTGGGCCTCTGCGGTGCCAGCATGTGCCACACTGGACTTGCCCTCCAGACCCAGAGCATGAGTTGTTTCTTGTTTGGTTTTTGTTTCGGGGTCACACTTGATGCTCAGGGGTGACTCCTGCCCCTGTACACAGGAATCACTCCTGGCGGTGCTCAGGGGGACCACCTGGGACGCCGGGGAAGGAATCTGGGTCGCCCGAGTGCCAGGCAAACTCCCTCTCTGCCGTCCCGTCGCTCCGAGCGCTAGCATGGATATTTCCATCATGAAGCGTTTCTAGTCAGCCCATCGCGTTAGAATTAGGCCCGTCAGCAGCTGCTTTCACGCCCGTGTTGGTTCCTCTGTCACCCACGCGTGGCGCTTTGCCCCCTCCTCCCCAGGACCCTTTGAAGGTGCACTACGAGAACAACAGCCCCTTCCTGACCATCACCAGCATGACCCGCGTCATCGAGGTCTCTCACTGGGGCAACATCGCCGTGGAGGAGAATGTGGACCTGAAGCACACAGGGGCGGTTCTGAAGGGCCCGTTCTCCCGCTACGACTACCAGCGGCAGCCCGACAGCGGGGTCTCCTCCATCCGCTCCTTCAAGGTCCGCTCAGCCTGGGGGGTCCCTGCCTTTTGAAAACAGCCTGGGGGTAGGGCCAGGGCCACAACGTTTAAAAAACATCAACAAGTTTGCTTTGTTACTTTCTGGGGCCACACCCGGGCACTGTCTCGGGCTCCTGGTGGACAGTAGCTCTCGCTCCGCCCTGCTGGGTTGGGGGTCTCGGTGCTGACCACACGCTGCTGGGGAGTGAGCCTGGGCTTCCCGCGTACAGGCGTGGCCCCCGGCCCTCGGGGCCATCTTCCCGGCCCTGTTGTATTTTCCCCAAAGACCGGGCCGTGCCCAGTGGTGCAAGGGCAGAGGAGTGTGGCAAGGCCGGAGAGGGGTGGGCGCGGTGCCAGGGTTGGCGCTCAGGGCGTCGCCCTTGTCGGCATCGGCTCTGCTGCTGAGCCTCCCTGGCTCAGGGTCACGTTCATGGTTGTCACTTGGGGGCTTCACCCAGCAATGCCGGGGGGATTGGGCGGTGGGGGGCTCTGCTCGGTGCTTGGCACTGCGCTGCCGTCTCTGGAGAACCGAGTGCCGCTCAGCCTGATGATCTGTCTCTGCATTTGCAGGAAAGAGACTAGAAAAATGTTTATAGGCCTCCCCAAATCTAATGCTGTTGACATCTCAAGTTTTATCTTGCCCTTGTCGTTTGGTTTGTCGGTTTGGCACCACGTCTGCTGCTCTCAGCCCCGCGCTAGGGATCCCGGCAGGGCCCGGGGTGGTAAGCAGTGCAGGCACGTGCACCTAGTCAGCGGGTGCGAGGCCAGGGTCCTGCCCCGTCCTGTGTCTGGCCCCGTTTGGTGGCTACAGCTCGGGGGCTGAAGTCCTGCTCAGATGAGGTTCTGGGCGCGGAAGGTCTTTGCCACCTGAGGGGAGTTTCCTGCGAGCGGGTTTCTGAGTCTGCAAGTGTCGTGTCTGTGCCCTCGCAGACCATCCTCCCTGCCGCGGCCCAGGACGTGTATTACCGGGACGAGATTGGAAATGTCTCCACCAGCCACCTCCTTATTCTGGATGACTCCGTGGAGATGGAAATCCGGCCGCGATTCCCGCTTTTTGGCGGCTGGAAGACCCATTACATCGTGGGCTACAACCTCCCGAGCTACGAGTACCTCTATAACCTGGGTGAGTCTCAGCGGCCCCGTGAGAGAGGGGTCCATCTGTCTCTCCCGAGCACCTCTGTCATCAGCCGCCCAGGGCGTCCGGCCTTCACATGGCCCTGTGCTGCTGCCTCCCCAGGTGACCAGTACGCGCTGAAGATGAGGTTTGTGGACCACGTGTTTGACGAGCAGGTCATTGACTCTCTGACTCTGAAGATCATCCTGCCCGAGGGAGCCAAGTGAGTCTGGCGGGCTGTGGGAGCGTGTGGGGGCTCAGCGCAGTGGCTCGGCGACAGGAGGGACCCGAGGGTGGGGGTGTCTCTACATGGGGGGGGTGCCTCAGAGCAGGCCCAGAGGACAGTCAGCACAGCCCGTGCCTATGGACAGGGCAGAGTTGCCAGTTGCCTTGGCAGCCAATGAGAGGGCCTGTGTCTGCGGGGTGGTCAGCGGCCAGGCGGAGGGGCCTGTGTCTGTGGGGTGGTCAGCGGCCAGGCGGAGGGGCCTGTGTCTGCGGGGTGGTCAGCGGCCAGGCGGAGGGGCCTGTGTCTGTGGGGTGGTCAGCGGCCAGGAGGGCTGCTGCCTTCAGAGAAGGGGAGGGAGGGAGCTGTGACTTCATCTTGCCCGTGCTCAGAAAGGGGACGCCTCGGGCGGTTCCAGGCGCTGGGCGCTGACCTTGGCCCTGTGTGTATAAGCTGATGGACACTTGTTGGCACAAGTGACAGACACCTGTCGCAGTCCTTGTGCCACTTGGCTCCAGATTCGTTCTGCGTTTCATTTCTTTAGTTTGTTTTGTTTCGGGCCACCCCAGAGGTGCTCGGGGACCCGTGTGGTGCCACCCATCAAGCCTGGGCCTCCTGTGGGCAAAGATGCCCAGTGTCACCGTAGGGCAGCAGGGGTCACTTCTGACTTTGCACTCAGGAGTTACTCCTGGCGCTGCTTGGGGACCATATGGGGTGCTGGGGATTGAACCCGGGTCAGCTGCGTGTCAGGCAGGCTCCCTCTCCGCTGTGCTGTTGCTCCAGCTCCTGGGCTTGTTTTAAAGGGGATCACCTGCTCGCCCGTGCCCGGGTCACACGTCCCCTCTGATGCCCAGGAGAGCCTTCGTGGCTGTTTACCTGCGGAGGAGGGTCCGTGGGGCGTGGCTGGTTCCTTTGGGCAGCTGGCCACCCTGATGGGCTTCCCGTGGCCTGTCTTGATGTCACCAGACACGGCCCAGGGGCACTCTGGAAGCCCTGCCCTGTCTGACGCTCTCGTCATGCGAGGAGAAAGAATTTGGGGCTGCTGGGAGGGTCGGGCGCAGGGGAGAGTGTGTGCGGGCGAGCAGGAGGGGAGCGGACCGTCCTGTGCTCGGGCAGAGGGCAGTGGAGTGGCCACCCGGCCGGAGAGACTAGCGGTCACCCAGCCCCTGCTCCGCCTGCCCGCCGCAGGAACATCCAGGTCCACAGCCCCTACGAGATCAGCCGCGCGCCCGACGAGCTGCACTACACCTACCTGGACACCTTCGGCCGCCCCGTGATCGCCGCCTACAAGAAGAACCTGGTGGAGCAGCACATCCAGGACATCGTGGTGAGTGGCCGGGCCGGGCCCCGAGGCCTGTCCCCACCCCCCCACCCCTACCCCTGCCCGCGCAGGCCTGTCAGCTCCCCGCCCCGTCTCCCGCAGATCCACTACACCTTCAACAAGGTGCTGATGCTGCAGGAGCCCCTGCTGGTGGTGGCCGCCTTCTACATCCTCTTCTTCACCGTCATCATCTACGTCAGGCTGGACTTCTCCATCACCAAGGTACTGCCTCCCCCACTGCGCACCCACGCGGGCTGTCCCTGCAAGGCCCTGCCGAGCCTCATTCTCCGGACACCCTGTGGGGGCCGCGGGGGTCCTGGGCAGACTCCTGAAGGGGCGGGAAGGTGAGGAAGGGCCTCTGCCGGGGGGGGGGGGGCTGCGTGGACAGCAGGGGCGGAGCTTTGGGCGCATGCGGGCAGGCGTGGTGAGCTGCTGGGGCTGCTCCCAGGCTGGCACAGGCGCAGAGCACTGGGAGCCTTACTGCAGCATCCCTGGGGAGCTGTAAAAGTCGCTGCTCGAACAGTATTTGAGGGGCTGGAGAGATAGTGGGGTGAGGGCGCTGGCCCGGCACACGGCCAACCCCGGTTTGGTCTCAGCTCTGCATATGGTCCCCCAAGCCACGCCGGGAGTGTGATCCCTGAGCACAGAGCCAGGGGCCAGCCCTGCACACAGCCAGGTGTGGCCCAGCTTAAGTAAGCAAAGTCCACGTCGGCTGGAAAGGCTGCGGCAGCGCCGGCGTCCTCTCCCTCGGTGCTGGTTCGGGCCGCCTGCCCCGTGCCTGGACAGACACGCCTGCAGTTCTCGGACCGTTGGCTAGTGAGTTTCGGACAGTTTGCCCCATTTCCCCGAGTGCTCAGATGGGTGCACAGGGACGAGGCGGCTCTCCATAACTGCAGTCACCACGCGGACAGGCTCAGGAAACCTACTGTGCAGAGTTTGCCAGTTGCCCTCATGATTTTTGGGGAGGACTCTCCTAAGTGGTATTTCGGAGACTTGGGGGTCCCTCTCAGAGATTCTTGGTCAGCTGGTTCAGACGGAGGGAGGGTGCTGCTTGTGGTGCCAGGGATGCTCAGGGATGCCCAGGGATGCTCAGGGATGGTCAGGGATGCTCAGGGATGGTCAGGGATGCCCAGGGATGCTCAGGGATGCTCAGGGATGCCTGGGAAGTAGCGGGGATCTGATTCACATCGGCTGAGCAAGGCCTATGCCTCGACCCTCGTAACCCCCTCCCTGACCCCTGATGGCGACTTCTAAAGCATTTCCTGTCTTGTTACTCTTGTTGATGCTGTGGGGGCCACATCTGGGCGCCCCAGGTGTCACCGGAGCCTCAGGGAAGGACAGACGAGCCGTCACGGAACTGCATCCAGTCTTCTGTGATTCTCTTTGAGGCTGCAGAGTTCGGTCCCTGGCCTGGGGAGCATCTCTGTGGCCACCTGGATTCTGGGACCGTTCCTCAGCCTTTGTCTCTGGAGACTGGTGTGTCGACATCTACCTGACCGCTTCTCCTCAGTTTGCGCTTATTGTAGGGTTCTCCCTCACTGAGGTTTTGGCGGGAACACTGTGCTTATGTATTATTATTATTATTTTTTACATTTTGGGTCACACCTAGCGATATAGTACTCCTGGCTCTGCACTCAGGAATTACTCCTGGCTCGGTTGGTGTTTGGGGGACCATATGGGATGCTGGGATTGAACCCGGGTTGGCTGCATGCAAGGCAAGGCCCTCCCTGCTGTACAGTGCTCCAGCCCCCACCTGTAAGTGATTCTGATGCTTGTGACCCCCAGTATCAGAGTATTAGCTTTCCTTACTTGGCTGGAGTCTGCCTGGATTCTTGACTTTACTGTAGCAGTTTTTCTTTGCAATTTATAAGTAACCCATTTTATACAAATGTCTTCACATGTCTGTTACTTATAGCATTATACTTATTTTTCTTTTGGTGGGAGCAGGGGAACCCCATCAATGTTGCTCAGAGCTTACTCTGACCACGTGCCTTGTTGGAGATCATACAGGGCTGGTCACGTGAGAGGCAAGTGGCTTAAGCCCTGTACTGTCTCTCCTGCCCCTGCTTTCTTGGGGGGTGGGAGGGTGTTGGAGTAGAGTCAGGCATGTCCCTGGCTCTTTTTACTGATTCTTCTCTGAATCTCAGTCTGGTTGTTGGTCATGGCTTCCTTTTTCCACTTTTAGTGGACACCCTGAATAGTTTATTTTGCAAAAATGAACAATTGCTCTAATTCTTACTCTTCTTTACTGTAGAAAAGGTAGCACAAGTACACGCTTTATACTTTCTGGGGTTTGTTTTTGTTTTAGATTTTGTGCACACCCGGCAGGGCTCAGGACTCACTCCTAGCAGTGCTCAAGGGACCATATGTGGTGCTAGGGATTGGACCCGGGTCAGCCACATGCCTGGCAAGCGCCCCGCCCACTGTACTATCTGTCTCTAGCCCTGGGAGTTTTGACTTTATCCTTCAAGCCTTTCGGTACCCTGGAAGCTGCTGCTTTTTCCGTTTCTCGTTTGGGGCCTTGCCTGGCAGTGCTCAGTTACCCCAGACTCTGCACTCGGGTGTCAGTCCTGGTAGTGCTTGGGGGACCACAGGGGATGCCGGGATTGAACCCAGGTCGGCTGTGTGCAAGACAAGCGCCCTCCCCACTGTGCTGCTTAATGCTCCGGCCCCTATCTGGAGGCGTCTGAAGGAGTGGGAAGCTGGTTCCACTTTGCCCCAGAGTCCCTGTCACCCGCACTCCGTTTTCCCTTCTGCACCTGTGTCTGGCCCCTGGCAGGAAGGCCTGCTTCCCGTCCCCCGCCCTGCGCCCACCCGGGCTTTCGTTCTGGTTTCCCCGCCGTCCTCGTCTGACGGCTGGCTGGTGCTCTTTGCGGGGTACCGCCGGGGAGGGGCAGGCGGCCTGTGTCAAGTCCCACCTGGTGTCGCCCCCAGGACCCCGCTGCGGAAGCCAGGATGAAGGTGGCCTGCATCACGGAGCAGGTCCTGACCCTGGTCAACAAGAGGATCGGTCTCTACCGGCACTTCGACGAGACCATCAACAGGTACAAACAGTCCCGGGACGTGTCCACCCTCAACAGCGGCAGGAAGAGCCTGGAGACGGAGCATAAGGCCTTGACGGGCGAGATCGCCCAGCTGCAGTCCCGGCTCAAGACCGAGGGCTCGGACCTGTGCGACAAGGTAGGCGGGGCCCACCGGCCGCCACAGCGCCACCTGGCGGCCTCTCTCGCTCGGGCGGGCTGTGGGCTGCCCATGCTTGTTGCAGACGAGAAGGGGGGGGTCTCTCGGCTGTGAACTGGGTTCGGAGGAAGCTCTGTAAACCCGGACCAGGCGTGGGGACTGTGCTAAGGACCCCGAGACGTAAACCGTAGGCGTTGCATGAAGGGAAGTCGGTGATTCACGCTACCCGGGGTTTTCCGGCTCTGGTGTGTGTGAGGGTTTCGTGCTGGGGAGGGCAGAGCCCCCCTTGGGGCTGCGCTGTGGCCTGGAGGCCCCCCACCCCTCTGCTGCCCTGGCTCGTTCCTCACGCACACGCCGTGTGCCCAGGCCGCGCACGGGAGCCCCAGCTCGGAGAGGCAAAGCACCTGGGACTGTGGCACTCAGGCGGGCCGGCTGGCTCAGGTCCGTGGGCGTGAATGTGGTGGCAGCCTGGACTCCCCATTGGTGCCCTTGGGGCGTCGGTGCTGCTGGCTCCCTGAGCCTGACTGCTCCCGTCACCGGCTGGGAGAGGCTCAGAGCGCTGGGCCGGTGCTTCCCATGCCGGAGCCCTGGCCTGACCCTGTCCCGTTTGGCCCTGCCTAGGACACGGCCTTGAACATGGCTGAGGTGGCCTTACCGCCACACACGCAGACTGGTGTGCCCGCCGCACGCCTGCTCATGTCACGCTGGCCCAGGGGGGTGGTGGGGTGGGTGTGCCGTGGGGATGGAGGTGGCCTTGGATGCCAGGCCCTGTCCCCCTCCACGGTGACTCGGGGCTCTGCCGGTCTGGGGGTGCCGGGGCCCCGCTCACACCCTGCTCCTGCCCGGCCAGGTGAGCGAGATGCAGAAGCTGGACGCGCAGGTGAAGGAGCTGGTGCTGAAGGCGGCGGTGGAGGCCGAGCGGCTGGTGGCCGGGAAGCTGAAGAAGGACACCTACGTGGAGAACGAGAAGCTGCTCTCCGGGAAGCGGCAGGAGCTGGTCACCAAGATCGACCACATCCTGGATGCCCTGTAACCCCGGCCTGGGGGGCCCGGGGTTGGGGGGGCAGGGAGGGGCGGGCGGCCGGCACCTGAGCTTGCCGAGAGCTTCCCTGAAGCCAAGCCAGGCCCTGCCCCAGGCAACATAAGCTTTGTTTTTTGTTCCAAAGCTTTCCTTTTTATAAACTTAAAAAAATCCAAGTCTCATTAAAAACAAAATATTTTTTACGTTTAAACCAAGAAATTTTCAATAATTGGTTGGTTTGGTTCTGAAGCCGGGGTATTTCTCTCGTAGCCCTTGTTTTACGCCCTCCTCGATTCTGATGTCTGGGTCTCTTTTGTAAGAGTGTGTGTGTTTTTTTAAAGCGCGTGTAATCAACTGAAAATAAAGCAGGGACTGTGATACATTGTTCTGTTGAAATGTCTGAATGCAGGGAGTTAGTGCTGGATTTGGGCCAGAGGGGGGTGGGGCGCGTAGGGTGCTGGCCGTGCACAGTGACCTGCCTGGGCTTGATCCCACCCGTGAGCACCTTCGGGTGTAGCTGGGTTTGCCCTGGGGCCGTTGGCCTGGCAGGTGTCAGTCCTTGCTCCTCCCGGGCAGGGCCGGGACCTCGCCCAGGACCTCACCTGCAAACCGTGCGTCACGTCCCCAGCTCCCCTTTCTGCTTTTCTCCTGGCCGGTGTCACTCTGCCCGGCATTAGGGCTCTGGTGAACGGGCGCAGAGGGTACCTGCAGGACAGACACCGCCCTGTCAGACGGGCTCACCCGCCAGCCTTCGAGGAGGGCCGGGATCTCGGGGTGTCTGCAGCAACCTGGTGGGCGGCGTGGGGCGAGCCGCGTGTGTAGAGCTTCGTAAAAAATACAAGCGCACGCACGGAAGGGGTGATGTGTGTGTTCTCGGGCTCTCTCCTCCCCTCCCTTCCCCTCCCCTCCCCTCCTTTCGAGTTCGGTGCTCTCGAGCCGCTGTGTATGGACCAGATCGGGATGGCTCCTCCTCTGTGCTCTGCTTCTGTGTGCCGCTGTGCTCTCTCCTGTCTGTCTCTATCTCTGACTGTCTCTCTTGTCTCTCCTCTGGTCTCTTCTGATCTCTCTTCTTCCCATCTCTCTCCCCGGAGTCCTGCCTCTCTCTGGAGCCCTTTTCCCTCTCCTGACTCTGACTCTTCTGATTCTGAACCCCACTTCTGACTCTGACAGTCTCAGTTTATGTAACAATCACATAGAGTGGGGATACAAAGGTGGGTTGAACATTAACAAATCAACAGAGGGGTAAGACCACTCCTCCAGGAGATTAACCCAAGGATAAAATCTCATGTAAGGAGATTACTCCAGATTAAGGGCGGGATCCCATCCAGGGTGTGTCACTTTCTTCTTTCCTCAGCTAGTAATCCACTTAATTAGTTGTAGTAAATCTACTAGTATTCTAGCAATGTCATTCTGTATGAGCACAGTAAAAGATACAACAAACTTAAAGTTTGGTTCTTCCTGAGGACATTCACTATATTTTCTAGACCACAGTGCTCAGGCCAGGTTAGTCTTCTAACCCCAGCAGGGTCCTAGTCTCGTTACTTTTGGATCATGACAGCATTTGTCTATGACCATGCCCTCAACTTATAGCTGAGTATTGTGGCGCTTTGGCCTGGCCCATTTTGATGCCAGGGTAGCTCACAGCTTGCCCTGGGTCCATTCAGTCCCTTGTCGGGACCCTGCTTTTGGGGTGCCAGGAACTAAGGGCAACTGAGTCGAGAAAGCAGATGCCTGGGAGTAAATATTATTGGAGTCAATCAGCTCCCAAGTTACAAAGCATAATATTAACTGTCTTCCTGTGTCCAGACAGAAAGGCCATTGCTCTAAGGTAAACTAAGTTCCCTTCGGCCAGGCTGAAAGGACAAAACCAGTGTTACCCTACAGAGCCCAATGCCGGGGCCTGAGGGAACCCAGGCTGCAGGCTGGCAGAGCTGAGGGCGAGGGCCTAAGGGAGGGTAGGCCTTCCATCTGGGATGGTTCAGGCTTTCCCCGGAGGGGGAGGCGGTGTTGAGCATTGAGTTTTGGTTGAGGGTCACTCGAAAGTCACAAGCAGGCGGGAGAACATGAGGGCCTCCTGCCATCCATGCCAAGGCTGAAGCTCGGACAGTGGGGATGTGCCACCTTGGGTGGGGTTGGGGGGGGTTGGTGGGTGTAGGCCATCGTGAATCTGCCTCCACTGGTATCCTGCCTGCAGCCGGCACTTTGACTGCCCTCCTGATTCTTCTTTTTTTTTTTAATGGAGTACTGCTATTCAGCCATTGATTAATCTGGTTGAATTGGGCATGAACTCCACATTACTTTTTTTAAATTCAGAATGTTCATTTATCATTTTTTAATTATTATTTTTCTCTAATCACTGTGAGATAGTTACAAAGTCTTCCCACTTGAG
Organism: Sorex araneus; assembly: GCF_027595985.1. Taxonomy (NCBI): domain Eukaryota; kingdom Metazoa; phylum Chordata; class Mammalia; order Eulipotyphla; family Soricidae; genus Sorex; species Sorex araneus. The sequence continues at coordinate 10,861,895 of NC_073305.1, forward strand.
TGTCAGTCATACAGTGATGGATCACCCAATCCTCCACCAGTGCACATCTTCCACCATGAAGGTCCCAAATATCCCCCCATCCCACCTCTCCCCCTGCCTCTATGGCAGGTAATCTCCCCTATACTCTTGTATTGCTTGTTATGAATAGCATAAGATGTCACACGGCTGCAAGAGCAGCCGCGTACTCCTGAAATTCTAAAATTTTAGATAATTAGGCTCTGGAGAAATCTCTGCAGCGAACTGCTCGGTCGGAGATTTTTTTGTGTGTCTCTGGATCATGGCCATTAAGGAGCTTTAGTATCAGGGAGAGGCAGTTTGTGGGTGTGACCTCCAGGGTCCCATGGGGCCAGGGAGATGAGAGGGACCAGCCCATTCCCTATCCCTTGAGGCTTGGAGTCTGTCGTCACTGAGCCCGTGTACCTGCACTTCTCATTGGGTTCTGGAGGGCCCAACAGATTCCTGCTCCTGTGGCCCTCGTCTCAGGCAGAAATGCTTTTCACGACCTTCCACATGCCGTCCCATCCCGGGAGGCTCTCTGGTTTGTGCTCTGTCTCCACTTTGCACACAGCACGTATTGCCTGGGCCCTGCAGGCCGGGGCTTACTTGCACCCAGAAGGTGCTTGGAGGAGCAGAGTGTCGGCTGCGCCAGGCTGGCTGCACGCGTGGCTGCACCTTTCGCCCCGTGGCATCTCTCTGGCCCTCCACTCCAGCCAGAGACGCGCTCTGTTCTGATGGCAGAAGCGGGTGCCCGTGGACACTTGGCTATTCGGGCCTGGCGCTCAAAGGACACACGGTGAGGAATAACTGTGGGAAATGGCTGTGAAAACGGGGAGATGGAGCTTGTGGGTGGGGGTCCTCGGAGGGCCGTGGGGGAGCCCCAGAGCCGGGATGGTCTCGGAGCTCAGCACGTGCCCGCGCAGAAGTGGCCGCTGGCCAGGGACGTGGACAGCACTGAGAAGGCTGAAAAGGCGAAAGGTGGAGCAAGTGGCAGGCGCTGCCAGGGCTCAGGCCCAGGGAAGGCTGAGTGTTGTTCCGGGGTGCCGGGAGCTCTCCCGGGGTGCTGCTGGGGAGGCGGGAGCTGGGGCTGAGCCCAGGGGTGCACGCAGGGGGGCTCGAGATGCGGCAGGAGGAGGTTCAAGGGCGAAGTGCCACTGAGAAGGATCTGGGGGAAAAGGGCGCACTGGACAGTGCTGGGTTCTCACTGTCCAGAGGCAGTGGACAGGCTGAGAGACCGTGGACGGAGGCATTGCAGCGGGGCTGGCAGTCACACGCCTCAGAAATGATCGCCGGGGGTGGAGCGATAGCAAAGCGGGGAAGGCAACTGCCTTGCGCGCGCGGCCGTCCCGGGTTCGAATCCCAGCACCCCATATGGTCCCCCGAGCACCGCCAGGAGTGATTCCTCAGTGCAGAGCCAGGAGTAACCACTGAGCATCGCCGGGTGTGACGCAAAAAGAAAAAAAAAGAAAACAACCAGAAATGACTGCTGCCAACGCTTGCAGCGGGGGCGCGCCCGGCTCAGCGCAGCCGCGGAAACCCGCGTGCGGGTCACGTGGCCGGTGCTTGGGACCGAGCCCGCGTGCACTGCGGTTTCCAGCGCCCACGGGGCCTCTGGCGCCCCCCGGCGGACACGAGGGGGAGGGGCCCTGCCCTCCAGCCCTCCCCAGCCGCGCCCCTGCACCGCGTTTGCGACAGGACGCGGGCGGGCGTCGGCGGCGCGGGCGCCCCCTGCTGGGCCGGAGGGCCGCTCGCAGGCGCGCGGGGAGCCCGGCAGCCGGGGCGGGCGGACAGGGGGGCCGCGGGCGCCACCTAGCGGCGCGGGCGGGCAGTGCTCGCCCAGGTGCGCTCCAGCCGGCCGGGCCTCGCTGATGGGCGACAGGGGCCCGCGTGCCCTTGTGACCCACCCGGCCTGGCGGCACTCCTTGCTTCCGTTTCTCCGGTATGGGGGGCCTTTGTGCATCTCCACCGGCAGCTCTGTGCCTCCGGTCGGTGCCGGGGTCTGAGCCCAGCTGCTCCCTTGAACAGCCTTGGGCCCGGCCGGGGTTACCCCTGGCCTCCCATTTGGCGTCCTCTCTGTGGCCCTCACCTCCGGGTGGGCGAGAGGGACCCCCACAATGCCCCTCAGCCCGCAGAGACCCAGGGCAGCCCCGTCCTGCAGCCCTGGGCAGGGCCCTGGTCCCCCGTGGCCGGGCCTCCTCCTTGGCCTAGCTTCGGCTGGGCCCGAGGCCCCTGGGTGCTGGCACGGCAGGCCCCGGCCCCCCGGGGAAGATGGCCCGGTGTCACCCTCCCGTGCCATTTGTCTTGGAGGCTGACACGAGCAACCCCCAGAGCTCCGGGCGCCCTCACAGTTTCACCACAAGTATCCTGACCGGCGTCTGGCGCCGAGCTGATAGTGCAGGCCCGGCCCGCAGCCCCGCCGGAAACCGCACTGCCAGGGGTGGGGGCCACAGGCCCAGACAGGAAACGCCCCCAGCGAGCCCCCCGGCTGGACTCAGCCCTGCCGCCGAGGCCCAAGCCGGGGCCATATTGAGGATGGGCCGGAGCCAGGGACCCCGGCCTGCGACCTGGGGACGGGTCTGTCACCTGCCGGGGCGGGCTTGGAAACAGGAGGGGCCCAGCTGGGGTGTCCAGACTGCCAGGCCGGAGCCAGGGGGGACATCAGCCTCTCCTGGCCACGGCCAAGCCCTCCACGGGCCCCTGGACTGGAAGCAACGGCTTTGTCTCCCGTGGGGGCCGGGCCAGGCCTGGCACACTGACTGGGCAGGAGGTGGGCACATGAGCGGGCAGGGATTTCGCACCATCCCTGGGCCCGTTGGGTCTGGCGTGGGGGCTGGGAGGGAGGCGGGAGCCAAGTTTGCTGTAATATTAATATATATATATATATTATATATATTTCCTTGTTTGGGGGCCACACCTGGAGATGCTCGGGGCTCACTCCTGGCTCAGCATCAGGAATCACTCCTGGCGACGCTCGGGGGACCCTGTGGGGTGCTGGGGCTGGAACCCAGGTCGGCTGCATGAAAGTCAAGCGCCCTACCCGTTCTGCTATGGCTCCAGCTCCCAGCTTTTGTTTTCTCCTTGGTTTTGGGGCCACACCTGGCAGCATCCAGCGCTTATTACTCCTGCCCCCCCCCCCCGATGTTGCAACAATGTTGCAGTAAGGTTTAACTTGACAGTGGGAGGTATTTAAGACATGCACGCGAAAGAAATACACATTTTTTGGAAGGATCACATAACTGTCTCTGGAGATTTTTGTGTTGTGGCCTGCAGAGAGCAGCCTGTTCATTAAAATCATCAACTTGGTATTATGGGATGTTGTACACCAACACCCTGAGCTCAGGGATCACTCCTGGCAGTGTTTTTGGGGGACCATCTGGGGTCCTGGGGATTGAACCCGGGCTGGCCGCGTGCCAGGCAAATGCCCTCCCAGCTGTGCTGTGGCTCCGGCCCCGCCTCTGTTTGGACCCTGGATGTGTGAGTGGCTAGGGCAGGGGCCCCTTTGGTGTGCAGAAAGGGGGTCTCTGCCAGAGGTGGTCCCCAGGGAGCGGGCAGGGAGGGCAGGAGTGGGGGCACTGGGGCCCCCTCGGGAGCTCTAGGCAGGCCAAGCCCCTGGCAGCACCTGAGTCAGATCTGCTCACGGGTCACCTCTGGGCCCCTCCCTGCGCGCCCCCACCCCCCGCCCTGTGCCCTGGGCCCGGCTGCCTCCCTGGGGCTTCCGAGACCGGGAGAGCTTGAGCAGACAGGCCCTTGGAAGCGGCTGATCGCCAAGGCAAGCTGGGAGCCAGCTTCCCGCTGGTCGTTGGAGGAGCAGAGACCGCACAGGCCAGCCTGGTGGAGCCCAGGGGCTGGGGAGGCTGGGGGCGCCCACTGCCGCCTCCTCCCGTCCTTCTGCCCACCACAGGCTCTTCCTGCTCCGTGCTGGGGTCGCTGTGAGGGTTTGTGGGGTCGGGATCTCCGGGCCTCCTGCACGCCGAGCCCGGGCTCAGCAATCAATCTCTCTGGCCTGGACAGGCAGTTGGCACTTGGGGTTTCTTTGGGGGCCTCCTGGCTCTGCACTCAGAGATCACTCCTGGGGGGCCCAGGCACTGGAACCTGTGTGCAGAAAGGGGGTCACGTGCCAGGCCGGTGCCCTACCGCCAAACTGTCTTTTGGGCCCCAACCTCTCTCTCTCTCTCTCTCTCTCTCCCCCCTGTCTCTTTCTCCTTCCTTTCTTCCTTTCTTTCTTCCTTCCTTTCTTTCTTTCTTTCTTTCTTTCTTTCTTTCTTTCTTTCTTTCTTTCTTTCTTTCTTTCTTTCTTTCTTTCTTTCTTTCTTTCTTTCTTTCTTTCTTTCTCTCTTTCTCTCTTTCTCTCTTTCTTTCTTTCTTTCTTTCTTTCTTTCTTTCTTTCTTTCTTTCTTTCTTTCTTTTCTTTTCTTTCTTTTTTTTTGCTTTTTTGGGTCACACCTGGCGATGCTCAGGGTTTACTCATGGCCCTGCACTCAGGAATTACTCCTGGCAGTGCTCAGGGGACCATATAGGATGCTGGGAATTAAACCTGGGTTGGCTGCGTGCAAGGCAAACGCCCTCCCCGCTGTGCTATCACTCCAGCCCCGTTTCTTTTCTTTCTTTTTTCTCTTTCTTTTTTATCCTTCCTTCCTTCCTTCCTTCCTTCCTTCCTTCCTTCCTTCCTTCCTTCCTTCCTTCCTTCCTTCCTTCCTTCCTTCCTACCTTCCTACCTTCCTTCTCCTTGCCTTGCATGTGGCTGACCCCTGTTCTATCCCTGTTGCCCCTGAGCACAGCCCGCTGCCCGCACCCCCCGCCTGGCTCCTCCACAATCCCACCGAGGCTACTCCACACGGGCCCATGGGCCACAGCGAGAAGCCTGGGCTGCAGGCCTGAAGGACTGAGATGGGACCAGAGAATTCACTCACAGCCCCGGCTCAGAAGCCTCTTGGCTCCCGCCTGGCTCTGCGAACAGCCTTTAAGGGGCTCCCGACGCCCCCGTGGGAGGAAGGGGCTCTCTGCTTCCCGTCTCGGCCTCACAGGCCCCGCCAGCTCCCGAGAGACCCTCTTTCCCTGCTCCGCGGGGCTGGGTCTCCGGCACAGGGAGGAGAGAGACTGGGGTGGGGGCGGCCTGGCCCCTGAGTGGGAGACCCCCAGAACTGAGAGGACGGGTCTGATGAGGGCCCAGTTAGGGGCCGAGGCTTGGGTGCAGAAGCTCCACACAGCGGACGGGAAGGAGCTCTGTGTGTGTGTTTGTGTGTCCGTGTGCGCGTGTGTGCATGTGTGTGTGCATGAACATGTATGTGTGCAACCTGGGGAAGATGGACAATGGTTCTGGGTATGGATGTGTGTGTGTACATGTGTGTATGCATAGAGCTTGGGGCACATGAACAGAATGTGTGTGTGCGCATGGTGTGTGTGTGCATGCGTATGTGTATGTGTGCGCGCATACATGTGCAGAGGGATGGAGTGTGGGAATGTCTGCGCACCCTGGAGTGGGTGAAGAGAGTGTGTGTGAGTGGATGCGTACAAGTGTGTAGCCTGAGGCATATCGATAATGCGTGGTGTACGTGTGTGTGCATGTGTTCATGCCTGTAGCCTGATGCAGATGGACAAGTGTGTGCATGCAAGCATGTATGTATGTGTATGCAGCTTGAAACAAATGGACAGTGTGTGCATGTGTGTGTGTGAGTGTGCATGTGTATGTGTATGTGTGTGTGCGCATGCATGGGTGCATACAGCCTGGGGCCCATGGAAGAGTGATGTTCCCCCCCACCTCTTTTAGTGAACCTGTGCGTTGTTCCCACCTGCTTCTCCCTCAAGCGTCGGGTGCCCCGCCCCTCGGCCCTCCAGGGAGAAGAGCCCTGGGAATATGGAGCAGAGAAGGAGCTCAGCGCGGAGCCCTGGGCGTTGGTTCCTGCGGCTGGCGGGCATGGGGAAGCCTCTCCAGGATGGCGCACTTCTGGTTTGGTCTGGAAGCCCCAGGGGGTCGTCCTGGGGTCCAGGGCACAGCCTGCCTGCCCCTCGGCTCCTGCGCAGACTGGACTTCTGCCCCAGGGACACAGGCTCAGGTGCCCGGAGCAGACACCGCAGGGGTGAGAAGGGAAGGGAGGGTGTGCGGGAGGGGGGGAGGGGGCTCGCGGGGGGGGGGCGGGAGAAGCTCTCCCTGCGTCTCCGGGGCCGGCCCAGGCGTGACTTTTATCTGTACTAAAAACCTGCATGCTTGGGGCGGGAGCGATAGCACAGTGGGCAGGACGTTTGCCTTGCGTGCAGCTGGCCTGGGTTCGATCCCTGGCATCCCGTATGGTCCCTCGAGCACGGCCAGGAGTAATTCCCGAGTGCAGAGCCCCTAACTGAGCATTGCCTGGGTGTGACCCAAAAAGCACAACCCCCCAAAATTTACATACTTGGATCCAAGTAGTACAGTGGGTAGGACATTTACCTTGCCTGAGGCAATGTTGGTGGGATCCCCAGCTCCCCATACGGGCCCCCAAGCACCGCCTGGAGTGATCCCTGAGCACAGCCCTGTATGGCCCCCAAACAAAAAGACCCCGTATTTATTTAATTTGTTTATTTTTCTTAGGGTCCAAACAAGGGATGCTCAGGGCTTCCTCTGTCTCTGTGCCCAGGGGTCAGCTCTGGTGGTGCTGCGGGATTTGTACAGTGTTGGGCAATAGGCCTGGGTTGGGGCCCTGCTCTCTCTCTCGCCCTCTATTTTTATTAGAACATTTTAATTATTATCATTTAGATCAGGAGGCTACAGTAGCATTGAGGTTCACGGTTCTGATGTATACGTGGTTGTCACACAGCAGCATCACTGAAGTACCCAAGAACCTCCGCCACTGCGTTTCTGGGTTGGTCCAGCCCTTCATCACCTCGCCTGCCCCTCCCCCCACATACATACATGCATATGTGTTCATGTATGTATGTGCACACTGCACGTGTGTGTAGGTGTGCATGCTTGTGTGGATACGTGTGTGCATGAGTGTGGGTGTATGTATGTGTATGTGTGTGTACATGTTACATGTGAGTACATATGTGTGTGTGATTCTCCCCATGATGAAACTGTCAGGTCCTTCTGAATTCTTGCCTCAACCAGGCTGCTACTTTGAGCCTGCCCACCCCATTTTATCCCTTCAACAAGAATCCGCCCTCCCCCCACACCCGCCCCGTGCTCCCCCTGCGTGATTTTCTATCCAATGACCCCTGCCAACACCTTGGTCTAAAGTTGCCCTTTTTCCCGCTGGGGCTGAGGGGTTTCACACCCAGTGGTGCTCGGGGCTCACCGCTGGCTCTGGACTCAGGAATCACTCGGAATCATAAGGGATGCCGGGAATCGAACCTGGGTCCATCACATGCAAGGCAAACGCCCTCCCTGCTGGACTACCGTTCCGGCCCAGGTGTTGTTTCAAAGTCCAGCCCCATCTCTCCCCTGCGCTGGGTCTGGTACCTGATCTGATCAGTGAGTAAATTAGAAAAATAGCCTCCCCCCACCCTCCCCGCCCCTCTGAGATCACGGAACTGTGAGTCCACGGCCACCAGAGGGCGCCCCCGGCCCAGAGATCCACACCCCTTGGTGCCAGCCCGAGGAACCCGTTAGTCCTGCAGAGGTGGATGGAGGGTCGGCCCTGCAGGGAAGAATGAGTGGAGGGAAACCACCTGGCACCTGTTACAGTGCGGTTTGAGTCTGCGGCCGGCTGGGATGGGACTCCTGAGCTGGGGGCCAGGCACCCTTGGGCACGTGTCCTGCGGGGATGGATGGACAGAGAGGGGATCCCCGCCAGTCCTGCAGGGCCTGGGGGGACATTTGTGGGTCGAGCCACTGCCCAGACACCTTCCCTGGCACCTCGTCCAGCAGAGGGTGGCTCGGGGCAGAGAGGGGCGGGGAGCACCACGGGGCCCCTTTGCCCGCAGCCTGGCACCGGGTTCTGCCCAGTGGGTCCCCGCTTTCGCCGGCTCTTTGGAAGCCTCCTTGGGCTCCGGGTTCCCATCCCGTCCAGGCACCTTCTTTGGTCCTGGAGAGCCGGGCCCCGTGAGCGGCCCCGGGCGAGGTCATGGGCCACGGAAGGGTGGGCTCAGGACGCCACCTGCCCCGGCGCCGCCCCTTCCGGTGGCAGGTTCCTGTCGTCAGGAATAGTCGCGCGTCTTTCCCACATTTACAGCCAGCGGCTACTCCCTCGCCTTGGGAGTTTTCTAGGAGATGATTTTCGGACGTTTTCTCTTGGAAAACTTCTGGCACGCTGGGGCCGAGCCCCTGGGCGCCCGGGCACCCTGCGTGTGGGCGTGGCCCGCGCGGTGCTCTGGGCAGCTTGTCCGGCCCCCGCCCTGCTCGGGTCCACACTTGTCCACCCCCTGCCTGCCCCCGCTCCTCTGCATCTTGGCCTGGTGCACAGCAGCCTACAGGGGACAGACCTGCTCCTGATCCACGGGTGCCCAGTGGTGGCCGCGGCGTGTGCCGGGGCAGAGTGGGGGGAATGCAGGAGAAGCGCCCGGGGACTCTGGGCCACTGCGGGCGGGACCCCGGACTCCGCCGGCCCATCCGGCCTCGGTGTGGCTGGAAAATCCACAGAGGGAAGCACTTGGGGCAGCAGTCACCAGGAGAGGAGTGGGCTCGGGCCACGGCTGCCTGGGGAGGGACCACAGGCCATGACAGGGGCACATGGTGTGAGGACCCCGGATGGCGTGGCACAGGTCCATGTGATGTGTGACCCCAATAGCGTGACACAGGTCCACTTGGTGTGTGACCCCGGATAGCGTGGCACAGGTCCATGTGGTGTGTGACCCCGGATAGCGTGGCACAGGTCCATGTGGTGTGTGGCCCGGGATGGCGTGGCACAGGTCCACGTGGTGTGTGATCCTGGATGGCGTGGCACAGGTCCACGTGGCGTGTGACCCCGATGGTGTGACACAGGTCCACGTGGTGTGTGACCCCGGGTGGCGTGGCACAGGTCCACGTGGCGTGTGACCCCGGATAGCGTGACACAGGTTCACGTGGTGTGTGACCCCGGATGGCATGACACAGGTCCACGTGGTGTGTGTCCTCTGGCGTGACACAGGTCCATGTGGTGTGTGACCCTGGATGGCATGACACAGGTCCACGTGGCGTGTGACCCTGATAGTGTGGCACAGGTCCACGTGGTATGTGACCCCAGGTGGCGTGACACAGGTCCACGTGGTGTGTGACCCCGGGTGGCGTGGCCCCAGGGAGCAAGCACACAGTGGGCAGGGGTGAGGGGAGTGGGAGAGTGGAGCAGGGCCCCCCTGCAGGTGGGGGGCCGTAAGGGCTGTGGCTCGGAGCCGCCAGGGCGTCCAGGATTAAGAGGAAGGGAGTGGAGTGGACGGGGCGTCCCGTCTATGCTGGACGCAGCCCACAGCCCCCATGTGTCAGGCTGGGGTTCGGTCCCAGCCCCTGGTGTGGCCCGGGTAGCCCCATGCCCTGCGGGGAGCAGCCCCCACTTAGGCGGGTGAAGGCCGAGACCACCCACCCACGGCGGGGCGCACCACAGCCCTCCCGGTGCCAGGGGTGGAACCAGGCCCAGGCGTGGCCCTGTCCTCTGAGCTGAGTCCCCGAGCCTTGTTTGAAAGGTTTCCTCATGCGGGTCCGAGGATAGTGCAGTGGGCAGGGCTCATCTTGCATGCGGAGACCTGGGTTTGATCCCTGGCACCCACGAGAGTGAGCCCTGAGCACAGAGCCAGGAGTGAGCCCTGAGCACAGAGCCAGGAGTCAGCCCTGAGCTCAGAGCCAGGAGTCAGCCCTGAGCACTGCCAGGCGTGGGACCAAGCCAGACCAACACCTGTTTGCTCAGAGCCGTGCCCAGCTGTGGGTCCCTTCTGCTGCCACCAAGCACTGGGCCGTGCCTGAGGGTCACACGGGGTGGCGCCGGGCAGCTGCTCCCCCTCTTCATGGCGCATCCCTGACCCTCGGAAGGTTTTCTCTTTGCTCGTGGCCCCCGCCCAGCAGTGCTCGGGGGCTCCCTGGAGGCGTGCGGCTGGGCCAGGCCCTGGCAGCGTCTCTGGCCCTGGGGAGAGGTGTTTTATTTTTTTTTGGGTGCCCTGGGGCTTGGGTTCCCTGCCTGGAGAGACCTCCTCAGCCTGCCCCTCTGGGCTGCGAGAGGGAGGCCCCACCTCGTGTCCCCCGGGCCCAGCCCCCTCCAGCTGTGGGTGCGGAGGGAGCAGAAGGACCCCATGTCCTTGGCCCCCAGAGCTGGGGGGAGCCCCGGCTTGCCCGAGGCCTCCGGGGTCACCCAGCGGCTGGAGGCTGCTGGCCTTGGGGGCGGGGATGAGCCGGCTGCTGGGCGCCATGATGCCGGGGGTCCCTCCCTGCGCTGGGGGCCCCTGGGCAGGCGAGCTGTCCCCCGGCCCATCTCCGCCTGGGGCCGCCTCTGTCCCTCCTTTCCCACCCCCCGCCCCCCGTCTGCCTGCCCCCGGGGTGGGGGTCGGCGGGGAGGCTGTTGACAATTTGTGCATTAATCTCTCTGCCCGGCCTCCTGGTCAGGTGGTGCTTATCAGAGCTCCACTCCTGTCACAGGGCCTTCCGGAGCCCGCGGGCGAGGGGGGCGGCAGGAGCCCCTGCGGCGGGGCGCGGGGGCAGCCCCAGCATCCCGGCCCCTCACGTCCCCTCGCCCGCCCGCGCGCCGCCTCCCTCACCACATCAGGATACAGAGCATTGCATGAATTCCGGTCTCAATGGAATGATTTCAGAACTCTGGTCAACCGCAAGCCCCGGGTATTTCACAAACGATCTATCACTGCTGTGCGGTGCACGGAGCCCGGCTGGGGGCCAGTAACGGATGCCCAGGCCCCGTCCGCTCCCAGGGGTGGGGCAGCGAGACCCCCGCCCTCCAGGGCACTTGGAGCCAGGGTGGGGGACTGGGGAAAGGCAGGCAGTCGGGCCCCGTGGAGGGGCGGGAGACAGGCTGGGTGTGGGGGCACTGGGTTTGGGGCCCACTTTGGCCTCCACCACCTTCTACCAATGGGCTGCTCTGGGACCCTCAGTGTTCTCAGCTGTAAAATGGGCTGGGAGGCCACACTCTCAGTTCTGCAGAGCCCGGCAGGTCCCCGCCCTGCTGAATTCTAGTCCCCCCCCTCCCGCCTTATTTTTTTTTGGCTACACCCAGACCCAGTGCTCAGGGCCATCCTGGCGGGGCTCAGGGATCACATGGGGTGCGAAGGACCGAGCCTGGGTCGGCCGCGTGCAAGGCAAGTGCCCTCCCCGTTGGCCCGTGGCTCCAGCCCGCGGGTCACACTTGGAAGGCTGCCCTGGGGACACGTCCACACGGTGCCCGGTAGTGACCGGTAGGGATTTGAATTGCGTGTTTTGTTCCTGGGGTCACACCGGTGGTGCCCAAGGGCTGCTCCTGGCCCTGAGGTCCTGGGACCAGGCGGCGCTGGGCTCGAACCCGGGCGGTTCTATCAGTAACTCTCCCACGGGGGGTCGGGGGGAGGACCCCTGGAGTGGGAGCACGTGATCACCGAAGCGCCTCCCCCCAGCCCGGACCCGCCTTGGGATCCTGAGGATGGAATTTAGGAGCACCCCGGCAGCCAAGCGGGGGGCGGGGGATGCTGGGGGGGCCAAGACGGGCCACGCCCGGTGGTGCTCCGGGCTGACTCCCGGCTCTGTGCTCAAGGATCACTCCTGGCGGGGCTCGGGGGGCCCTGTGGGGTTCAGGGAGAGAATCTGGGCCGAGCCCGACCTGCTGAACTCTGGCTCAGCCGCGCTTCCTGTCACGAGCAGCCCCGTGGTGGGGGCGCCCCCTCCCTCGGCTTGTTCCCTGGCACGCTCTGGCCCCCGCGCAGGTGCCCGGCCCGGCTCACGGGAGCAGCTGAGCGCCCGGGCAGGGCAGAGCCAGCGGAGGGGCCAGTTCCAGCCCGGCCAGCGGCCAGGAGGGAAGCGGTGCCGGCCGGGGTGAGGGCAGGGTCTGGGCCTCGGCTTGGCTGGCGCAGGGTTTGCCTCCGCCCCACCTCCGGGCAGGGGAGGACCCGGGCACGGCCGGTGCCAGCTCCGCCTCTGTGCTGCGTCCGGCTTCTCCTGGGCAGGAAGGACTCGGGGGTCAGCAGCCCAGTGCTCACGGGCCCAAATCCTGGCCACCCAGGGGGCCGGACTTGCTTTCTTTCTTTCTTTCTTTCTTTCTTTCTTTCTTTCTTTCTTTCTTTCTTTCTTTCTTTCTTTCTTTCTTTCTTTCTTTCTTTCTTTCCTTTCTCTCTCTCTTTCTCTCTTTTTCTTTCTCTCTCTTTCTCTCTTTCTTTCTTTCTTTCTTTCTTTCTTTCTTTCTTTCTTTCTTTCTTTCTTTCTTTCTTTCTTTCTTTCTTTCTTTCTTTCTTTCTTTCTTTTCTTTCTTTCTCTTTCTTTCCATTTCCAGCAACTTATTAAATTATTTCATTGAATCACCACCATGAGACACACAGTTACAAAGCTGTTCATGATTGGGTTTCAGTCACAGTGTTCCGACACCATCCCTCTGCCAGTGTAATTTCCCAGAACCAATGTCCCCAGCTTCCCTCCTGCCACGCCCACCTCCCCAGCCTGCCTCTATGGCAGACACTTACTTCCCCCCCCCCTCCTTTAGAGCATTGTTTTACAAGCAGGCACTGAGAGGTTATCATGTCTGTTTCTTTACCCGCCTTCAGCACGCGGTCTGTATCCAGAGCGACTGTCTCCAGCGACCGTTGTCATAGTTGTCCCTCCTCTATCCCAGCTGTCCTCTCCCCGCAAGCCTGGGCCAGGCTTCTGACCACAGACCAGTCCTCTGTTTCTGTTGTCCCTGGCTATTAGTCTCATACTACGTTTTTTTTTTTAATGTGAGTACGGTCCATTATAACAAGCAATATAAAATAAACTATTCAGGGCCTGCTAGAGGGGCGGGCTTGAGGAGTGGTTGGGAAAATTGGAAATAAAGCTGGCAGCAAGGTGCAATGTTGGTGAGATTGGTGCTGGAATACTGAACGTAATACAACATGAACGACTCTAAAAACAACTAACTGAAAATGAGCGCGATCATTCTATGTCTGTCTTTCTCCTTTCACCAGGTTCTTTAAAGAGCACAGACTTGCCCAAGAACACGGACACTCTTGTAGATACAAGCACAACTGTTACGGCCCAGAGTATAGCAGGGAGGGCGTTTGCCTTGCATGCGGCTGACCCAGGCTCGATCCCCGGCTCCATATGGTCCCCCCAAGCCTTCTAGGATGATTCCTGAGCCCAGAGGCAGGAGGAAGCCCTGAGCACTGCCGGGCGTGACCCTAAAACCAAACCAAATAAATAAAAAGCACAACCTTTAGTTTCTGGGCAGAACTGAATTTCTTTCGGGTTTTGAGCCCCTCGGAGGTGCTCAGAGGCTGCTCCCGGCTGTGTGGCCAGGGGTGGGCCCTGGCGGCGCCAGGATGAGACCCAGGGTGCCAGGGAAGCGCCTGCCTCCTGGTGCCTGCCTTCAAGCACGTCCACCACGTCACGCTGTCCTGCCCAAGGTGTCCGTCCCGCCCTGACCGTGTCTCCTTTCAGAGTCGGACCCAGGCAATGGTCGGGGGCGGCGTGGGGTTCTCGGGACCCGGTGGGCTCCCGGGAGTGTCCCCACTGGCCCAGGCGGTCCTGCCGCGTGGCGTGGGCTCCTCTGACCAGGACTCTGCTGGGGAGGGGATGGACACGTGTACCCTAAGGCCTCGGGAACTGGATCAGAACACACCCACCTGGACTCACCATTATCTGGCAACATGAGAACTAAACCAAGGGGGGAAAAATGGACAGATTCCCCAACATGCCTCTGGCTTTGCCTACGAACCAACGGGTAGATGGCACGAAGGAGGTAGAAGTGGAATTCTTGGTGGTTTTTTTTTTTTGCTTTTTGGGTCACACCCAGAGATGCACAGGGGTCACTCCTGGCTCTGCACTCAGGCATTACTCCTGGCAGTGCTCGGGGGGGCCATATGGGATGCTGGGAATTGAACCCGGGTCGGCTGCATGCAAGGAAAATGCCCTCCCCGCTGTGCTGTCGCTCCAGCCCTGGAATTCTTGTTTGTTTTTGAGCCAGGGGTCTCTCCTGCCTCTGCACTCAGGGATCACTCCTGGTGGGGCTTGGGGGACTGCATGGGGTGTCGGGGACCGAACCTGGCTTGGCTGCCTGCAAGGCGAGCACCCTACCTGCGGCACTGTCGCTCGGCCCTGGAAGCAGAATCGCTGTGGAGTGAGTGCCCCCCCCCCCCGCCCCGCTTCCGGCGGGCTGACTTACTTGGGATAAGTTAGCATGGGGGAGAACAGGGAATACAATATGAAAGACAGTTTTCTTTCTTTTGTTTTTTCTTTTGGGGTCACACCCAGTGATGCTCAGGGGCTCCTCCTGGCTCTGCACTCAGGAATTACCCCTGGTGGTGCTCAGGGGACCCTATGGGATGCTGGGAATCGAACCCGGGTTGGCCGCGTGCAAGGCAAACTCCCTCCCCGCTGTTCTATTGCTCCAGCCCCAGAAAGACAGTTTTCTTCTGCTGTTTAATTTCCCATCGTGGTGTCATGCCACCCCTGGAGGGTCGGAGGTCAGGAAGTTGGGGACGGGCTGCGGAAGAGGCGTCCCTGCGGTGCCTTTGGCCCTGGGGAGGCCCCGTGGAAGGTAGCTCCGCGGGGCTCCCCAACCTTTCTCTCCTGTGCATCTGCCGGGCTGGCGCAAATGCTGCAGGCACAGAGTTGAGTTGGAGATGCATTTGGGGTGGAGGGTGGGTATGTGGTGGGGGTCAGGGGGGAGCCGGGAGTCAGGAGCGAGGGTCTAGCCCACCTTTGCTCAGTGTATGAGGACTGTCATACTCTTTTTTTTGTTTGTTTGTTTGGTCACACCCAGCGATGCTCAGAGGTTACTCCTGGCTCATGCACTCAGGAATTACCCCTGGCGGTGCTCAGGGGACCATATGGGATGCTGGGAATTGAACCCGGGCCGGCCTCGTGCAAGGCAAACGCCCTACCCGCTGTGCTATCGCTCCAGCCCCGAGGACTGTCATACTCTTAGAAGTAAGGGGCACTGGGTCAGAGCCGACAGGACAGTGGGTAAGGACCTTGCCCCGGGTTTGATCCCCAGCACCCCACGGGGGTCCCTGAACCCCACTTGGAGTCATCCCTGAGCACAGAGTCCGGACAAAGCCCAGGACAGCCGGTGCGCGTGGCCCCCGAAGCAGACTGAGGCCAAAGCAAAAGGCCCCCAGAGGGGGGTTCTCGGCACTGCAATTGCCCTGCCTGTAGGGTCCCCTGAGTTTGATACCCCGGTGCTGCCTGGTCCTCTGAAGACCCCCTGGTGTGGCCCCAACGCCCCCAAGCACCGTCTGGCCCGAGTCCTGCTGGAGCCGGAGCTGGAGACAGGAACTGGCCGTGGGCCGTGGGGCGTGGGAGCTGGGCCGGGACCAGGGTCCCGCTGTCACACCGGCTGTCCTGAGGGTGACAGGACAGGCACCTGGCAGGCACTTGGAGACCTCGGGGCACGAGTCAAGGCCTAATCCAGTGGCCGAGCTCACAGGGAATTCCAAAGGAGCAAACGCAACTGAGCGAAGCCTGTCTCCACGGAACTGCACGCAGACCTTGCTCGTTCAGATTTCTTTCTTTTTTTTGTCCAGGAGACATTTTCTGGATATAGCTTTGTTTGTCCTTTCTCCTTTCCTTCTACTTTTCTTCTTTATTTCTCCAACATTTTTGTTTTTACTTTTTTTTGCTGTTGTTTTGGCTTTTTAGGGCCACACCCGGCGATGCTCAGGGTCTCTGCCTCCTGGCTCTGCACTCAGGAATCACTCCTGGTGGTGCTCAGCAGCCCATAGGGGATGCCGGGATCGAACCGGGCCAGCTGCATGCAAGGCAAACGCCCTCCCTGCTGTACTCTCTCTCTCTTTTTTTTTTTCTTTTTGTGTCACACCCAGCGATGCACAGGGGTTCCTCCTGGCTCTGCACTCAGGAATTACTCCTGGTGGTGCTCAGGGGACCCTATGGGATGCTGGGAATCGAACCCGGGTCAGCCGAGTGCAAGGCAAACGCCCTCCCCGCTGTGCTGTCGCTCCAGCCCCCACTCTGCTGTACTCTCTATCGCTCTGGCCCCTCTCTACCTTGTTTCTCCTTTGGGGGGGTCACTCCTGCGATGCTCAGGGGCCATGTGGTGCCGGGGGTTGAACCCGGGGTTCCCTCGTGCAAAGCCTGGGCTCAGGCCTGCAACTCTCCCAACCCTCCATTCGTGACTTAAACTGATTAATCTGGAAGTGGGGGGAATTTTTTTTTTTAAGGTTTTCTTTAAAATCAGGAGCCAGGAGTCAGCCCTGAGCATCACTGGGTGTGACCCAAAAAGCCCAAACTAGAACCAAACAACAACACATCAAAAAACGACCCGCTCATCCTTTCAGCAGGCAGAGGGGCTGGCCTATTTTTACTAGGACCCGGGGCTGCATCAGCCCTTGTGGGGTGGAAAGGGGGCGCCTTGTTCCAGAATGTTCTGGCCTCCGTCTGCAGAGATAAGGGACTTATGTGTGTTGCTGGGGCCGGTGGCCTGGGTTCTAACCCTGAGTGGCTGGTCAGAATCAGTGTCTTGGGGCCGGAGCGACAGCACAGCGGGTAGGGTGTTTGCCTTGCACGTGGCCGACCCGGGTTCGATTCCTCTGTCCCTCTCGGAGAGCCCGGCAAGCTACCAAGAGTATCCCGCCCGCACGGCAGAGCCTGGCAAGCTCCCCGTGGCGTATTCGATATGCCAAACACAGTCACAACAAGTCTCACCCTGGAGACGTGACTGGTGCCCGCTCGAGCAAATTGATGAGCAGCGGGATGACAGTGATGCAGTGAAGGTTTTCTTTAGTTTTGGTTGTCACCCCCAGCGGCGCTCTGGGGCTCCTCTAGACTCGGCGTTCAGGGGTCACCCCCGCTGGGCTCAGGGATCACCCGGTGCCGGAGACGGAGCCCCGGCTGCCTGCGTGGAGGAGAGCAGACACTCCAGCCCATGGGGCTCTCCCTCCGTGCCCCCCGCCCTGCTTTTAACATAATTCCTGGCAGCGTTTTTTGGGGGGAGGCCCAACTCTTAACCACGGGATTCCCGTTTGTGGGACCGGAATGGAGGTTTCACCGATCATCAGATGCATCTTCGACGGCCCAGAGGGCTTGTGGGAAGCAGAGAGCTATCACCCCGTCATCTCCACGGTTATCTAAGGCCCCGCAGGAAGCGTGATGCGCCGGCCCGGGGCACTCCCCCACCCGTTAAGCTTGTCAGCCCTGGGAGGGCGCGGGGCCTACCGCAGCACGGCCTGCACGCAGAGGGGGGAGGTGGGGGCCGGAGACCCGCGACTGACAGTGTCCTGGGCTGCTGCCGTCGCCTGGGCCTTGGCTGGAGAGGGGCCCCTGCTCTGACTCAGGGTGCAACCTTGGCAACCGTCTGGGGCCGCTCCGGCCCAGCAGCTGGCCCAGGGCTGAAGAGAGGGCTCTGCAGGGGAGTCCGCGCGAGCGGTCATCTTTCTCACAGAGAGAAGCGCGTGGCCCTTTGATCGACTGTTTAGTTCCCAGACTGGAGCGATAGCATAGTGGGTAGGGCATTTGCCTTGCATGCAGCCGACCTGGGTTCGATTCCTCTGCCCCTCTTGGAGAGCCCGGCAAGCTACTGAGAGTATCCTGCCCACACGGCAGAGCCTGGCAAGCTCCCCGTGGAATATTCTGTATGCCAAAAACAGTAACAAGTCTCACAATGGAGACATTACTGGTGCTCACTCTAGCAAATTGATGAGCAACTGGACGACAGTGCTACAGTGCTATTTTTTTTTTGTTTTCTTTCTTTTTTATTAAGACACTGTGATTTTACAAAGTTGCTCTTATTAGAATGGTTTCAGGAATACAATGTTGCAACACTAATTCCACCACCAGTGTACCCAGGTCACCCCCTAGTCAGCCTCTCTGGCAGTCATATAACAAATTTATTTCATATTGTTCGCTCCAACAAAACTTAAAAAAATTATACTTTTAAAAATAGACCTTGCCCTGATCGTTTTATGGGGAGGGGGTAATGCTAGAACAGGTGCAGATATTTTGTTATTTATTTCTATTTACCCTCCGCCCCCGAACAAATACAATCTCTGCAGTGCTATTTTTATTTATTTTTAATTTTTTTTCTTTTTGGGTCACACCCAGCGATGCACAGGGGTTACTCTGGCTCTGCACTCAGGAATTACTCCTGGCGGTGCTCAGGGGACCCTATGGGATGCTGGGAATCGAACCCGGGTCGGCCACGTGCAAGGCAAACGCCCTCCCCGCTGTGCTATTGCTCCAGCCCCTGCAGTGCTATTTTTAGGACCCAATTTTTGATAGAGACTTGGATTCTGGGAACCTGCTCCCACGAGAAGGAAGAGCATGAGGGTCCCGAGTCTGGGCGGGGGGAGCTCAGCGGGCGGGAGGTCCGACCTCGTCCGTAGAAGCTCTGGGTGCCTCCCCAGCCCCAGCCCGGCATCGTGCCCTGAGCTCTGTCAGGAGTGCTCTCCCCCCCGCCCCCCCCAAACCAACACGCCAGTGCCAGGGTGGTGCCAGGGAGTGCAGGGGACTGTGGCAGACCAGTGGGTGCCAGCACTGCTGAGGAGAGATGAGACGCCCCCAGACCCTGTGGGGCTGCTGCGAGGAGGGCGGGCACGGGGGGGGAGGATCTTTCTGGTTTTGTTTTGGGGTCACACCTGGCGATGCTCAGGGGCTCCTCAGGAATTACTCCTGGCCGTGCCCTGGGGACCATGTGGGACATGGGCTGGAACCTGGGTTGGCTCCAGGCCAGGGAAGTGTCCTGCCCACTGCACCATCTCCCTGGCCCCTGGCCCCCGGGGCTTTCACTTTCAACAAGGGAAATCTGAGACTTGGGTGTGGGGGGGGACGCTTCTGTTTTATTTTTTAAATTAATTATTTTTCTTTTTGGGTCACACTGGGGATGCACAGGGGTCACTCCTGGCTCATGCACTCAGGAATTACTCCTGGCAGTGCTTGGGGGACCATAGGGACCATATGGGATGCTGGGATTTGAACCTGGGTCGGCTGCATGCAAGGCAAACGCCCTACCTGCAGTGCTATCACTCCAGCCCCTTAAATTAATTTTTATGTTAAATAAAATAAAATGGTTTTTTAAAATTAAAAAAATTTTAATTAGTGAATCACCGTGATTATTTTTATTTTTAAATTATTTATTCATTATTGGCATTTTGGTTTTATTTTATTTTAATTAATTATTATTATTATTATTATTTTTCCTTTTTTGGGTCACACCCAGCGATGCACAGGAATTACTCCTGGCTCTGCACTCAGGAATTACTCTTGTCGGTGCTCAGGGGACCCTATGGGATGCTGGGAATCGAACCCGGGTTGGCCGCGTGCCAGGCAAACGCCCTACCCACTGTGCTATCGCTCCAGCCCCTAATTAATTATTTTTTTATTGAATCACCATCAGGCAGAGCATTACAAAGCTGTTCGTGATTGGGTCTCAGTTATACCAGGTTCCTATATGCTATATTTGAAAGCTTTGTAACTGTATCTCATGGCCAGTCATTAAAAAAAAAAAAATACTATGTTCCAACACTAGTCCCTCCACCAGTGTAATTCCCCCAGCATCAGTGTCCCCAGTTTCTCTCTCTCCCACAACCCCACCCTGCCTCTACGGCAGGCACCTCTCTCCTCTCTCTCTGTCTCTGTCTGTCTCCTCTCTGTCTCTGTCTCTGTCTCTGTCTGTCTCCTCTCTGTCTCTGTCTCTCTCTCTCTGTGCTCCTGCTTTAAAGATAAATTTTTGCGCTATTTCTGCCGCCTCTCGGCAGCATCTCTTCCCCTGGTTCCACATGCCCCTCCACCGTCGTCACTGTCCCCTCCCTGTCCTGCCCCCCGGCCCCCTCACCTCACACTCTTCCCAAATCTAAACGTGTCTTAGAGACACCGTCCTGTGACTTGGGGCTGAAAAGGTCCCAAGTGCGTGCAGGGAGCCAACATCCTCGGGGACATTTTCCCACAATCCCCGGACCCCCATCCTAGCCTGGGGCTGGCTCTGCCCTCCCCCTCCCTGCCCCTCCCCGGGGACAGGGGGCTTGGGGCCCCCTTCGCTCGTCACCCTCTGGGCCTCTTCTGTGGCGATTTGCCAGGCCCCGTGACAGGCACTGAAAAATAAAAAAAAAGCATTTTTGGGAGAATAGGCCTCCCTCCCCCTGCCCCCCCCCCCCCCCGCGGGAGCCCAGGAGCGGCTGTGACCGCTGTGGCCCCGGGGAAGAGCAGTTTCTCTGCCCATTTGTCACAAGACCTGTGTGTCAGCACGCTTCCTCAGCGAGACCCTGCCGGCCGGTGACTCAGAAGGCGGCTCGGGATTTATCTCACTTCCTCTCTGCCCTTCGCTTTCTTTCCAGCATCTTCTATCTCCCCCCCACCTCACACCCCCACCCCTGCACTGGCCATCTGAGCGGACCCAGCCTGAGCTCCCCGGGGTGGCCCTCCAGGGTCAGAAAGGTCACTCCGCCCAGGTGGGTCGCACCCACCCCCCTCCACTCGGTCTCTTTCTCGATAGAGGGGCAGTGTGGCAGGGGGGCCAAGGCGTCCCCCACGTGAGCGCTGAGGGCCGGGGTGGGGGGGCTCACGTGGCCAGGGAGTCCCTTTGCCAGTTGACGGCTTCTGCTTTGACAGTTGATGGCGTGTGTGTGTGTGTGTGTACGTGCATGCATGTGTGTGTGCACGTGCATGTGTGTGTGTGTGTGTGTGTGTGTGTGTGTGTGTGTGTGTGTGTGAATTTGGTCTCGGCTCAGGCCCAGAGAGACCATCAGGGTGTCAGCGGCCGGACCCTCGGTGCAGTCAGGGACTCCTTGGGGAAGGGCCCTCGGTGGGCCAGCCTCCGGCCACTTTGACACTTGGATTGTGGGTGCAAAAGGTGCCGGTTTCCCAGGCCGCGAGGCAGAGGGAGGGTGGGGGCCGTGGTATTTGCATGTGCTTCTCCGTGGCTGCCGTGTCCCGGCCGTGCTCTGGGCCAACGGTCTCTGCGTGCAGGCCGGAGTCGCTGGTGAAGGCTGACCAAGGCCCTGGGACCGGCAGGCTGGGGCAGCTCGAGAGGGCCCCCTAGTGGCTGCAGTGAGGCTGTACAGCCTGAGCCCCTGGTCGGCTCCTGGGTCTGGAGGACACCCCAGCTGTGGGACAGGGGCCAGGCTCTGCCCCCCTCCATCCTGCCCCACGTCCGAGTCTTGCCTGATGGGGGCATCTCCGGAGGCTTCCCAGGGAGCCCACGCGCCACACCTGGCGGTGCTCAGGGCTGACTCCTGGCTCTGCACTCAGGGCTCACTCCTGGCGGGGCTCAGGGGACCCTATGGGGTGCTCTGCTCGCTGTACTGTCCCTCTGACCCCAGACTCCAAATTTCTTTTTTTTTTGTGCTTTTTGGGTCACACCTGGCGATGCACAGGGGTCACTCCTGGCTCATGCATTCAGGAATCACCCCTGGCGGTACTCAGGGGACCATATGGGATGCTGGGATTCGAACCCGGGTCGGCCGCGTGCAAGGCAAACGCCCTACCCTCTGTGCTATCACTCCAGCCCCAAGACTCCAAATTTCTAAAAGTGCTCAAACACCCAGAGAAGACGGCATGCCACAGAGGGAGAGAAAACATGTGCCAGAGGCATCTGATACAGGTTTGAGCAACAGACAGGTTCCCCCCCCCCCATCAGGAGGTGCTCCCAGGTTTCCTCTGGCTCTGTCCTCAGGAATCACCCACCGGCCGTGCTCGGGGGAGCCTGTGGGATGCTGGGAATCGAACCTGGGGTAGCTGCCTGCAAGGCAAGCGCCCTCCCCGCTGTACTATCGCTCTGGAGATACAATTTTGTTTTGTTGTGCTTTTTGTTTTAGCCACACCTGGTGGTGCTCAGGACCTGCCCCTGGCCCTGCACCCAGGGGTCCCTGGGTTGGGGAGGAGCTCGGGGCCCCTGTGGGATAGCGGGATTCAGACGCAACCACGTGCCAGGCTCAACCGCCAGAGCACAGGCAGCCCACCTAGAGAGTGGGCAGAAGGCGGGGCAGGCCTACGTCCCCGAGGCCGGGGTGCGGGTGACAGATGAGCATGTGGAAGGTGTTCCACAGCAGGGACACTGCAGCCCACCTGGTGGCAGGGCAGAGCCCCCCGGACACCTGTCACAGGGTCCAACCCCTGCAGCGTCTCGGCCAGCCAGACTTGGGGCAGCAGAGACAGTGGCGGTTTCTGATGTAGCCGAGAACCCCGTTACCATCCAGTAAGGAGTCCTGGTCTCCACCGACGGCAGCTGAAAACTGTCCCCCACGGAATCAGGGGGACAGGCCTGCCCACAGGCCAACCCTGACCACCTCAGCAGATAAACCGAAGACGTCGAGCTGGCCACGTCCAGACAGCGGACTGACTCGGCACCAAACGGGGCCGGGAGGGTCGAGGAGACAGTGTGGTGTCTTGGGCGCTGGCCCTGGACACAGCCAACGGGGGCCAGTCTCCACACGTGGTCCCCGAAGCCCACCAGCTGCCCGAGGGCAGAGCCAGGAATAAACACTGAACATATAATTGGCTCTGACGCTCAAAGCAAAATAAATAAATTACATTAAAAAAACAAAGTTTATGTTTAAAGGAAAAAAGATTGAACATACACTCTTAAAATCTATGGTCAGGCTCTGAAAGAAAAGGGTGCTTTTTGTTTAGATTTACATTCACGTTCAGAACTCTGGTACATCTACACAATGGAATATTATGCAGCTGTTAGAAAGGATGAAGTCATGAAATTTGCATATAAGTGGATCAACATGGAGAGTATCATGTTGAGTGAAATGAGTCAGAAAGAGAGGGACAGACATAGAAAGATTGCACTCATCTGTGGAATATAAAGTAACAGAATGGGAGACTAGCACCCAAGGATAGTAGAGATAAGGACCAGAAGGTTTACTCCACGACTTGGAAACCGGCCTCACATGCTGGGGGAAAAGGCAGCTCAGATAGAGAAGAGAACACCAAGTAAAGGGTGTTTGGAGGACCCATTGGGGTTGGGAGATGCGTGCTGAAAGTAGACAATGGCCACTCAGTGCCTCTGTTGCAAACAGCAACACCCAAAAGGAAAGAGAGAGCAAAAGGGAATGCCCTGCCACAGAGGCGGGGTGGGGTGTGGGGGACGGGGTGGGGGTGGTGGGAGGGATTCTGGGACCACTGATGGTGGAGAATGGGCACTGGTGGAGGGATGGGTACTTGATCATTGTATGACTGAAACGCAAGCACGAAAGTTTGTAAGTCTGTAACTGTACCTCACGGTGGTTCACCATAAATAAATAAATAAATAAATAAATAAATAAATAAATAAATAAATAAATTCATGTTCAGGGGTTCTGAGAGGGCGCAGTGCAATGGAACGCAGACTTTGCATGCAGAAGACCCGGGTTCAAGCCCCCTGAACACTGCCAAGAGTGACAATGGGCACAGAGCCGGGGTACCCCGGGCACTACTGGGTGTAGTTTCCAAGTTAAAAAGACAAATTCGGAGCTGGAGCTATAGCACAGCAGGTACGGAGGGCGTTTGCCTTGCACTCAGCCGACCTGAGTTCGATCCCCAGCATCTCGTATGGTCCCCCGAGCACCTCCAGGAGTAATTCCTGAGTGCAGAGCCAGGGGGAGCCCCTGTGCATTGCCGGTGTGGCCCAAAAAGCAAAAAAAAAAAAAAAAAAAAAAAAAAGACAAATTCATGTTTCATAACTGGACATACTCCTTCTAGTGACTCCAGATCACTATATAATATACACTATATAATATAATAACATATAATATAATACACTATACAATATAATAACACAGTGATTATATATTATATTATGTATATATTTTTTTTTTTTTTTTTTTTTTTTTTTTTTTGCTTTTTTTGGGTCACACCTGGCGATGCACAAGGGTCACTCCTGGCTCTGCACTCAGGAATTACCCCTGGCGGTGCTCAGGGGACCATATGGGATGCTGGGAATCGAACCCGGGTCGGCCGCGTGCAAGGCAAACGCCCTACCCGCTGTGCTATCACTCCAGCCCCTGTATATATTTTTTTCTGATCCACCAAGAGGGATTAACTTCCCATTAGGGATCACCCCCCGATGGCACTCAGGGGATCATACTCGGGTGTTGGGGTCAAACTCAACCCGGCTGCATGCCAGGCAAGCGCCTTAGCCCCTGTACTATTCCTCCGGCCCCCATTATAGACGTATTTTAGTAAGTCTCCACAATGATTTCATGTGAGCATGATGGTAGTGCAGTAGTTCAGTATTTTTCTTTTTTTTTTTTTTTTTTTTTTTTTTTTTTGCTTTTTGGGTCACACCTGGCGGTGCACAGGGGTTACTCCTGGCTCTGCACTCAGGAATCACTCCCTGGCGGTGCTCAGGGGACCATATGGGATGCTGGGAATCGAACCCGGGTCGGCCGCGTGCAAGGCAAACGCCCTACCCGCTGTACTATCGCTCCAGCCCCCAGTATTTTTCTTGCTTCTAAGAACTTCTTTGTCTCTGGGTGCCCCCAGCCCAGTGCTCAGTGGATGCTGCAGTGTTGGGATCGAATCAGAGCCTCCCGCATGGAAAGTGTGAGCTCAGCTTTCTGAGTTCTCTCTCTGGCTTTGTTCCGAACAACTTCAATTTGTTAAATTATGGAGGCTCGTGTCAAACAGACCCAGGAGCGGACTCGAATGATCCCCACAGGCCCGGGTCAGGGCGACTCTCGGAGCATCAATAAGAGTAGGGCCTGTGGCTGCTAGCCGTGTGTCAAGCCTGCTTACGTCACAGGCCCGACAAGATGCTTCAAAGGGCTGAGTGCTTCGGGGTAACCTCTGAGCACCCCTGGGTGTGGCCCCCAAACCAATGAAATCCATGGGCTTCTGTGGCGCGCCATGTTTCAGAGAGCAGGCTGGGGGCTGGAGCGATAGCACAGCGGGGAGGGCGTTTGCCTTGCACGCGGCCAACCCAGGTTCGATTCCCAGCATCCCATATGGTCCCCTGAGCACCGCCAGGAGTAATTCCTGAGTGCAGAGCCAGGAGGAACCCCTGTGCATCACCGGGTGTGACCCAAAAAGCAAACAAAACAAAAACAAAACCAAATAGCAGACTCATGGTCACTGCCGTGGGACCTGCTCATTGCTTGGGGAATTGTCCCTAGAAGAAAAGAATCGAGCGTTCATCTTGCCTTTCCCAAAGCAAGTATACCACTTTTTTTTTTTCTTTTTGGGTCATACCCGGCGATGCACAGGGGTTACTCCTGGCTCTGCACTCAGGAATTACTCCTGGCCATGCTCAGGGGATCATATGGGATGCCGGGATTGAACTCGGGTCAGCTGCATGTCAGCAAGGCAAACACCCGCTGTACTATGGCTCCGGCCCACGGCCCACAGGTACACCACTTTGTAAAGAAACAGTAGACCAGAGGGCCAGAGAGGTAGCTCAGTGGGCTGAGCACAGACTTTGATGTGGAAGCCTGGTTCTATCCCTTGTTCCGCATGGTTTCCCAGCACCACTGGGAGTAACTCTCGAGCACAGGGCTGGGAGTAACCCTGAGCACTGACAGATGTGACCCAAACTCCTCCCAAATCCGGGTCAGCTGCTTGCGAGGGAATGGTCTTACCATTGCGCCATCTCTCTGGCCCTCAGAGGTTCTTTCTCGTTTTACCCTTTTTGTTGATGCTATTTTTGGTCCACACCCATTGATGCTCAGGAATTATTTGTGACTCTGCCCTCAGGAATTACTCCTGGCAGTGCTCGGGGGACCATATAGGATCCTGGGGCTTGAACGTGGGTTGGCTCTGTGCGAGGCAAACGCCCTCCCCGCTGTACTATTTCTTTCGCCCCAGTGAGTCTTTTACATTTTCCTCTTTTTAGTGAAGCAAGATAGTTTTTGCATAACACAATTTTCTTAGAAAGATGCGAGTGGAGAGGAAGAGAGGAATATGTGCTTATGTATTCATGAACACGTAGAGGCTTCCCCAGAGTGGGAAAAGCAGAGTTATGTGTTCAAGGGAGAACACAGGCCTCAACAAGCAAGCCTTTCCTTTTTCTTTTTTCAGCTTTTGGATCACACCCAGCGATGCTCAGGGGCCACTCCTGATTCTGCCCTCAGGAATTACCTCTGGCAGTGCTCGGGAGACCATGTGGGATGCCGGGGGTTGAACCTGGGTCTGCCACATGCAAGGCAAACACCCTACCCACCGTGCTATCGCTCTGACCCCCAAGCCAAGTCTTACTTTAGATACATAACCTTCCTAGTGAATGAGCTGGAGTCATGGAAACAGGACCATTTTTCACCCCGAACGGACGAATGGGTTTAGACATGGTGATGAGTTTCCACAGATCCCGTAGAGAGACGACCAGGAGAGACGCATCTTCTGATGGAAGCAAAACCCAGCCTGTGACAGCCTTGTCCCTCACGCCTCTGCGGAGGCCCAGAGGAGCGAGAGGGGGTCAGGGGAACCAGAGACCCAGGCCAGCTCCTGCCACTGGGCAGCTGCCCCCTGCACGCACAGCCAGCCCCCAAGGGAGCTGGGGGTTGGATGTTAAAAACCAAAAAGGGGGACCGGAGGGAGAGCACGGCAGGAAAGGCACTTGCCTTGTATGTAGCTAACTCGGGTTTGATCCCCGTCATTCCAGATGGTCCCCCGAGCACCGCCAATGGTGATCCCGGAGCACAGAGCCGAGAGTGTGGGCACTGCAGGGTGTGGCCCTCAGACCAGACTAAACCAAACCCAAACATCAAGGTGGGATCAGAGGGCTCAGGGAAGGGTCCTTCCAGCTTCCGGCGCCAAGAGGGTCCTTGACTCATACCAGCATCACCCCTACCTCACCCGGGTTCTCTGTGGTGGGCTGTGTCTCTGCCCAATTTCCCCTCTGAGGGGCACGTCAGGTGGGCCTGGGGTCTGTTCGCAGCTGGTCACCTCCCCGGAGACTTTATTCCGACGTTCTATGGGGTTGGGTTTCAACCCATCTGGCTTTTGGGTGCGTGGTTGGTTGGTTTTCTGGGTCACACTCGGCGATGCTCAGGGGTTACCCCTGGCTCTGCACTCAGGAACGACTCCTGGTGGCTCTCAGGAGGCCCGGCGGGAGGCCGGGGATTGAACCTGGGTAGGCCACATGCAAGCCAAACCATACCTATCTGCTGTACTATCGCTCTGGCCCCTTTTAAATTTATTTTATTTATTTATATTTGTTTTGAGGGATACAATCCAGCCCACAACACTAGATATTTGATAATATCAAGGAAGTAAATGTTACTTTTAAAAATGTGATGATCTAATGGTTTAAATATGTATATTTAAAGCTTCATTAATTTTTTTATTTTAATGAATCACCGTGATATACAGTTACAGATTTAACAAACTTTCATGATTGCATTTCAGTCAAAGAATGTTAGAGTGCCCATCCCTCCACCAGTGCCCATTCTCCACCACCAATGTTCCCTTCTGCCAGCCCCATCGTGTCCCCCTACCCCCTGCCTCTGTGGCAGACACATTGCCTCTTACTCTCTCTGTCCTTCCGGGTGTTACGGCTTGCAACATAGTCACCAAGCAGCCGCCATGTTTGGTCCATAGTCTACTTTCATCTCCCATCCCGAGCGACCCCTCCAACCATCCTTTACTGAGTGGTCCCTTCTCCATCCCAGCTACCTTTCCCCACAGCACATGAGATCGGCTTCCAAGCCGTGGAGTGATCCTCCTGACCCTACTGACTTTAGGCGTTAGTCTCACATTATGTGATAAAGCTTCCTTTTCTGTCAGAGAAATAAGAAAATATTCGTCAGGGCCCGGGACAGCCCCGTGTTGGGGCACCTTGCAGGCATGAGGCCTTGGGCTGGATCTCTGCGCCACCTCACATGTGAAACATCATCTCAGGGTGGGGGGGAGTAAAACTTGGGGGGAC
Organism: Sorex araneus; assembly: GCF_027595985.1. Taxonomy (NCBI): domain Eukaryota; kingdom Metazoa; phylum Chordata; class Mammalia; order Eulipotyphla; family Soricidae; genus Sorex; species Sorex araneus. Next base: position 10,889,728 of record NC_073305.1, read on the forward strand.
TGATCTCTGGCGCCCAGTGTGTATGACCCCGGGTTATTGAGCATTAGCAAAAAGGAGGGAAAGGGTTTATTTTGTTTTTGTTTTTTTCTTTTTGGGTCACACCTGGCGATGCACAGGGGTTGCTCCTGGCTTTGCACTCGGGAATTACTCCTGGCGGTGCTCGGGGGACCATATAGGATGCTGGGAATCGATCCAGGTCAGCCACATGCAAGGCACATGCCCTCCCCACTGTACTATCGCTCCAGCCCCAAAGGGGGAAAGGTTTTAGAGATGGCATTTACAAGCGAGACCATAAGATAGGCACCAGAAGGGGCAGCCCCTGGCAGGAAGGAGGCGGAGACCAGCTGGAGCTGAGGACCCTTGGGCGGTGGCGTGTGAGTGTGCCGCATGCCCTGGCAGGCTCTGGAGCTTTTCCTAACAGAGAGAGAACAGAACAATGAACTGGAACCACCGCAGAGCAGACCTGGCCCTTCCTGACGTCCCCTCCCCAGCCGAGTGCCCACCTGTCCCTACTCGGGGCTCCCAGGCAGCCTGCCTGGGCAGCCCACACTCGCCCTCCAGGAGTCCCCCGGGGTCCACGCACGCTGGCGGGCGCACAGGCCACCTCCCCGTTTCCTCCGGTCCCCTCTCGGCACCAGCCTCCCTGGCCGGGACCTTGCCCAGCTGGCACTCAGGGAAGAGGGGCCCGAACCCAGAGCCGGGGTGGGGTGGGGGCGTTTCAGGCCCGAGGCCATGCCCTGGGGGGGCCCATCCTCTGCTCAGGTCAGACCGGTGGCCTTTGAGGGGACAGTTTTACCCTAGAAGTGTGACTGTGCAGTGCCAGTTACCCTGGCCCGGTGGGGGCTCAGGCCTGGCCATGGGTCCCCTGACAGGGGGGAACGACTCGGAGCAGAGTGTCCGTATCCACCTCCTGGCCTCTCTAGCCCTCCCTCCAGGAGCGAGAGAACCTTCTGGAGTATGGAAGACTGGAGACGGGATGGGAGGGCATTCTGAGCCGTGGTGGGGTCGTGTGCTTCCCTCGTCTGTCTTCAAGGAGGCCCAGCACGGAGAGAAGCCTCGGCCGCCCCCGAGAGACCTGGCGTGCCTCGGGGCACTGGAACCTTCCGGGCAGGGCAGGTGGTGTCCCTGGCCTGTGGGAAGGCCCAGAGCTCCGCCACCCACACCCGCTTCCTTCTGCTCGCAGTTCATCAGCCTGGCCCGACCCACAACCCATCTCAGACAGATGTCGCCGCCCGTGGGGTCTGGTGGGCCTGAGCGGCCTCCTCGCCACCTCTGCCCCCTCCCCACCACGCGTGCCACAGCTGCGGGAGCACGCGGCTGCACGCGCAGCCACAGGGCGCCTCCGAAGCTCACAGCGCCCACAGCCCAGCTGGAGCATGTGACCTCGGACGGGGCGGCGGTTGCACAGGAGCCCACGGACGTCAGTGAGCGGAACGACAGCCCAGAAGGCTCAGCCGGCGCCTCACAGCCCTGCACACCCCCGGCGTGACTGTGGCAGCACCGTTCCCAGACACGGGTCGGGTCAGGACAAGCCAGAGAAAGTGGCTTATTTTGTGCCTGCGGAGGGGGCGGGCTGGGGGCGAGGGGGCGGGTAGCTTGGGGCTTTGCTGCAAGGGAGGGATTGGCGTTGGAATAGCAAATATCCGAAAGGACTGTGTGATGGACAGCTTTGTGAACATAAATAAATAAATAAATTAATTAATAAAAAGACAAAATCCAAAAGAAAAAAGTCTTAAAAAGAAACGAAAAGGGGCCGGAGCGATAGCACAGCGGGTAGGGCGTTTGCCTTGCATGCAGCCGACCCGGGTTCGATCCCCGGCATCCCATATGGTCCCCCAAGCACTGCCAGGAGCAATTCCTGAGTGCAAAGCCAGGAGTAACCCCTGAGCATGGCTGGGTGTGACCCAAAAAGCAGAAAAAAAAAAAGAAACAAAAAGAAAGAAAAAGAAAAGCCAGATGTCAGGCGTGGCCTCACTTGGGAACTCTGAAAAGTGCCCGTGCTCGAGAGAACCAGGCCTGGTGGCCGCCCCCAGCCTCCCTCTTCGGGGTCACGTCACGGAGTCTCTCCCCAGGGACTCTGACTTCCCAAAGGCCTCCCTCCGGGAGGCCCTCGGAGGCTGAATCCTGCCCCACCCCCTCACTCTGGTTCCTTGGCCGGGAGGGCAGGAGGCAGGAAGCAGCTCGACTTTTTAGAACTTCCTGAGGTCAAGGGTCGCACGGCTGTCCAGAGCAGGGCGCGTCCCCGTTTCCTTCACACAAGCGGCGGGGCAGAGGTCAGCCGCAGAAGGGTCCTGCACGGCCGGCTCTCCCACACCCCTGAGTGGGCACGGGGGCCAGCCCTGGGCCTCTGGGGACACGAATGGACAACAGCCAATCACACCCCGGATAGCACAGCGGGGAGGGCGTTTATCTGGCACATGACCAAGCTGGGTCGATCCCCAGCGTCCCATAGGGCCCCCCCCAGCACCGCCAGGAGTAATTCCTGAGTGCAGAGCCAGGAGTCACCCCTGAGCATCACTGGATGTGACCCAAAAAGGAAGGGGAAAAAAACCCCACGTAGCCAATGAGTGACACGTGCCAGGTGCCAGGGACCCCCGCTCAGGAGGGCCCTTCTTTCCTAGCCCTGGGTCCGTTTGGGTTTTGTTGGGAGGCCACGGCTGGCAGGAGGCTGGCAGGAGGCCGCTCGGGGGACCTCAGGTGTCAGGGATTAAATCCAGGTTTCTCGCACGCGCAGCGCCTGCTCTGACCCCCGTGCCAGCTGCCTGGCTCCCTCGGAAACCGGGCGTTGCCATCTGATGCGCCTGGAACCTTCAGGGACCTGAACCAGTTCTGGGACGTCCTGGGGGAAGACTGAGGGGCGGGTGACGGACAAGCGGGCGGCATGAGCTCCGGGTCAGGGCGGAGACGGCAGGAGGTGGGGGACCTGGGGGGAGGAATGAGAAAGAAAGCCAAGGTGAGCCACAGGTCGGGCGGGAGAATAGAAACCTCTGGAAACTTCTGGAACTCTTGGTGCCTGGGCTGGGGAGACAGTACAGGGGTCTAGGATGGATGCTCTTTGCATGCACGGGGCCTGGTTTATATCCTGGCACCACATGGATCCCCCAAGCACCTCGGGTATAGCCCAAGAGGCCCCCCAAGCAAGGCTGAGGTGGGCCTGGGCATTCTTGGTGGCCCTGCGTCCTCGGGCCTGGGCACTGATCTAGCAGCCTGCTCGGCCAAGTGTCAGGGCCAGACCGTGCTGGGAGCCCCCCCCTCTCCCTCCCTCCCTCCCTCCCTCCCTCCCTCCCTCCCTCCCTCCCTCCCTCCCTCCCTCCCTCCCTCCCTCCTTCCCTCCCTCCCTCTCTCCCTCCCTCCCTCCCTCCCTCCCTCCCTCCCTCCCTCCCTCCCTCCCTCCCAAATCCCAGGGCCAGGGCAGTGCTGAGCCCCCAGGGCAGCTGGACTTGGGGATAAGTCCAGTTCCCAACAGACTGGACTTTCAGGGTCCATGAGTGAAGGACAGAACCCGAACACCAGGGAAAGGAAGAGCGTGGCTTCCCGGGCTGATTCACACCAGGCGTGGTGGGGCCCTGGGTCTGAGGAGCTGAGCATCTCCTGCTCCTGACCTCTGGCGACGCCCTCAGTCTGGCGCTTCTCCCCTCCCGACTGCGATGATGATGATGATGATGATGATGATGATTGATGATGATGATGATGATGATGATGTCGCACCACAGCGGGTGGCGGGGCAGCCTCCTGCAAGCAAGGGCGGGTCCGGCGTGAGTCGTGAGTCGGAGAGACAGCCTCGATCAAGAGAAGAGGGCGTTGCAGAGAGGGGGCGAGTGCCAGGGCCTTGGCATCAGAGGAACGTGCCCGTGTGACGTTCCCCGCCTGCGAGCCCTTCCCCTCGCCCCTGCCTCTGCCTCCCCGGCCTCCCTTGCAGCTGGCGGGCCCCGGGACCTGCCCTGGGCAGCGGGGAGTGAGCCAGCATCTCTCTGGTGGAGGGTTTCGGCCAGAGGCGACAGGGGCTGGGGCTGAAGGGACCCTTCCCCACCTCCCTGCCTGGAGCTCTGGGCCGTGGCCTCCAGCCTCAGCCCCTGCTTCTGCCTCCCCTGGGCGGACAGGCCTTGGGGGCAGCCGGGAAAGGATACCGCCCAGGGGGAACCGCGCGGATGGAGTCTGGGTGCTTTTGGCTTGCTTGCTTTCTGTTGTTGATTTGGGACGCCACCCGGCGGGGCTTACTCCCGGCTCTGTGCTCAGGGGGTCTTTGGGGGGTGCTCCAGTCTCAGGGATGGAACTGGGGTTGCCGGCACGCAAGACAAACGCCTTAGCTCCTGTCCTGCCTGTTTATGCCTTTTTTTTTTAACTATAAAAGTATTAGATAGTCAAAGTAGATTATTGAAGTGATTCCAGGGTGCAAGGAATAAGAAGGGAAGCGTCTTCACCACCACTCTCCTCCGAAGCTCCAGAGGGCTGTGGGGAGAGGCCCCCAACTCTTTCCTGTCCGCTTCAGGCCTGGCAGAAGCTTGTCCTGGCATTCCGTGTCACCCCCGGGGACAGAGACAGCCCCCCCACCCCTTCAGGGGCCCGCAGGGGCTTCCCTTCCTCCTCCTTGGCTCTTGCATTAACGTTTCCTCAGTTTATGTTCCCACAAAGGGATATCGTGGCAGTGAGGCTTTGGTTTGTTTGTTTGTTTGTCTTGGGGCCACACCTGGCCGTGCTCAGGGCTGACTCCTGGCTCTGCACTCAGGGATCACTCCTGGTGGTGCTCGGAGGGGACCTTACGGGATCCTGGGAATTGAACCCGGGTTAGCCACGTGCGAGGTGAAAGCCCTCCCGGCTGTGCTAGCCCCAAGGTGGTGAGTTTCTCATGGGAGTATTATTATTATTATTGTTGTGGTTTTTTTTTTTCTTTTTGGGTCACACCTAGCGATGCTCAGGGGTTACTCCTGGCTCTGCACTCAGGAATTACTCCTGGTGGTGCTCAGGGAACCCTATGGGATGCTGGGAATTGAACCCGGGTCGGCCGCGTGCAAGGCAAACGCCCTACCCACTGTGCTATCACTCCAGCCCCTATTATTATTGTTTGGGGACGTGTCCCCGTGATTCCCAGGGGAAAGAAAGCCGGTGCCGGCCGAGAGCACGGGGCGGTCGGGGCCAGACCCCGGTCTACAGGGTGAGCTGGGCCGGCAGTTCAACCTTCGAGAAGTCAAGATGCGCAGGTGAGGAGTTTGGGAGGAAGGAGAGGGCGGTGGGCGGGAGGCCACGGGCACAGCGGCCGGAGCAGTGGACGCTGCCACGGTCCCAGCCACCTCTCCGCAGAGCACAAAGAAGCTGCCGTTATCTGGCTCTCGCCTGCTTCGGGCCGGGACTTGCCTCCCTCCCCCGCTCGCTCTCCTTCCCCACCCCCCTACCCCGTTCCCAGTAAGAGTAGCCGTGCGGGGTTCAGGGCGCCTTTCTCTCGAGACGAGACGTCTCGGCACTCCGCTCCCCGCGGCCCATCGCCGGCCGAGAATGCCCCTGTCGCCGTGGCCGGTCGCCTTTATTTGAAGTGTCTGGCGCGGCCCTCTCCCGGTGACATGCTTCTTTCAGAGCGAATTACTCATGTCCCCGCCGTGCCCAGCTCTCCCCAGCCCCGCGCCGCGGCTGCCGCAGGTGTGAAGACAGGCCCGGCCTTTGTGTGGGAGAGGGGGCGCCCCCCGCCGCCCCCCGCCCGCCTGGATTCCCTCCAGGCCTGTCAAGTCTCTGCTCGCGCCCCGCCGCACGGGTGCAGGGCTGACGTCTCCTGTCATCTCCGGGGGCGGCGTGGGCCCCCGCCCGCCCCTAATCTCCCTCCACAAAGGGCAGCCCTGTCACTCAGGGGGCAGCCGGCCAGCGCGGCTCAGGGGCCACGTGGGCGTGCGGGGAGCCCCAGCACCGCGGCTGCAGGGGTGGGTGACTCGGCAGAGAGCCGGGACGGGCACGCTGGGAGGGGAGGCCTGGACTCGGGGCGGGGGGCGGGCCTGGGAGGCAGGGGGTGGGGTGGGGGGCGCGTGCGGAGCCGGGCTGACGCGTGGACAAGCCAGCAGGCCAGTAGGACCAGCTGTCCCCAGGTGTCCCCTGCCCGGGTCCTCTGTGCCTTTTGGGTGGTGAGGAGGGGTTGATACAGGGGACGCTGGGAGCCGAACCCACCCCTGGCTGGGCCCCAGCCCTCGAGTTCCTTTTCCTGCCTGGCCGCCTGATCTGTCCAGTGCACCTGTGGCTCCCAGCCAGGACCCCCGGCCCCCGACGTCCTCGAGGCTCCGTGAAGCTGGGAAGACGTCTGGTTCAAGTCCCTGGCGTGGATGCGGATGGCGCCTCTGGCCAGGCTGAGCCCGCCTGACCCCACAGTCCCAGCACCCCTCTGCCCTCCGTGGCTCCAGATGCCACCCCCACCCCCAGGGCTGCAGCCTTTGGAGCGGCCCTGCAGACACACGTTTGGGGGCCTAGAGCCCTCTGGAGCCGACACCCCACCATGGCGGTGTGCCAGCGGGGGTCAGCCTCCCCCGACCTCAGCCTTGTCCTGGGAGTCACCGCCCGCGTGAACACGACGGGTGCCCGAGCAGGCCCCCGCGCGGGAGCTGGAGCCACGAAAGGGGAGCTGGTCTGTTTCCGAGGCTGGGGGTGCCCTGGGCTCGGCCCCTGGGGTGCTCAACTCTCGGAGGGTCACCAGGGTCCCAGGCTGCTAGGGCGGGAAGCAGCGCGGGGGTGCGGCTGGGCGTGTGCGCCGAGGGGCCCCACCGCTGGTCTCACAGAGGAAGAGGCTGGTGTGGCACCCCGGCTCCGGGCAATCGGGAACAGAAAGTGCTTCCTGCCCCGCCCAGGACAGTGGACGCTAGGCGCGGCCAGGCCTCTGCGTCCCGCCCCCGACTTCAGCGGCGGCAGGAAGAAGCTTCCGGCACACACCTGGGCTGTGCTGAGCGCCCGGCCTTGTTCTGGCCTCGCGGCTGAGCTGGTCCCTCCCGCAGAAGCGCCCAGATCTCTCTGGACGGTAGCCCGAGTCGCCCGTCCTCCTCTCCCGGGGCTCGTCCCCACAGCGTCCCCTCGCTTCCTCCTGCCCCCGCCTGACGCCCTGTCGTCAAAGCCCCGACTACACGCAGGAGCTGCCCCCGTTCTCCTACAGTCTCCTTGAGACCTTCCCCCGGGGGAGTCTGAGCGTAGACACGGAGCTGCCTGCAGGAAGGCACAGCCGGGCACGGCTGCGACCCTCCTGCCTGGTGCTGGAAATAACGCGCTATGTCAGCAAGATGTGGCGGAAACCCTCCGCGGGGGCCGAGGCGAGCTCCCTGGACGGGGGGTAGGCGTTCGGGGTGTGTATGGGGGGAGGCCAGCAGAGTCCCCACCCGCCCAGCTGCCCAGGGCCTGCAGGAGGCCGGTACCCAGGGCCGGGGTTCGAGTTCTACAACCTCCTGAGTGAGGCGAGCAAGAGCGCTTGTGTTTCTGACCCCAGCGGGGCGCGTTGCCAGCGCGTCTTTCTCGGGGGAGGGGAGGGCTGGGGGGGCTCGGGGCACGGACGGGGCCAGACGTCTATCCCCTGGTCCCGGGTGCTCTGCTGGGCACCCGCTGGGGATGGGCTTGGGCACGAGCGACCCTGTGTTCATGGGACACTGTGATGCCGCCCATTCCGCCCCAGAGGCCGGGGCTGGAGGGGCCCAGTCCCGCAGGGGCCGAGAGGGCCACCCTGTCCCGGGTCAGCTCCTGCCCATCGTGGCGCTGGGATGATCCACCGGAGGCGGCCGACAGTCCTGCCCTCGGCACAGACCCGCGGTGACGGGGCACGGGCTCGAGGACGGGCGGGCGCGGAGGCCTGCGCGGGACGCTGGGATCCAGGCGGTGTCCCCAGAGCCGGGCCCTCTGGGGGAGGCCCCCTGGGAAGGGGCCAGCCTTTCCTGTCCCCTCCCTCTGACCACTCGTGACCCCCTGCCTCCCTCCGTCCCTCTCTTTCCTCTGCAGCCGCTGGGCCGCGGGAATCAAAGGGGCCCCGGGTGACTCAGGCGCTTCCCATTGCCTACTCCGGCATCCTCTGCTCTTAGCGGGAGCGTTTGCCACGTCCTATTCGGGACTGATAGGAAACCCTTTCATTGTTTCGCGACAGGGATATTAGCCCTGATGAAGGAAGCGGCCCATCAGATAATCGGCCGGGCCCGGAGCGCCTTTCCAGCCCGAGCGTGCCCCAGTGCGCATGCCCTGCCTCCCGGGGACCCCCCCGCACTCGGCGCCAGACCCCCCAGCTCGGGGTGGGGGGCCGGGAGGGACTGGAGTTTAGGGTAGGGGGAAGGAGGGAGGGGGGTCTGTGCAGGGTCAGAGGAGCAGGACGCAGCCTAGTCCCACAGGGCAGCTGCCTCACCCGCCCGAGCCTCGCCCCTTTCCTAGTGCCCTGCGGCCCGCGTGAGGGGCCAGGGAGCCCCCGGGCCTGTCGCTGGGGCGGCTGCTGCTCACGGGGGTGCTCAGTGTTGTGGTTTGGCCTTCACTTGGCAACCTGATGTGTGTGGACGGTTCGGCTAAAACCCGGGGCAGAGAGGATGACGGCCAACACGGACACACGCGGTGTCCTGGGTTCGGGGAGCACCTGGACGACCGGATGCTCGGTGAGAGTCTCCTGACCAGGTCAACGGTTCCTCGTCGCAGTTACTGAGGAAGTCGCCGGCTCTGGGCCCGGGCCGTGGCTCCCGGGGTTCAGGGCATCTGCTCTGCAGGTAGGAGGCCTGGGCTAGACCCCTGGGGTCACAGGCTCCCCCGGGAGTGCCAGGAGCGACCCTGGGGCGTCTTGCTGGGAGTGGCTCCACCCCAGCACGGGTGGACGTGACTCACAACAAACCAGAGGGCTGGGGGCAGAGCGCGGGGAGAGGGGCTCAGAGAGGGCGGCTGTTTCTGAAAGCGCGCACAGCAGGGGGCCGTGCTTGCCTTTCCTGGGAGAGCGTCTGGGCTAAGACGTAGGCGGAACCCGGTTCTGGGGATGGCGATGGGGCTGGCGTGATGGAAGGAGCGGCTCTCTCCTCGCTTCTGTCTCGTTGGTCAGCGTGAACAGACGCCCTGGGGAAAGGTCGAGCAGGAAGCCTGTGCGTTTGTATTTTTGTTTTTTGGGGAGGGCTCACCGTCAGTGATGCTTAGGTGCTCCTCCTTGGCTCTGCTCTCAGGAATCACGCCTGGCAGTGCTTGGGGGACCGTCTGGGGAGGCCAGGATGGAACCCAGGTTGGCTGCGTGCAAGGCGGGCGCCCTCCCCTCAGTGCTCTCGCTCCAGCCCCAGGCTGGACCCTGGTCCCGCGCGAGTCTGTTTCACGCCCGGTTGATCTGTTGGCTGATCTCTGAATAGATGCTGGGACGCCTCCACCTTCTGGCTATTGTGCGCCTAGCTTTACTTTAACCTGGCCTCAAGGTGCCCACACCTCAAACTACGTCTGCAGCAATAAAGCCCAAATGAATGGAAACGGTAAGGAGAGGCGACGTGGCCGGACCCGTGACACGCCAACGAGCCACGTGACAGTCCGGCTGCTGTCCTTGGAGGCAGGAAAGGGCGCTGATGCCTCGGCAGGGGCTCCGTGGAACGTGGCACGTGCTGCCGTGGCCGGGCAGCCGCTGACCCACTCTTTGACTTGTTTATTTCTTGCCAAAGCCTTTGCCTTTTCATCACACACAGACGCGCTTGGCCCTGCTCGGGTCACGCACACCTCTCTGCCGTCTTCTTCCTCCTCTTGCTCTTTGCTGACCGTCTCGGGCCACACAGCGGAGACCTGTCACAGACCCCTGCATGGCTCTCAGGGGACAACCAACCTGAGCTCGGGTTCTAGAACGTTCCTGCTGCCCCTGGTCAGAAGGCGGCCTTGCAAAGAATGATGGCGATGGCCTCTCGAGCTGAGAGGCCTTGGGGAACCAGCAGAGTGTGGACGACGCCCGGGGGCCCCCAATGGGAGCCGGGTGGGCTTCAGAACCCGGAGTTACCCCGGGATTCCTGTCTGCCACCGCCTTCTCCACGTGCGCTTCTCAGTTCCCTGAAAGCAGAGACGGTGCTGGCCAGAGGGAGGTCAGAGACGTTCCCCGCGTGGGCAGCCGTGTACCCCGCGCGGAGCCCTGGGTGCTTCATCCTCTCCCCCACCCTTCTTCCTCCTCTGCCTGCATGAACCGCGTAGACACTTGATTCGATTTTTCTCTCCGCTTTGTACTTCCAGCCCCACGGCTTGCAATCCTGTTAGTGATCGGATTTCAGGGCGGGAGAGATAGTCTTGGGGTTCAGTCACTTGCCTTGAGTGTGACTGACTCTGATTTCATCCCCAGTGCCCCACAGGGACCCCTGAGCCCTGCTAGGAGTGACCCCTGAGCACAGAGCCAGGTGTGGCCCCTAAACCCAAGAAACCTGAACAAGAGTTTCAGGCACACTCTTATTTATTTATTTATTTTGCTTTTTGGGTCATACCTGGCAATGCTCAGGGGTTCCTCCTGGCTCTGCACTCAGGAATCACCCCTGGTGGTGCTCAGGGGACCATATGGGATGCTGGGCATCAAACCCAGGTTGGCCGCACGCAAGGCAAACGCCCTCCCCGCTGTGCTCTTGCTCCGGCCCCTCAGGCACACTCATTCTAACTCCACATCTGCCACCAGAGTCGGTGGTCGCCCACCAATGTCTCAGCGCCCCACCCCCGCCACCCACTCCGTCTGCCGCCTTGTCAAATCCGTTCTGTAGGTTGGTTACTGCTGGCCAATCGCCATTTCCTCACTGAGCTTCTCCCTGCTGCTCCCACGAGCGCCATCATCCCGTATTTGCCCCTCTCCCCCCATGACCTCACCAGAAGAACACTGGCAACAATCCAAGTCACTTTTTATTGAGCACCTACTGCGTGCGCCAGGCTTTGCTTAAAGCCTTGGCACCGTCTCTTTAGAGCTCACTGCCACCCAGGAGGGACCCTGATGTCCCTGCTTCTTCCATAAGGGACTCTCAGGGGTGCCAGGAAGATTGGCCCAGAACCTCACGTGCCAAGTCGGACCTGGCTGGCACCTCGGGGATACGGCACTCTGGCACTCTCCCCTACCAACGGGAGGCCTATTCTTGGGGGTAAAAGCCCAGAGTTCCGGCTGACTTGCTTCTCAGGCGGGAGAGTAGGGGCTTGGAGACCAGTCCGGGGGGGGGGCTGAACGGGGTGAGGTGGGGTGGGGGATGAGTTTCCAGCGTTGTTTATGCAGCAAAGTGGCTCCTCTATCCAAACAGCCTCACAAAGGCATTTCAGGAACACAATTAGTTCGTTAATAGGGAGCTTCCTGCTATTGTTGGGGCTGCGAGACAGATGAGCTCGGTGGCCAGTTTCAGAAGCTCCACGAGGTGACACAGAAGGCTCGTGGCCCCGGGGGCATGGTGCTCCAGGCGGCACTGTCACGGTCCATCCTGTCCAGAGGCACCGTCCGTGTGTGGCTCCCACAGGCAGGCGGGAGGGGACGCAGAGGCTGTGTGTCCCCCAGCCAACTACTCGGGCATGGCTGGGCAGTGCTGAATGGGAGGGGCCCCCTGGCAGCAAATGGTCCTTGACTGTCAATAGCAGCCGACCTTGGCCGAACACCTGGGCGTGCCGGCAGGTTGCTGAGCGAGCTGATTTGGCCTACCGCCCCCTTCAGTGTCCCGTGGAACTGTACCTTCTTTAAGCATCTCACCCCCCAAGGCTGCTCCCAGCCACCCCCCAGTGTAAGTGCCACCCCCTCCCCGCCCGGGCTCACCCACACGGGGAAACAGTGAAGAAGTGATTTGCATATAACTGAGATGCGGCCCCAGCCCCCTGGACGGGCACTGTAGCTTTGTTCGCTTTTGGACCACACCGGGGTGCTCAGGGGCCACACCCAGTGCTGAGATCCAAGTCACTGTCCCAGCGGCAGCTGAGGCTCTGGGTTAAGTGCTGAGATCCAGGTCACTGTCCCAGCGGCAGCTGAAGCTCTGGGTTAAGTGCTGAGATCCAAGTCACTGTCCCAGCGGCAGCTGAGGCTCTGGGTTAAGTGCTGAGCTCCAAGTCGCTGTCCCAGCGGCAGCTGAGCTCTGGGTTGCTCCCTCCACACCATCTCTCCAGCCCTTCGTTTTGTTCAACGGTGAACATTTGCCTTCATTTTTGGCCAGATCAGCCAGCGACGGAAAGGCACGCGCCCTACGCATCCATTTGCCCACAGTCCCGGTGTGTGGGGGGCCAGGGTGGGCAGGTGGGAGGGTCACGTGACACATTAAACCTCCAGGGTTTGAGCCTCAGCGTCTTGCTCAAGAGCGAGTGACCTGCAGGCGGGGGTGGGGGCTGGGCTGGCAGCACAGAGGGCCTGGGTGGGCGGCGAGACCCTCTCACGGCTGAGCGAGGGCCGAAACTTGCCGTTGGTCCCACCGGATGGCAGGTGCCACCCGCCACAAGCCTCTGGGGAGTTCCGTTCTGGGCTTTGGTGTCCTGAGCTCAGCACCCCAGAATCCTGAGCCGGACTCAGGGCAGTGTGGACAGTGGGGGAGGTCAGCAGGTGCCATGACCACCACTGACCGTGACTTCGGGCAAATGGGCAAGATCTCAGAATCTTCCCATCCTTCATTTTGTGTTTTATTTTGGGGGGGGGGGCCACCGTTGGTGGTGCTTGGGGTTACTCCTAACCAGGTGCTTAAGGGTTGGTCCGGACAGTGCGTGGGGCCCATGCGGTGCTGGCGATTCAAGCTGGGGCCCCCACATCTACGGTGTGTGTTCTGGCCCCTAGAGCTTCCTGGCTTATACCTCTTCGAACTTTTTTTTTTTAATTTTTATTTATTTTTTAATTTTTTAATTTTTTTATTTTTGGGTCACACCCAGCGATGCTCAGGGGTTACTCCTGGCTTTGCACTCAGGAATTGCTCCTGGCAGTGCTCAGGGGACCATATGGGATGCCGGGGATCGAACCGGGGTTGGCTGCGTGCAAGGCAAACACCCTACCCGCTGTGCTGTCGCTCCGGCCCCCTCTTCGAGCTTTTTTAAACACAAGTCACTGGAGACGCAGGAGAGAGAATCCAGGGATTAAGGCACGTGCCTTGCTTGTGGCCAACCTGGGCTTGATCCCCTATATGACAGCTGGTTCCCGGAGCACAAGGGCCAGGGCCAGCCTCGAGCGCTGCTGGGCATGACCAGACGAAAGAAAATCAACACGAACTGTCTCTAGCGATTCTAATTTTGTTTGCTCGTTTGCTTGGTTTTTGGGGACCATGCCTGGAGCTGCTCAGGGCTTACTCTGGCTCTGTACGCAGGAATCACTCCTGGAGAGCTCAGGGGACCATCTGGAGTGCTGGGGATCGAACCCGGGTCAGCCACATGCAAGGCAAGTGCCCTCCCCGCTATGTCATCACTTGGCCCTCCATGCCCCCAGCAGCCCACGCTTGTCTGGTCATTAGCACCCGAGGCGGAGAGTTATCACGGTGGTGGGAAAGTGAGTTAAGAACACCAAGACCGGTGCTGGAGCGATAGCACAGCGGGGAGGGCGTTTGCCTTGCACGCGGCTAATCTGGGTTCGATTCCCAGCATCCCATATGGTCCCCTGAGCACCGCAAGGAGTAATTCCTGAGTGCATGAGCCAGGAGTACCCCGTGCATCAACACAAAGACCTTGAAGAAGGCTGTGTGAAGAAGCAGTTCAACTCTTGACCAGGGTTTCTCCTGAGGTCCTAGAGTCCCGGTCGAAAATAAAGGATAATTCCCTGGTGGGAACCGAGGGACCGAGCCACCTCCAGACATTCTGTTCCCCAAAAATCTATTTTAAATACCAGAAACGTGATTGACAAAGTTATAGATAGCTGGGTGTGAAGCAGAGAGTACTTGTACACCAATCCCACCACCAGTGTCAACTTCCCCCCACCAGTGTCCCCACCCCCCCAGCCCCTTCCTCCGCCGTCCCCCAGCCAGCCGCCTCGACAGGCACTTTACGAAGCTCTGTGGCTGCAGTTTAGATCTCACATTCAGTGCTCTTGAGTTTGTGCTTTAGACTTACGGCTATGCCACGTGACCCATATGACTGAGGCCTCTGTCCCCTCTCTCGTTCCTCCTGGCTCCTATATCGAGGCTGGTTGTCAACCTTCCCCCAGGGACGCTGTCCCGACTCTCCGCCCCGTGAGGCGGCACCTAGACCTCCGCTCTCCATTTCCGCTGCAGTTCAGACACAGCACACTGGCACCAAGTGCAGTTCTCTCTGCCTGGTCTCCCGCTCAGGAGGCTCTCGGGAACCGTGGCTTGTCAGAATGAAGGATCTGAAATTCTTCCAGTGCCTTGGTGTGAAAACGGAATTCTGCCCTAAGGGGCGGGGGAGAGGCTGGGGCCACACCTGGCGATGGTTACCTACCCCTGGCTCCACTCAAGGACCACTCGTGACTCCGTGCTCAGGGGCCGTTCCTTTGGGTGCTCAGGGGGCCATACGCAACGCTGGACATCAAACCCGGGTCATCCGTGGTTATGGCAAGTGGATTGTTTCTGCACAATCTCTTATGTCCTGGTAGGGGTCAACTCTGTTTTTGATTCTATTTGAATTGAAGTGTTCTTCCCTCTACTTCACATCGAGGGCATTAAAATAGGGCATTCCTATGGAATAGGAAAACATGTTTTCTTGTGTGTGTTTTGCCTTAGAAAAAAACAATCAAAAAACAAGAGGCCAGGGCGATAGCACAGCGGGGAGGGCGTTTGCCTTGCACGCAGCCGACCTGGGTCGATTCCCGGCATCCCATATAGTCCCCCAAGTACTGTCAGGAGTAATTCCTGAGTGCAGAGTCAGGAGTAACTCCTGAGCATCGCTGGATGTGACCCAAAAAAGAAAAAAAAATTAATGTCAGGGCGCCAGAGAGATAGTGCAATGGGTAACAGCACCACCTCTCTCTCTGGCACCCCATATGGTGCCCAAGAACTGTCAGGAGTTATCCCTGAGCACCGAGCCAGGAGTGAGCCTTGAGAGCTGACAGGTGTGACTCCAAAACTAGAGAGAAAATAAGTTATGTCAGGCATGCAAGAACTGTCTACCACAGGCGCAGGGACTGTCTATCACAGGAGATAGGCCCTGGGAGACGGAGCACGGGCCTAGCGACATCAGGCCTTGAGCTCAATTGCCGGCACTGCATGGCTCCCCCGAGCACCGCTACGCATAATCCTGGTGGCCCTGAGCACCAATAGGTGTAAAATTAATAATAAAGTAAATAGGCACTAAGCACAAGATCCTAGGAGAAATTCTATCAAAAACTAAAGGTGTATGAGACAGTCACCTGAGAAACTGAAGGGAAAAGTCAGTTCAGGGGGAAAAAAGGAATCCTGAGATCAAATTATCATTTCTTCAAATAATTCCTCTTTTCAGTGTCTCTCAAGAACTATTCAACGATGCTCCCACCTTCTCTCTCTCTCTCTCTCTCTCTCTCTCTCTCTCTCTCTCTCTCACACACACACACACACACACACACACACACACACACTCCTACATAATGTCAAGGGAAAAAACTACGATGGCTATAAAAATGAGTATCACGTTTCATTCAAGTGAGAGAAGGAATCCGGAGTTCCGACCTCCGTCAATGGTCAAGAATCAGGGACGCTGTCTCATTTGCCAAGGTGTCAAAAATCAGATGGGCCAGACATGTAATTCGATTTAGAGACGACTGCTGGACTAGAGCTGTTACTGACTGGATTCCACAGGACGTCAAAAGACTGCGTGGCTGCCCACTTACGAGATGGTCAGACTTCTTCGTCAAAAGCCTGAATAAACGGTTTGAGGCTCTTTGTGTTCTTGGAGTGAGCAGATACCATTGGCTACATTAGCACGCGACAGGGACGAATGGAGACGTTACTGGCACCCGCTCGAGCAAACCAAAGATCAATGGGATGACAAGTGACAAGTGACAAGTGGCTATAAAAATGTAGCTTGACAACATGGATGATTCTCAAAAAATTATAAATGGAGCTCCCACTTGACCCAGCAATACAACTCCTGGGAATATATCTCGAAGAGGCAAAAGGTATAGTAGAAATAACATCTGCACTTGTATGCTCATTGCAGCACTGTTTACAATAGCCAAAATCTGAAAAAAAAAACAACAGAGTGCCCAAAAACAGATGACTAGTTAAAGAAACTTTGGTACATCTACACAATGGAATACTATGCAGCTGTTAGAAAAGATGTCACTGTCATCTCATTGCTCATCGATTTGCTCGAGCGGGCACCAGTAACGTCTCTCATTAAGAGACTTATTGTTACTGTTTTTGGCATATCCAATACGCATGGGTAGCTTGCCAGGCTCTGCCGTGCGGGCTTCAACTCTAAGTAGCTTGCCGGGCTCTCTGAGAGGGGCGGAGGAATCGAACACGGGTTGGCCGTGTGAAAGGCCAAAGCCCAACCTCTGTGCTATCGCTGAAATTTGCATATAAGTAGATCAACATGGAAAGTATCATGTTGAGTGAAATGAGTCAGAAAGAAAGAGACAGACATAGAAAGATCGCACTCATCTGTGGAATATAAAGTAGCAGAATGGGAGAATGGGAGACTAACACCCAAGAGTTGTACAGATAAGAACCAGGAGGTCTGCCCCACAGCTTGGAAACTGGCCTCACATGCTGGGGGAAAAGGCAGCAGAGATAGAGAAGGGAACACCTAGTAGAGAATGTTGGGAGGACCCACTTGGGTTAAAAGTAGACTATAGACTGAGCGTGGTGGCCACTCAAAACCTCTATTACAAACTACAACACCCAACAGGAGAGAGAACAAAAGGGAATGCCCTGCCGCAGAGGCAGGGTGGGGTGGTGGGGGTTGGGATGGGGGTGGTGGGAGGGATACTGGGGACTTGGTGGAAGAGAATGGGCACTGGTGGAGGGATGTAAATGAAATGCAAACATGACAGTTCATAAGTTTGCAACTGTACCTCACGGTGATTCACTAATAAAATTTTTTTAAAAAACATAGCTTGAACACATGCTATAGAAAATACCACATACACTAGTTCAAGGGCGCCACAGGCGAGTGTAGAGGGAAGATGGCCGCCTTAACGCCTTTCTGGGAACAGAGGCAAGTCTGAGAGTGAGCGCTTGTCTCTCTTTCTGTCAGGCCCTGGGGTTGCTGGGGGAGTGTTTGGCTGCCCCGCGGCGAGAGGTCACACTGTTCTCCCCTCTGGACCCAACCAGGCGTGCCCTTTTGTGAGAAAATGTTACACATGTCACCATGGAAATCCTCACCTAAATTGACACATCAACAGCATTTTTAGGGTCTATCCCCTTCCGTTCTCCTATTCCCTGTGCTCTTTCCCACTGGGTCCCTACATGGTGGTGAGTGGGAACCGGCCCATGTCAGCTCGTGAGAGAGTTGACCATGTGCCAATCGCCTGTCCCCTGGCATCATGATGGCAGTCTGAGAAGGCCAGTGATGGGAGCATTTGCACAACAGAAATTGAAAAAAAAAACGTTATCAACAAGTCTGTCGACCCATTTCTCTCTCTATCATTTACCTACTTACCTATCTGGTCTATCAACCATCCATCCATAGATCCATCCATCCATCCATCCATCCATCCATCCATCCATCCATCCATCCATCCATCCATCCATCATCCATCCACTTATCCGTCCACTCACTTTTCTCTCTATCCATGTCCATCTATCTCCCCAACCATCCATCCACCCATCCGCTTATCCATCCATCCACATATCTATCCATTCACTTGTACATCTCTCCATATCCATCTCTCTGCCCATCCATCCATCCATCCATCCGTCCATCTACCCTATCTATGATGAGCCCAGCTCGGGGACCCCCAGAACCCCACTCCCTGCTGCTTCTCCCTACTGCTCGGAGGCGCCCTCCCAGCCTGGCTCATGTTCCCTCTGGAATGCTGACCTCGGTGTGCCCAGGACTTGGTCCTTCATCTCAATCTGCCCATCGTACCTGCTCACTCCCTGAGTTTGCAGGGATCTATTCCACATTCCGTCCCTGTGGCCAGCCCTGGACTCCCGTGGACTCCCGTGCCCCACTGCAGAACCGTTCCCCCTTTGGGACAAGTTGGATTTGCAGCCTTTGTAAAACGTTTGTAAAACACCCTGCTGGGTGGGGGGGTCCCCCAGAGTTATGACCCCTACAATAAGGGGAAGTATGGAACAGCTGTTACTTGAAGAGAAAATCAGGGGGACCTGCCCGGGGTCAAGCCACGCGGAGCTGCAGCTACAAAGAAACACACACAGGGTGGCCCCCCTGCGAGCTGTCCTCAGCACTCTCCCAGCCCCCCCTCCCCCCAAATCATGAAGCAAGAATCGAGGCTTGAGCACAGTAACGAAGGTGGAGCGTGAGCTGTGTGAGCCTATTTGAGTCTGGGGTAGAACTACGGGTATTCATCCAAAAGTCTTACCATTAAAAAGATGACAACGACGGAGGTGGGAAAAGTACATGGGTGAAGGGACTTTGTATGACTGAAAACCAGCCACGAACAACTCTGCTACTGTGTATCTCACTGTGATTAAAAAAACAAAAACCAAAAAACAAGCAGAGGCTGGAGCCACAGCACAGCGGGGAGGGCGTTAACCTTGCACGCAGCCAACTCGGGTTTGATTCCCAGTATCCCATAGGGTCAGCCGAGCGACACCAGGGGTAGTTCCTGAGTACAGAGCCAGGAGTAACCCCTGTGCATTGCCAGATGACCACAAAAAAGCAAAAACAAACAAACAAACAAAAAACCAAAAGCAACATATGGGGAAAGATGAAAAATTAAAAAGAATATGGAAAAATAAAACCAACAATAATTGTTTAAAAAAGATAAAATTGAGTAATAATTGTTTAAAAAAGATAAAATTTAGTAAAATAAAGCACTTCAGTTTAAAGTATAATCAAAAATTATGTATTAAAAAAATAACAGTGATTGGGGCCGGAGCGATAGCACAGCGGGTAGGGCGTTTGCCTTGCACGCGGCCGACCCGGGTTCGATCCCCGGCATCCCATATGGTCCCCCAAGCACCGCCAGGAGTAATTCCTGAGTACAAAGCCAGGAGTAACCCCTGAGCATCGCTGGGTGTGACCCAAAAAGCAAAAAAATAAAAAAAAATAAAAATAAATAACAGTGATGTAAAAGCTTTTTTTTTTTTTTTTTTTTGCTTTTTGGGTCACACCCGGCAATGCACAGGGGTCACTCCTGACTCTGCCCTCAGGAATTACCCCTGGCGGTGCTCAGGGGACCCTATGGGATGCTGGGAATCGAACCTGGGTCGGCCGCGTGCAAGGCAAATGCCCTACCCGCTGTGCTATTGCTCCAGCCCCTGAAAGCTTTTTTTTTTTTTTAAAGTCCTCCCCCCCAAAAAAAACCTCTTCCAGGTGCCTTGCCGGGACAGAGGAAGTGACTGTCTCACGACACACTTTGATCTATAGAGAGCAAAGCAGCCAGGGTCTGGCAGCGACTTTGGGGCTGAAGCACGTGCCCTGCAAGCACAAGGCCTGGAGCTTGATCCTGGCACCGCGGGTACTCCCTACCCGCCGGCCCTCCCGGCGGCACTGCCAGCAGGCGTGCGCCAGCATCTCGACTAAAAGGATTCGAGACTGAGTTTCAAGCACCCGATGTTCCGGCACCCGCCCCTCCACCAGGGCCCGCTTCCCGCCACCAGCGTCCCCCGTTTCCCTCCCGCCCCTGCGGCCCCCTCCCCCCGACGCACGTTTTCCTCTTCCTTTCCCTGTAGGCTCAGTGGTTTGCAGTGCTTTCCCTGAGAGGGCATTCCGCTCCTCACCCTCCCTGCTTTCGGCACCCTGTCCTGTCCAGAGTGGCCACCTCCCTGGACCCTAGGGTCCCGCCCCTGTCCTGTCCCCACTCCCCCACTGTCACCGGCGTCCTACTCCCCTTCACTTTTTTTTTGCTTTTTGGGTCCCACCCGGCGATGCACAGGGGTTACTCCTGGCTCATATACTCAGGAATTACTCCTGGCGGTGCTCGAGGGATCTTATGGGATACTGGGAATCGAACCCGGGTCGGCCGTGTGTGCAAGGCAAACGCCCTCCCCGCTGTGCTATCGCTCCAGGGCCCTCCCCTTCACTTTTGGCCCTTAGGAGTCCTTGCTTTTCTCCTTCAAGCTTTGCTCTTCCTAGAAAAGAAAGTTTATTGTACGCAGCACTTTGCTCTGAAACACGAAGCCCCTCAGACGGGTGCGCCCTGGACAGGGCTTCAGCTCTCTGTGCCTCTGTTTCCCCGTCCGACCCTCAGCTTCTCATCAGAATGGTGGGGAGACAAACATCCCGTCCAGCCAGGGTTCTGGGAGGCAATCCTATCCCTATCGCGCTCAGCATGGCGTCTGGGCAGGGGCGAGGGGCCGGGTCCCGAGAGGGACAGGTCAGCCTGACGGGGCTGCAACTTCCTGGGCACTTCCGGTGCTGGGCACCGACCACCCCAGGCCTGCGGCGCCCCCGGGGAAGGAGGTGGGGGGTCCGGGGGAGGCAGCTCCTTCCTGCCGCGGGCTCTGGCTGCCGCCTAGGGGCACAGCTGTGGGCAGTCTGCAGCCAGCCCTCTTGGCAGCGGGCGGCTCGGTCCTGGGGGTCTGGGCACCGCCCCAGAGCACGCGCCCCGCGTGTCTGCCTGCCGCGCCGCGCCTGGCGCGCCCCTCCACCCGGGGCTCGCTGCAGGGGGCGGTCATAAAAACGTCAGTCGGGATTAGAATGATGACAGCACGTGCTCCACAGCCACTGGGCTGGAAATGGAATCCCCGCATATCCCTTTCATTAAAAATAGCCTGTTGGGCCCGGGTGTGCGGCCACGCCCGGGGGTGCTGGGGCGGCGGCCACCCTGGCCTGTCGCTCAGGGGTCACTCCTGGAGGCCCTGGGGACCGTGCAGACCCCCTGCAGAGCCCTCTGGGTCTCTCCCCAGTCCTGGATCAAAATTATTTCGGGGGGGGGGGCTCGCTTAGGGGCTTCATCCAAAAGAAGCCCTACTTCTTTTTTTATTATTTTTTTTTTTTTTGCTTTTTGGGTCACACCCGGCGATGCACAGGGGTCACTCCTGGCTCTGCACTCAGGAATTACTCCTGGCGGTGCTCAGGGGACCCTATGGGATGCTGGGAATCGAACCCGGGTCGGCCGCAAGCAAGGCAAACGCCCTCCCCGCTGTGCTATCGCTCCCCCCCAAGAAGCCCTGCTTCTCGAGGGCGACTCCTGGCTTTGCTCTCTGGAGGCTGTATTTGGAGTCGGGAATTGAGCCGGGGTCAGCCGCCAGGCAAGTGCTGTAGCCTCTGGACTGCCTGGCCCTTAAAAATGATTTTAAGGGGCCCGAGTGATAGTACAGCAGGCAGGGCACTTGTCCTTGCTTGTGGTAGACCCGGGTTCGATCCCTGGCATCCCATAGGGTGCCCCAAGCACGGCCAGGAGTGATTTCTGAACTCAGAGCACTGCAGTGTATGGTCCCTCCCCTCCAAAAATGATTTTTTAAAGAGCAGATGTACTAGCCAAGGAGATGGCTCCACGGACCCAAGTGTATACCCGGCGTGCTGGGGGCCTGGGTTCGATTCCTGGCACTACAGGATCCCCAAGTTCCATGGGGAGGGCTCTGGGGGATGACTGCTGAGCACTGGTCCCCAAAGGAGCTTCTGAGCACTGCTGACGGAGGCCAGGGAACAAAGCAAGACATTTAAAAGAAAGAATGGCAGTGCTCTGGGCCTGTGTGACTGCACAGGGCGGGTGGCAGTGGTGCAGCGTCAGCGTATGCAGGTGGCCACGCGCAGGGCAGGGGGCCCGGAGCAGTCGGGGGAGCGGGAGGAGTCCTGAGAGGGAGAGGGGGAGAAGCTCGAGGAGCAGCCGGATGGGCTTCCTTCCTTCCTTCCTTCCTTTCTTTCTTTCTTTCTTTCTTTCTTTCTTTCTTTCTTTCTTTCTTTCTTTCTTTCTTTCTTTCTTTCTTTCTTTCTTTCTTTCTTTCTTTCTTTCTTTCTTTCTTTCTTTCTCTCTCTCTTTCTTTCTTCCTCTTTCTTTCTCCTTTCTTCTTTCTTTCTCCTTTCTTTCTTTCTTTCTTTCTTTCTTTCTTTCTTTCTTTCTTTCTTTCTTTCTTTCTTTCTTTCTTTCTTTCTTTCTTTCTTTCTTTCT
Source organism: Sorex araneus (assembly GCF_027595985.1). Taxonomy (NCBI): domain Eukaryota; kingdom Metazoa; phylum Chordata; class Mammalia; order Eulipotyphla; family Soricidae; genus Sorex; species Sorex araneus. The sequence goes on from NC_073305.1 coordinate 10,911,746, forward strand.
TCCTTCCTTCCTTCCTTCCTTTCTTCTTTCTTTCTTTCTTTCTTTCTTTCTTTCTTTCTTTCTTTCTTTCTTTCTTTCTTTCTTTCTTTCTTTCTTTCTTTCTTTCTTTCTTTCTTTCTTTCTTTTTCTTTCTTTCTTCCTCTCTCTCTTTCTTTTTGCTTTTTGGGTCACACCTAGCGATGCTCAGGGCTTACTTCTGGCAGTGCTTGGGGGACCCTATGGGATGCTGGGGATCGAACCCAGGTTGGCCGTGTGCAAGGCTATCACCCTCCCCGCTGTGCCGTCGCTCCGGCCCCGGATGGGTTTCAAGGCAGGGTCCTACGTGAAGAGGGCGAGTGGGTGACACTAGGCCTCCTGGACACTAGGTTAGAGTTCTTTGGAGATCAGATGACGTGGAATATTCTAGAAACCCAGGACTCAGCCTTCCGGCTCCCGTAGTAGGAAGACAAGGAGGTTGTCTTGTTTTGTTTTGGCTTTTGTATTTGAGCCACACCTGGCGCGGCTCCGGCTGACTCCTGCCTCTGCACTCAGGGGTCACTTTTGACTGACTCAGGGATATGAGGTGGTGGCGGGCATCAAACCTGGGTTAGCCGTGTGCAAGGCAAAGCCCTCCCCGCCGTCCTGTCTCTCCAGCCCAGGAGGCTGTCCTGCAAGTCACACTGAAAGCTGGGGCAGGCTGGTGAGAGGGAGAAATCTCCTGGTACTGCTCTAGCCCTGGGCTCCTTGGTGCAGGTCCAAGCATGGCTACTGTGGGCAGCCGGAGGCTCACTTGGGTGGACCCCCACGGGGAAGAGGGTATCTGGAGCCCCAGGTATCATCACCAGGCTGCCGGTGTGCTGCACCCGGGGTGAGGAACAGGGCAGGGGGACTGGCTATGTCCACCCCACCCCCTGCTCCCTTTCAGCTTCCACAGACTCCGCTGTAGCGGGGGGTACAGGTCGCTGCGCTCTTTCTCAGCATCTGTGAGCAAAGCTCGGGGTGGCTTTGAGGAAGAACTTCATTTCTCCCCCTTTTGGGTCATACCCCGAGGTGCTCTGGGGTTACTCCTGGCTGTGCTCAGGAATTACTCTGGGTGGTGTTTTGGGAATCCTGTGGGTTTGAACCCCGTTCTGCTGCACGCAAGGCAAATGCAGCCAGAGAGACAGTGCAGGGAGGGCGTTTGCCTTGCACGTGGCGGACCTGGGTTCGATCCCCGGCATCCCCTATGGTCCCCCGAGCACCACCAGGAGTGATTCCTGAGTGCAGAGCCAGGAGTAAACACTGAGCACTTCTGGGTGCGGCCCAGACACCAAAGACAGAAAAAGAAAAAGAAAAAGCAAGCTGTGGAAGGCTCCGGACCAACACTTCCTCTTTGCCCCGTGCACCAACTTAGAACACAGATTTGCTGGCACGCCAGCAGCGATCTGGTGCCCACAGGGAAAGAGAATCCCAATGATTTCAGCCACCGAACAGCTCTGGACGTGGCATTCTGCGAGGAGTCAGCCCCTCTGCATTCAGACCACCGAGGCTGTTTCTGTTCCGTGTGTCTGAGCAGAGATCAGCCCCGCCCCCTCCCAGGGCTCCCTGCAGCACAGGCCCGACGCTGCTCCGCCGGGCTGAGGACCAGCCCCTTGGGAAACGGCATCTGGCTCTCTCAGTCCGGCGGGCACGGGCAGACTTGCAGGGGGAGAGCCAGGAGTGCCATACGGAGGGAACGGCAAGCTGGGCCCCACAGGCTGGGGAAATAGTTGGCAGCTACTCTCCAAATACAAGATGCTCTCAAGCTTCTTTCTTCGGGGGAGGGGGGACGCGCACACTCGGCAGTGCTCAGGGCTTCCTCCTGGCTCTGTGCTCAGCCATCGCTCCTGGCAGGGCCCAGGGGACTCTATGAGGGTACTTGGAGGCCAAACCTGGGTCGGCTGCGTGCCAGGCAGGTACCCCACTCGCTGTACGATGGCTCAGGCCTCAGTTCAGAAGGTTCTTGCCCTCAGCTGCACAGAGTGGACAGAGCCAGAGCACTGCCCTCGCCCCCCACCCTGCCCCCGGTCCCACCTCACCCTGGCTGGGGACAGGGACTGTCCCCACAGGGTCCGCAGGCTCCCTCCCAGCTGGACGGTAATAAAGAGCAGGGTGACCGCTGACCCAGCCCAGCCCCACGGCAGGAAGCTTTCCGGGAGCACCTGCTTCCTGAGAGGACTGTTTGGGCACTGCCCCGCCCCCTGCCTGCATCTGGAGTTTAGGAAAACAATTCAGCGTTGACTAATTACTCGCGAATTCTCGTGGGTGTGTCCCAAAGACTCACCCCAGCCTCCCTCCGGCCTCCCCGCCAGCTCTTCTCAGTTCTCTGAGGCTGGCACACACAAGCACACGTGTGCTCACGAATCCACACACACATAGACACACACTCACTCAGTGTGCACATGTCCCCACATACACTCGGTATATGCACGTGCCCACACACATGTATGGTGTATGCATATTCACACATATCCACATGTGTGTCCACTCAATGCATGCACACGGCCACATATATCCATGCACACATATATACACATCCACACATGGACACACTTCCACATGTACACTCAATATATACATGTCCACATATATACACTCACATGCACATGTCCATGTGTATACATACTCACACACATATGTACTCACATGTACATGTCTGCATGTATATACACTAACACATATACACTCACACACACATATACACACTCACATATATACACTCACATGCACATGTCCACGTGTATACACACCCACACACATGTGCACACAACCGCACACATGTCCATGTAATCTATACATTTATATTCAACACACATGTCTATACACAAATATGCACTCATACACTTATATGCACATGCTGACACTCAACACACATGCCCATAAACATATGCACATTCATACACATCCATAAGCACACACACTCACTATACATACATCCATACATATACACACACTCACATATATACATACATACTTGCACCATGTCCAGACACTTGCAGATACATGATATTCAGAGATTCACACACAATGTGCGAATATCCATGCAAAGACACTCACGTATGTCTATTAACACATACACAATATACTCAGTCCACATATGTCCACACTATATAGACAAACACATAGACACACACATGCAAAGATAATATATACATATCCATACATGTCTGCACACCCTCTCCTACTATGCAACATGTTTACCACATGCATGTACATCTTACACACATGTATACTTGCACACACATGTACACATGAATAAACACACATTGCATGTCCACACAGACACATACACACATACATACAGTACAGTTACACTTACGTATACTCATTTTCATGCCCGTAAGCACACCCACTTACACTCAGTCAAATGCACCTACCCCCTCACACACTCATACATGCACAGTCACACACCCACACGCTCATCACAGCTCATGTACACACAAACACACCTGCACGCATCTGCACCCCTCCCCTCACAGACTTCTGGACAACAGTGCTCTCTCAGGAGCCCAGGGGGCGAGCCTGGTCTGTGAGTCGGGGTCTGGACCCCAGCTCTGTCACTTCCCTCTGGGCCACAGGCCACCTGTCCGGGCCTCAGCCCCTCTGTCCAGAGTGACAGGAGGCTGCCGCTGGCATCCCTGGGGCGTGTTAGAACAGTGTTTGGCGCAAATCAGGGTCCCGGGGGTGGCGCAGGGGACAGGGCGCGCCGTGTAGCCTGGGGCGCTGAGCCGAGGTCCTGGTCCAAACCCCACACGCATAGTTCTACCGCCTGGGCCCCGCAACCCCTGCTGATCACACGCCAGGAAGGTGCCGCAGCCACACACACACCAGCACCGAGGCGGGAGCAGGCCAGCCCCAGCCGGTGCGAGGGCCCAGTCAGAGGGCGGGGCCAGGGAATGGGAGGAATGAACTAATGCTCGCGGGAGGCTCCTGAAACCCAGAGCATTTCCTTCCAGACCTCTCTGGTCGCCCCACGGAGTGGCAGTTTCCCGAAGCCGGTGCCTCTGGCATCGGAGCAGCCCCCGGGCCCCAGGCCTCGTGGAAGGCAGGGGAAACTGAGGCCCGGAGGGGCGGAGCTGCAGACTTTCCAGCAGGGGAAACTGAGGCCTGGAGGGGCGGAGCTGCAGACTTTCCAGCAGGGAAAACTGAGGCCTGGAGGGGCGGAGCTGCAGACTTTCCAGCAGGGGAAACTGAGGCCTGGAGGGGCGGAGCTGCAGACTTTCCAGCAGGGAAAACTGAGGCCCGGAGAGGCGGAGCTGCAGACTTTCCAGGGTGGGACAGTGGGGGAAGTGGGCTGCGGGGGGGCGGGCGGGAGGCGGGGTGGGAGGCCTCTCCCGCGGGCGGTGGGCACGGCCGCAGGAAGGGGATGGCCTCAGCGGAGGCCCAGCTGGAGCCGGCCCAGCCTTCTTTGGGCGGCTCCCAGTGTCCAGCGGCTGGGGTGGGGGGTGGTCAGTGACTCAGGAGGGGCGCGGGGGGCGGGTGCCCAGGGGAGAGCGGGCGGGGGCGGTGGGGGTCGTGGCGGCCCCGTGGCCGGCGGTGGGGTCCCTGGAGCCGGGCTCCGGCCTGCCTGCCCCTCTCGGGCCAGTGCGCAGGCCCGGTGGCCCCCAGAACAAAGCGTCCCGCAGGAATTCCGGCCGGGTAGTGGATGCATTGTGGAGCCGGTGTCCTCCCCTCCCCCGTTCCCCCCCCCGCCGCTCCCCTCCCGGCCCTCCCAGCAGCTCTGCTCCGCGCGCGGGGACTTGGAAGTCACCGTCAGCGCTAAGGTGGCCGGGACCCCCTTCCTCCACTGGCCCCGAATTCCGCCCGTCGCTTTGATGCTGTCCTCACCTCTGGCCTTCCTGTCCTCAAAAGTGTTTGCCTTCCCCCGGCGAGGCCGGGCCGGGAGGGGGTGCTTCCTGGCGGCCCGCGGCGGGGCTGGCCGAGACTCCCGGGCTGTTAGAGCAGCGAAGATTTCCTTCCTGAAAAACACAGCGGCTTCGGCCCCCCCGTCCCCCACCCCCCGCCGCAGCCAGACCCACCTGGGCAGAGGCCCCGGGGATGCAGCTCCGGGGCTCCCCTGGGCGGAGGGTGGGGGCCTGAGTGCTCCCACAGCAGGGCCCCGGGGCCTCTCACACCCAGGTGGGGGCCACCACCCCTGTGGCAGAGGCAGAGGCTGCCGCCTCCACCAGACTGGCACCGTGATTGCACCCGGCCTGCCCAAGCCGAGTCCAAGTCGGGGGCCAGTGGGCCCTGAGGCGCCCCAGTGACCTCATCTGTGGGAAGAGTCACTTCCTCTCGCCCGGCCCTCGGGTCCTCCGTCTCCCAGGAGCCTCTCTGCTGCCTGCTCCCGGCCCTGCCCTGGGTGGCCCCTCGTCCCTGTCACAGGGCCCACGGCTCCCAGGGTCCCCGCCGCTAAGAGGGGAGCGAGCCCTTTCGCCCTGCGTGCCCTCCCGGTCCTCTCCCTGCCCGGGAGCTTGAGCCGCCCCCTCGCCCCCCCCCCCGGGGCTGCTCCCCTGCTCCCTCGGGACCCAGCCCCGCGTGACCCAAACGGGCCGCCCTCTGTCCTGTGGAGCTGGTTCTCCCTACCGAGCGGAAGGTCAGCGAGGCCCAGCAGGAAGAACGGGGGACCCCCGGGCCCAAACTCGGGCTGGGTCCTTACAGAGCCTGAGAAGCGAATGCGCTGGGAAGGGGGTCCGAGGTGCGGGGGCAGGGGAGCACTGACCCTGGCGTGGGGTGTGAGGTCCTGAGGACGGTTGTGTCACCTCACACCTCATCCATGGTGGCAGCAACAGCAGCTACTGGTGATGCCCTTTGAGGGCTTGTTGTTGGAGGCCCGTCCATTTTCTCTCAGTTGTGTAACACCTCCTGGTTCCTTCTGGGAGTCCCACGGGCTCTGCTGGGGTGACCCTCCATGACAGCTAGGAGCTTGCATCCCTCGCCCACACACACACACACACACACACACACACACACACAACAACAACAAAAACAAAACAGTTAGCCAGAGACATCCCAGATGGAGCAGATGAAAGGGCTGGATCCACCGCAGCCCTTTCTCACCAGGAGGCGAGACTTTCTCTCCCCAGGTGTACTCTGGTACCCAGTGCTGGTGTTCAGACTCTGCTTGGGCCGGACCCCACTGCGGCTCTCGGCTGCCTAGGGTGAGGGCACCAGCACCTGCACGTATACAGGCCCTGCTCCCTCTAGCCACTCCCCTGGGATCTCCAGGAAGGTTCCTCCCCAGGCCCTGGCCCGTCTTCTCTCCCTTATCGTTAGGGAGCCTGGCTGGGTCCCCACCCGGCAGCCTGGTATTGCAGTCAGTCATTTTCATGACCTTTTCCATAAGAAAAAGAAAAAGAGAACCAGGGGCCACACCCAACAGTGTTCAGGGTGTACTCCCAGCTCTGTGCTCAGCGGTCGCTCCTGGCGGGGCCTGCGGGACCCTAGGGAGTGCAGGGGCTTGAACCCGGGCTGGCTGTGTGCAAGGCAAGTTCTTTCCCCGCTGTGCTGTGGCTCCATCCTGCCGGGGGTGTCCGGGAGCTGGCCCGTGTCTTTAGGGGCCCCGGTGGCTGCGATGTGGGGGGCTCTTAACATTTTGGGGCGCCAGAACTTCAGCGGTGAGAGTGCCGACAGGTCATTCACTCTTTCCCAAACGGCCCAGGGCCTTGTTGGTGAACGTGGGTGCGGGGTGGGGTGGTTCACTGTTTCTGCCTCCTCCAGCCTTTCTCCGGGACCGGCTCCTGCCTCGCCCACCTCTGCCTGCCGGAGCGCTCGGCCCCCCACTCCCGCTGTCGCCTCCAGCTCTCGGCCGGCCGGGACGAGGACCCCTTCTTGCCGAATGAACGTTCTGTTTCCCGCAGCGCTCAGCACCCCGGAAGTGAAGTGGTTCCTCCTCAGGCTTAGCTTCTCCCTCCCGGGCCGTTGAGTCAGTGAGGTCGTCTGTACCACCCCCCCACCCCGTGGTCCCCTGTGCCCAGCTTGCTCTTCTCCCCGCCCATCCAGACAGACTCTCTCCCTCCCCTTTCTACTCTCCCTCTCTCTCTCCCGCTCTATCCTCTTCCTCTCTCTAGGTGTCTGGAGATGCCTTTCAGGTTCTTCCCCCCTCCCCCTGTTACAAGATGCTTTTCCCCTTGTTTGGGGGCCAGACCCAGCAGTGCTCAGGCTAAATCCTGACTAAGTCATCAGAGACTCACTCCTGAGGGTTCTAGGACCGTGCAGGATGCGCTGGCCTCTTCAGGGAGATTTTTTTTTTCTTTTTGGGCCACACCTGGCGATGCACAGGGGTTACCTCCTGGCTCTGCACTCAGGAATTATTCCTGGCGGTGCTCAGGGGACCATATGTGATGCTGGGAATTGAACCTGGGTCGGCCGCGTGCAAGGCAAACGCCCTCCCCGCTGTGCTATTGCTCCAGCCCCTTCAGGGAGATTCTTAACTCCCTGCCTTGCTTGTTGAGGTTAAAGGAAGAGGCGAGAAGGCGCCCGACACCATTCACGCAGCTGGAGGGGACATGGTGGGGACCGGAGAGGTGGCTGAGAGGCACAGGAGCAGGCGCCAGAGGATGCTGTGGAGGGCCCCTGCTGTCCCCTGCTGACCTGGCTGGACCCTGGGCTCAAGCTGTGACCCCGTGACCCAGAGTGAGAGCTGGGCACAGCACAGCTGGTTAGGACCAACAGCATGTCCAGGACACCCACTCTTGGGGGTTTCTTAGACCAGCCATGGCTCGCCCCTGCCTCGCTGACCCCCATGGGCGCCACGGCACTGGCAAATGGATCTTGCAGGAAATTGCACCTTTTTTTTTTTTCTTTTTGGGTCATACCCTGTGATACTCAGGGATTTCTCCTGGCTCCGCACTTAGAAACTACACCTGGCGGTGCTTGGGGGACCATATGGGATGCCGGGGATCGAACCTGGGTCGGCTGCATGCAAGGCAAACACCCCGCGCGCTATCACTCCGGCCCGTGCTTTGTTGTATGCCTGAACTGGTAAAGGGAGTGGGCCAGGAGCCCAAGCAAGAGCAAGGGGGCTCCCCTTGGGGCACCCCCACCGCCAGCCACGGCCACCGCCTTCTCCTTTCCGTCCCTGACCAGCCCCCGGGAGCTCACTGAGACGCTGCCCGCCGCCTCCACCCCTGCCCTTGGCCTGGGAACCTTCCGTTCCCTACCTCAGCGCCCAGGCATGTGCTAGGGTTCCCCGGCTCTGGGAGGGAAGGCAGCGGCAGGGCGACGGCTGTGGGCAGCCCTTCCAGCCTCTGCAGGCAGCCCTTCCAGAAACTCCCAGCCCCTTCCTGCCTGGCTTCCTGCCCAAGCCCTTCCAGGAAACTGGGCCCACCCAGCCCCCAGCCCAGGGTGGCCGCCGATATCTGCACGGGTGACTCAGAGGGCCCTCCCCAGCCGGCCCCTCCTGCCACCCGCGATATTGGGAGTTGGGAAAACAGTTTGGGGGTTGCAGGAGAGTCCCGGCCGTGGCTTAGCCTCCTCCTCACCCCGTCACCCCGTCACCCCTCTTCCCTTCAATGTTGCCAGGGCCTTTGAAGGGAGAGTCAGCGAGGAGGGGAGAGGATTGTAGGCTGCCTAGACTGCCTAGTTAAAATTAATCTTAGACACACACACACACACACACACACACACACACACACACACACACACACACACACGGACCAGAACCATAGTACATCGGGGGGTAGAGAGAGCTGGAAAAAAACAAAACAAAACAAAACAAAACAAAAAAACCCAAAACAGTAGATATAATGAACATACTAGACACTATAGAAGAAAAAGAAGGCAGAGCCAGGATAAGCTGCTCTCCCAGTCAGGGGTGGCCCCCAAAAGAAAAAAAACACCCTTATGGGCTGGAGAGAGCACAGTGGCACTTGCTTAGCATGCCCCCCAACTCAGGTTCCAACCCCAGCATCTCAAATGGTCCACTGGGCACCGCCGGGAGTAATTTCTGAGTGCAGAGCCAGGAGGAACCCCTGAGCATCGCCAGCTTTGGGCCCCCCAAAAATTGCAAGTGAAAAACACCCCCAAATAAATAAATGAAGCATCAGTGATTCTTTGGAGGTCAGGGATCCAATGAGCTGGGGGAGATTCCACAGCAGTGCGCGGTAGGACCGTCTCCCCGGCCACGCCACTGATTCTTTCGTTTTGTGTCAGCCACCATGTTTTACAATGCTACCAGTCACCGAGTTGCATGCAGACAACGGTCCAACACCACACACTTTACGAGTGTTCTTGTTGTTGTTGCTTGTGTTTTTGTTTTTGTTTGGGGGCCACACCTGGGAGTGCTCAGGGGTGACTCCTGGGTCTGTGCTCAGGAATGACTCCTCAAAGTGCTTAAGGGAACAAATGCCACCCTGGACTGGGAGGACAGCCTGTCCTGGCCCTGCCTTCTCTGTCTGCTACAGTGTCTAGTGTGTTAATTGTATCTACTGTTTTATTTTTCCCCCTTCGGCAATCCCGAGGGGACCATTTGGGATACTGGCTTACCTAAGTGCCTTACCTGACGTGCTCTCTCTTCAGCCCCTCAACTTCTAACTAACCTTTATTGGGATGGAATGAAAATATGAATGGTCAGAACTTTGTACGACTTGAATCCTTTTCAATGTGCTAAGATTTATACTTCACTGTATCACTGTATCACTGTCATCCTGTTATTCGTCGATTTACTGGAGTGGGCACCAGTAACCTCTCTATTCCTCCCAGCCCTGAGATTTCAGCAGCCTCTCCTTACTTACTCGTCTTTCCCAACAATTGGAGGCTCTTTCAGGGTCAGAGGAATGAGACCTATCATTACCGTTTTTGGCATATCGAATACGTGACAGGATACTTTTGGTAGCTTGCTGGGCTCTCCGAGAGGTGTGTGTGTGTGTGTGTGTGTGTATATATATATATATATATATATATATGTCACTGTCATCCTGTTGCTCATCCATTTGCTCGAGCAGGCACCAGTAACATCTCCATTTTGAGACTTTTTACTGGTTTTGGCATATCAAATATGCCATGGATAGCTTGCCAGGCTCTGCCATGCAGGTGAGATACTCTCAATAGTTTGTTGGGCTCTCCGAAAGGGGTGGAGGAATCGAACCCAGGTCAGCCGCATGCAAGGCAAATGCCCTGCCGCTGTGCTATCGCTCCAGTCCATATATATGTGTGTGTGTGTGTGTGTGTGTGTGTGTGTATTACTCTCTATGATTTGTTGCCTACTGTCTGAACTCCCTCAAATATGGTGTGGTAATTATGGAAAATGGGTAGAAAGTGTCTTATAATGTGTCGCGTGGCCGCTTTGGGGCTGCATAGTCCGGAAAGTGGCCTGGAGCACGGCGGCGGTTGGGTAGTGGAGGTCGGCTGCCGGGGCTGGGTCCCTTGGGGCTGGGAGGGTTCTCACCTGTTCCCCTCTGGGGCGCTCCGAGTGAAAACAGCCTGGCGCGGAGCCTGTTTTATACTTACTCTACAGAATACACTCTGTTTCTGAGTGTATTTGAATTAAAAAATGTGTAGTCAGATGTTGAGTGAAATGTTTCATAAATAATGATTAAGTCAAATTGACAGACAACTCTATTCGAGCCTTCTGTATTACTGGGTGCTAAACTTACTGTAAAGATAGCCGAAGGGACAGTACAGGGGTAAGGCATTTGCCTTGCACCTGGCTGACTTGGGCTCAATCCCTGGCATTCCATATGGCCTCTCCAAGTGCCGCCAGGAGTGATCCCTAGGTACAGAGCCAGGGGTCACCCTTGAGCACCAAGGCCCCCCAACAACAAAATGGATATAGACAAGAACCGTATCATCTCTGTGGTGATGTTTCAATTCTGCCAATGTCGCCAATGCCAAACAGCAGGTAAGTAATTGTGCGTGATCGTCTCCGAGTAGACCTTATTCATGCACCCGAAGTCGCTCTTTCGCTGGCCCCTTCTGTATGCTTGCTGTTTTCTGCTTGGTTTGCCAGTTGCTGAGAGCAGAGTGTCCAATTCTCCAGCCCCGACTGTGGCTTTAACTGTTTCTTTCAGTTCATTTGCTTTTGCTTCATGGTCTTTGAGCTACTGTTGGGTACACGAACATCCAGGATTCTCTTATTTTCGTGATTAATGGACCTCTTCCTCACTGTGAAGTGCTCGTCTTTATTCTTTGTTCTGAAGTGGCCTTCGTTCTAAAACCCACTTTGTGTGGTTTTGGTAGAGTCACCAACCTTCTTCTTCCGTGATTTCAAGTATGTAGTTCCAATTCTCTTACTTCCCACATATATGTAGCCCCTATATTTCCAGGGAATTTTTGTAGATAGCGTAGGTCTTGCTTTTAAATTTTAATCTGACAACCTCTGCCTTTTAGTTGGAATATTAGATCATTTACATTTAATATGATTTGGGCAACAAATCATAGAGAGTAATATATATAATATATATATACACACATATATATATGTATATATATATGTTACTGGACAGAGCCTGGCAAGCTACCTGTGGCATATTCGGTATGCCAAAAACAGTAATGATAGGTCTCATTCCCCTGACCCTGAAAGAGTCTCCAATCGTTGGGAAAGATGAGTTAAGGAGAGGCTGCTAAAATCTCAGGGCTGGAAAAATAAAATCTCAGGCCTGGGAGGAATAGAGACATTACTGGTGCCCATTCAAGTAAATCAACAAACAATGGGATGACAGTTATACAGTGATACAGTGAAGTATAAATCTTAGCACACTGAAAAGGATTCAAGGGGCTGGAACGATAGCACAGCGGGGAGGGCGTTTGCCTTGCATGCGGCTGACCCAGGTTCGAATCCCAGTATCCCATATGGTCCCCTGAGCACCGCCAGGAGTAATTCCTGAGTGTAGAACCAGGCGCAACCCCTGTGCATCGCTGGGTGTGACCCAAAAAGCAAAAAAAAAAAAAAAAAAAAGAAAAAGAAAAAAGAAAAGGATTCAAGTCGTACAAAGGTCTGACCAGTGACACAGTGATACAGTGATGATTTAGGCGAATTTAAATCTAACACATTTCCAGATTTGTTCTTTCCCTTTCCTTTTTTTTTTTGGACCACACCTGGTGGTGCGCAGGGGTTACTCCTGGCTCTGCACTCAGGGGTCACTCCTGTTGGGACTCTAGAGACCATAAGGGGTGCCAGGGATCAAACCCAGTTCATTGTGTGCAAGACAAGAACCCGACTGCTGTTCTATTTCTTCAGTCCCAATTTCAGTGGCTCCAGCCTCCCATAGGGTCCTCCGAGCACCGCCAGGAGTGATTCCTCAGTGCAGAGTCAGGAGTAACCCCTGAGCATCGCCGGATATGACCCCCCAAAAAAAGTCTGGGTTTCCAATTTTTCAGTTGCTTTCTATCTGTCTCATCCACTCACCAAATAATTTTCTTCTTTTCCTGCCTTCTTTCTCTTCTAGTGCTTAGTGTGTTAATTATATATCTGTTGTTTTTCTCATTTGTAGTAGTTTTGTTTGGGGCCACCCCTGACATTGCTCAGGGCTCAATCCTGGTAGGTTCTGGGGACCGTCCGGGGTACCTGAGGGTTGAACCCTGATCGCCATGTGCAAGGCAAATGCCCTACCCACTATGCTATCGCTCCACCTCCCCCAGTTGTAGTAATTTATTTTATTTTTTTTCTTTTTGGGTCACACCTGGCGATACACAGGGGTTACTCCTGGCTCTGCACTTAGGAATTACCCCTGGCGGTGCTCAGGGGACCATATGAGATGCTGGGAATCGAACCCGGGTCAGCCGCGTGCAAGGCAAATGCCCTACCCGCTGTGCTATTGCTCCAGCTCCCCCCATTTGTAGTAATTTAATTTGGATTTTGTTATCTAATTTGATTTGGGTTTGAGTGTGTTTGTTTGCCTTAAAGCTATTCTAAAATAATCCTGCTGCCTGTGGGTCTGTTTCTATCCTGTTCCTTGTATTTTCTTTGTCTTCTTTACTTTCGGGCCACATCTGTAGTGGGGGGGCCCTTCTGGCACGCTGCTCAGGAGATGATGCAGTGTTGGGATCAAGCCTGGGGTCTCCCCCTGCCAACAGTGAGCTGGTCCAATATTCCTGCATTTTTCTGTTGTTTTGCATGTCTGGTAACTTTTTAATTATAAGCCAGACATTACGAATGTTATATTTTTGGGTGACAAATTTTGCTCATATTTCCTTAAATAGTTTTAGGCTTTGCTCTGGGAGAGAGTTTGGTCTTTTGGTTTGGTTTGAGGCTCCTCGCGGGTCCTGGGAGTCCCCGGGCTCCCCCCTGCAGTGCGAGGGAGGCATATGGTTCCGGCCGTTGAGCCTGGGGCCCCGGGAGTGCCAGGCCTGTGCCCCGGTTCTTTGAGAGATCTTCCCAACCCCTCGATTTTATCTTTTTTTTTGGCTTTCATTTATATTGATCGTTTATATATTCGGGCCTCCAGAGCTGTGCTCAGGAAACTCGGGGCCTTTCCCTAGTGGCTCTTGAGCCGTCCGGGCCAACTGAGCCTTTAGTTTGAATGCGAGGCCTAAGGGTACAGAGCTAGTGGCCAGTTGACCTTGGTGGCTGCGGGGGGCCTCCAGAGTTACACCTGGCTGTGCTCAGGGGACGCTGTGGGCTCGAACCCTGGTCGGCCATGTGCAAAGCACAAGCCCTTCCCGCTGTTGGGGTCTGTGATCTAAAGAATGAGCGCGGCACAAATGCCAAAGTTCACGAGAGCTTCATTTCGCACCTAGCACAGAGTCCAGATGCTGATCGATCAATCCATCATGGCCGTCTCCCCGGAGAGTGAGTGTGCCCCTTTTCTACCTCGAACCCCCAACTGTCAACCAACCTATTCCCTGATTGGTGGGGCCTTGGGGTGTTTAGGAACCTTCCGGCAGGGGCAGCTCAGGATTGGCTGCCTTTTCCTGGGTCTGCTATTTCAGTTATTTCCTTTTCCCCCTCCTGGTCCCCCAACGGCTGAGGTCATCAATCATTCCAGCCAGATGGGCCCTAACACCCCCTATACTATTACTCTCACCCTGCACAATTTTCTTTTTCTTGGCTTTTTGGGTCACGCCAGGCAATGCTCAGGGGTTACTCCTGGCTCTACACTCAAAAGGATTACTCCTGGAAGGCTCAGGGAACTATATGGGATGCCCGGGATTGACGCCGGGTCGGCCGCGTGCAAGGTACATCCCCGCTGTACTATTGCACCCGTCCTGCTTGGTTCTTTGTGAAGTACCGGCATCAGTGTTATCGCTTCATGCTGCAGAGCTGCTACATTATTCCCACCAACAGGGTGCCAGGACCCTCCACCATTACCCCGCGGTCCCTTCCTACTGGCCTCCGTGACCAGGGTTCTGTTGATGACGCCTGGGGAGTGTCTGATCCCTGGCCTGGCCTCTTTATTCTCCACATACGAGTCCATGTAGCTTTTGTCTTCTGTTCTCTGACTCACCCCGCTCAGCATGACAGCCCTCACTCCATTCAAGGCGCAGCCAGCTGAAGATTTCACCTCTCCCGAGAGCTGAGGAGTGTCCCTCGGTGTGTAGAAGCCACGTTGCTTCATCCATTCATCTGTGGTTGGGCTCTTGGGCTGCTTCCAGATTGTGGCTGTTGCAAAGAATGCTGTGATGAATGCAGGTGCACGTAGGTGCTTTTTGGTGAGTGTTTTGGTAGATCCCCAGGAGTGGAATTGCAGAGTCATATGGAAGTTCTATTCTTTTTTTTTTTTTGCTTTTTGGGTCACACCCGGCAATATACAGGGGTTACTCCTGGCTCTGCACTCAGGAATTACTCCTGGCAGTGCTCAGGGGACCACATGGGATGCTGGGATTCGAACCCGGGTTGGCTGCGTTCAAGGCAAACACCCTACCCGCTGTGCTATTGCTCCAGCCCCTGAAGTTCTATTCTTAATATTAAAAAAATTTTTTTTTGTCCCACACCCAATGATGCTCAGGGTTAACTTCTGGCTCTGCACTCAGGAATCACTCCTGGAAGTGCTTGGGGGACACCCTACCCACTGCACGATCTCTCCAGCCCTTCTTAATATTTTTTTTTAAGTCTCCAAGCTGTTTTCCAAAGAGGCTGAACTGGACAGCAGTCCTAATAGCAGTAAATGACAATTCTTTTTCAGCCACATCTCCACCAGCACTTTTTGTTTTCAGACCTTTAAAACCACAAGTGCTGGGGATGGGAGATGTGTGCTGAAAGTAGATAAAGGACCAAACGTGATAGCCTCTCAGTATCTATATTGCAAACCATAATGCCTCAAAGTAGAGAGAGAGTATGGAGGAAATTGTGTGCCATGGAGGCCGGGCGAGGGTTGGAAAGGGGGGATATACTGGGGACATTGGTGGTGGAGAATGTACACTGGTGCAAGGATGGGTGTTCGATCATTGTATGACCGTAACTCAAACATCAAAGTTTTGTAGCTGTATCTCATGGTGATTTAATAATAATTAAAAATAATAAAACCACAAGTGCTTATGAGCACCAGAGGTAGGGATGGACAGTGAATGGTGTTTGAAGATGCTGAATGAAGAGATACATCAAGGCTTAAGGAGAAAGTATTGGAGCCGGAGCAACAGTACAGCGGGTAGGGCATTTGCCTTGCATGCGTCCTACCTGGGTTCGATCCCCGGCATCCCATATGGTCCTCCAAGCACCTCCAGGAGTAATTCCTGAGTGCAGAGCCAGGAGTAGCCCCTGAGCATTGCTGGGTGTGACCCAAAAAAAAGAAGAAAAAAAGGAGAAGAAAGCGTTGTGTTCAGCAATGAGGCCATCACTATGGAAATTCTCTCAAGGGCCTGCTGGAGCAGCTGAGAGACGGGACAGTGGGAGACGGAAGGCCACAGCTAGCAGCTCGGACACTGCAGCGTGCCAGGGTGCTAAAGGAGCTGGGCCAGCAGAATTAGGCTTGTCAGTGGGCATCTCTTAGGAGCTTCCGGAAAGACCAGTCCGGACTCCCGTGACCTACGTTCTTAACCATCCAATAACGCTACTGGCCTCGGCAATCTGACTTTTGCCCTCAGGCTCACAAACCTGTCTCTGGAAAGTCCCTTCCTCATTTGCTTGGACCATCTGAAGCCCGTGAGGTGTGTTCTCCCTCTTCTTTGGTGTCTTCTCTCCCCTGTGCTTTTCCAAATTCCCTCTATCTTCATTCTATTTCTGAACACCAATTGCATCTTCCGTCACCTAAAAGTCTATGTCTTCTGGGGGCCGGAGAGAGAGTAGAGTGGGTCAGATGCTTGCCGTGCGCGTGGGCTGACCCAGGTTTGAGTCCCGGATTGCCATATGGTCCCCTGAGCACTGCCAGGAGTGACCCCTGGGTGCAGAGCCAGGAGTAAGAGGAGCACAGCACGTGGGTCCCCAAACAATACAAAACAAAACAAAACAAAAAAGAACAATAACAATTAAGTCAGTGTCTTCCAAGGGTTTGTTCTACTCCCTCTTCATATTTTGGCCCCGTGCCTTAAGTTTTCTCCTCTTATTGATGACTTTTTTTTTTTTTCCTTTTTGGGTCACACCCAGTGATGCACAGGGGTCACTGCTGGCTCTGCACTCAGGAATTACCCCTGGCGGTGCTCAGGGGACCATATGGGATGCTGAGAATCAAACCTGGGTTGGCCGCGTGCAAGGCAAACGCCCTACCCGGTGGGCTATCGCTCCAGCCCCTTATTGATGACTTTCAAATCTCTCTGTCCCCTCTTGCTTCTTCACATCAGACCTCACCGATGCACTGATTCGGGAGTATCTCAAATTTAGGATCTGCAGTGCGGGGCTCCCTGTCCTCCCATCTTACTATGAAGTTTGTCTTTGTAGATACTTCTCTCTAGTGGTCTAACCAACCAGGAAATGACCAGATCCCATTCAGAAACTTCCATGGTATCCTAATCTCCTTTCTCTTCCCACGCTGAATCAGTAGGTTCTACTGATCCTTCTTCCTAAATGAGTCTTCTACTCACATACTTCTTTCCATTTTCATTCCAATACAGTTTGGATCTCCTGTAAGTGGCAGACTATGAGGTCGCAGGCAATTCCTATGAGAAAAGCTAGTAAAGTTGGAGCAAATATTTTAGAAAATGATCCCTTTGAAGAGCCACTGGGGCCACAAGGGAAATGTGAAGTCGATATAGAAGAGAAAAGAAGGGACACTTGGGAAGAGTGTCTGGCACTTGGCCCTATTTCTTTCTCAAGGAAATGACCGATTCTGAAAGTATAAGAGGTTTAGAAATAAATGAGCTTATGGACACGGGGAAGTAAAAATTAGAGTTTCAATACAACCATTTAGCTCACTGAAAGTGATCCTAGGAGCATGCAGGATGTGAAGAAATATTTATTTTAGAAAACCTATTAAAATTCAGTAATAACAACCCTGGTATCTGAACCTTCCTCCCAAACCCTTACCTCTTAGGTCAATGACCCAGAAACTGTGCAAGCCAAGAATCCAGGTAAAGTAAACCAGGCCTGGGAAGGTCAAGAACCCAAGCTTCCCTCTCTTCACAGCTCCCAGTGGATATATTCTTAGAAAGACTCTCAAACTTTCTATTATTGCCCCCAGTTACCTGTTGTGAGACTAAATTCTGGAAAAGTACAACTGAACTGTTCTGGTACTCAGACTCACTTGTGGAATAAGTTTTGGTCCAGGTAATTTCACTATTGAGAGTGTTAGGGTCCCTATTTCCCCTTTTCTGATTTGTGGGGTAATAGAACTATACTGGGGAAGGCAAGCTTAGGAGACGCCTTCTATCAGACCCTCCAGTGGACGCTCAGTTCTGAAAAGGGAGGTGTTTCTCAGAGAGAAGCATGTCACAGCCTACTCACACATCAGGGTCATGCTTAGAGTTTTTGCCCAGAGACCGAAGCAACTCACAAATCCAAATCTCTCCTACAAGAAACAAGACTTCCTTTGCAACGAAGTTTGGAGAAATTTAGCCTACATACTCTCATAAACAATGAAGTTTATGCCCAGAGGCAATTGGGCATGACTTATAGATTTTTCAGAGATATAGGCTAACCTCCAAACTGACTAGCTTTCTGGAGAGAAACAATGAGAGAGATGACCATTTGGAGCCCTTGTGGAGTGAGAACAAATCTCAAACCCCGAGCAGGGGAAATATCTTTACAGATTGAGTCAAATACAGCAGTCAGAACAAACTGTCCTCCAGAGTTTTCTATTATTTATTTTATTTTATTTTATTGAATCACTGTGAGATAGTTACAAGCTTTCATATTTAGGTTACAATCTCACAATGATCAAACACCCATCCCTCCACCAGTGCACATTCCTCACCACAGATATCCTGGGTATACGCTCCCTTCCCCACTCTCCCCCTGCCTTTGTGGCAGACAATATTCCCTGTACTCTCTCTCTACTTTGGGCATTATGGCTTGCAACACGTTTTCTGTTATTTCTGGCACCAATTGCAAGACCACTCTCAGTTTTGATAACTCTCAAGGAAGACTCAACTCTTAGAATGCACTTATAATGGCTAGAGGTTATTGCATAAAAATGATACAGTAAAGTCAAAAAGGTTTAGATGGCACAGCCTAAGAATATGAGCTTCACTTCTGAACTTACATTGTTTTATTATTATTATTATTATTACTTAATAACTTCTACTATTACTGCCTTATGAAGAAAGGGGTTCTTACTCTCCTAGTATTGATATGTGGTTAAACACATGGAATATTGCCAACCAGGGAAGCTTACCTGAACATAGGAGTCCAGCTCTATGACAAAAGCTTAATTTTTTAAAAAATTTATTTATTTTATTTCTTTATTTTTAAATTTTTTATTAGAGAATCACTGTGATGTACAGTTACAAACTTATAAACTTTTGTGTTTGCATTTTACTCATACAGTGATCGTTTACCCATCCCTCCACCAGTGCCCATTCACCTCCACCAGTGATCCCAGTATCCTTCTCACCACCCCCACCCTGTCCCCCACCACCCCACCCTGCCTCTGTGGCTGGGCATTCCCCTTTGTTCTCTCTCCTTTTGGGTGTTGTAGTTTGCAATAGAGCTATTGAGTGGTCATCATATTCGGTCTATAGTCTACTTTCAGCTCGCATCTTCCAACCCGAATGGGTCCTCCCGACATCCTCTACTTAGTGTTCCCTTCTCTATCTGAGCTGCCTTTTCCCCTAGCATGTGAGGCCAGTTTCCAAGCTGTGGGGCAGACCTCCTAATCCTTATCTCTACAACTCTTGGGTGTTAGTCTCCCACTATGTTATTTTATGTTCCACAGATGAGTGCAATCTTTCTATGTCTGTCTCTCTCTTTCTGACTCATTTCACTTAACATGATACTTCCCATGTAGGTCCACTTATATGCAAATTTCACGACTTCATCTGATAAAAGCTTAATTGATTGATTGCCCATACGGTTAACTCAGTGTACAGGTTGGTGCTGCTGACCCAAGGTGACCAGACTAAATCAGAGTGTTGCTCTCTCCAGCGTGACCAGCCCCAGCCCTAAGGCCACCTCACACTAAATCGTAATGTTAGACTCTCCATGATGGCACGTATCTCGCAACAAACAAACACTCTTCTATCAATTACAACATTCCGAAGCTTGAGAGAGCACCTTCCAGAAGGTAAAGGCAAAGACTGGATTTGTTTTGAGAAAAGTTAAGTTCTTCACTTCACTGGATCCCTTCAAAGGATCTGACAAGTTGGTGAAGCAATTTGTGCCCTGAAACATGGTTGAAAACAATAGAACAATCGATCACAATTAAACTTGATAGCTGTGAAAGAAACAGAGAGATCTGCCCGAACCACTTTCTTTTCCAAGTTGGTACTTTGATGTACAATAGTGGCACAACCACAATATCAGCAGTGTTTCAGGCACACCGTGTTGCCTTACCACACCCCCCCCCACCAGACTGTCAGGGTCCCCCCCCCATCACTGACTGCCGCTAGTCCCTTCTCAGGACCCACTCAGCCAACAGGTCAATTCTTAGGGTCTGTTATCACTCACCATCTTTTATTCTTCACCATGTTTATTTATTCTCCACGAGTGAGAGGGATCATTCACCATCTGTCCTTCCTTTGACATACTGCATGATGCCTTTCAGCATCTATGTAGCAGTGACCCGCAGAATTTCGTCTTTTCTTGAGGTAGTTTAACTTGGATCTCTTTGTACTGGTAGATTTTGGCTTCTTGTTTCTGGGTCACGCCCTCCTCAGCTCTGGGAATGTCTCAGCTATGATTTCTTTGACTAATGGTTCTTCATCAGAATTACCTTATTGTTTCTCAGGAATCCTGATGATTCTCGTGTTGTTCCTCTTGAATTCATCCCATGCTTGGGGCCAGAGCGATGGCAAACCAGGGAGGGCATTTGCCCTGCATGTGGTCAACCCAGGTTCCACCCCCAGCATTTCATATGGTCCCCTGAGCACTGCCGGGAGTGATTCCTGAGTGCAGAGCCAGGAGCAACCCCTGAGCACCACTGACTGTGGCCCCAACATTTTAAAAAAATTAAAAAATTTATCCTACATCAACTTTTCTTATAGTTTAGTAGTATTTAATTGTGTAAAGAGAACATAATTCTTTATCACTCCCCACCAGTGAGAAGTCCATACACCAAGCTTCTTTGATCACAGGGGGACTGTGGAAACCCCCAAGACTGAAGCTTCAGTGAAGCAGCGTCAGACACTTCACATTGTGGAACAGCTGTGAGAGACGTCTTCACTCATGCAATCTATCCAGTCACTGTCAATTCAGCTCGAGAGACCACATCAAATCCGGCCAGTGAGTGGGGAGAGAAGTACACAGAAATGCACAGGGTGACTGTGATGCATCACCTATAACGTAGAGTTTCCAACAAACAGTGATGAGACACGCGAACTCACAGGAAAGCATAATTCACATGCCAGGAGGAAAGGAAGGCAAGAGGGGCTGCCTGGGAGGGTCACAAAATATTTAACAAAGGCCCTAAAGTTTCCACGGTAAATAGGCTCATGGAACAACAGACAATTGTGATAAAAGAAGGAAAGAAAGGAAATGACAATTTCATACCCAAGGGGAAGTACTGATAGAGAGATATCAGCAATATTTTAAAAAGTGAATGGAAATTCTAGAGTGGATGAGTATAATAACTAAAGGGAGGGAAAGTGATTAGAGGGGTTTAGTAGTGAGTTTGAACTCATGGAAGAGCGAAAGGTTATTCAAGGGATAAAGAATTGAAGAATGTGAACAGAAGCCAGCAGACACAGCAACATGCGTATGATGGGAGCACCACAGGGCGAGGAGAGATACAGGAGCAGGAAAAAGGAAGAAATAATGGTTGAAAAACGTCTCACATTTATTGTGAAAAATATTTACCTCTTCTCTGGAAATTCCAAAAATTCCAAGTAGGATAAATGCAAAGAGATTACAAACAGGTATGTTAAAGAGTAAAAAACAAAAAAAACCAAACAACAACAACAACAACAAAAAAATTGAGAGTTGAAGGGGAAGAGTCTTGAAACAGCAAGAAAATTGAATCATCGTTTTGTGATTGGACACCTCATTGTGATTAATCACTGTCTCTCAGCAGCCAACAAGAGACAGAAAGGTGGTGAAATAGCATTTAAAGGGTATAAAGAACAAGCTGCCAATCAAGAATTCTTTACCTAGCAAAACTATCCAAGATACACGTTGCTTGTGTGTATACATGCATTTTCATTTTCCTTGATACCTATCCAAGAGAAGTGAAAACACAGACTCAGTGCAGGGGCTGGGTCACATGGCAAGAGAACATGCTGGAATTGCATGTTTCTCTGGCTTTCGAATCAGGAGCAATCCCGAACAACAAGCCATGAGGAGCCCCTAAAAACTATCCCAGGAATGGCTCAATAACATCCACATAAAAAATCTGCACAGAACGTTTATAGAAGTACTGTCCATAATAGCCTCAAAATAGAAGAAACTTAATTATTTACCAACTGATGACCAGATAAATGAAATGTGGTCTATCCACAAAGTGAATTACTTACTCATAAAGAGAAATAAAATATTGGTACATATTGCAATGTGAGTTTACCTAGAGAACATTGTGACTGTCACAAAGATCACTGATACATGATTTCATTTACATGACATGCCCAAAGTGCATACGTAGAGACAGTGAATGTATTAATGGTAAGGGGTTTGCTTGAAAATGTTCTAAAATTGACTATAGTGATGGTGGAATGAGCCCGTAAATATTCTAAATATCACTTTTAAAGTTTGAAAAGATTAATTGTATAGTCTGTAATATTAACTGAACTATTATTAAAATAAAAATTAGAGTGCACTAGAAGTAGGTCATCTGTACGGTTTGATGATGTTTGAATTGTTGCCATGGGTGGATTAAGGGATATGGAATTAGATTATCTGAATTATAAATTACCTAACCTCTCTTTAGCAGCAAGTAGTATCCTTTTTTAAGAAATATGTATCATCCAGAACTTCTATTTTGTCTTTGATTTTTAATATGCAACGTCTAGAAACTCAAGTGAAAACCATCGGGCATTGCAGAACACAGGATTCAGCTGAAAATCCAAGAGAAAGGAGACAGACCATAGATACAGATATTCAAGTTTCAGCTGAAAAATCACTTTCTCAAACTCCTGGACTTATCAACTCCCTGTGTAAACTCAGCCCACGCTAAGCACATGCTTTTCTCAAGTATTTTCCAAGATCCATGAGCAAGTTATTGAACCATTTTCAAAGCACAAGTTTTGTATAAATCAGGATTTAACTTGTTATAAAGCTTTTAGTTATATCCAAACTTTTCTAAGAAAAACTGAAATATATTTTCACTTACACTTAAATTTAAAAGTTTAATGCTTAACATGAGGCAGATACAGAACCAATGAATTATACATATATTGCATCTTGATGAATTTCCAACCCAGACACCCTATGTAAGTAGCACTGGGTCAGAGAATAGAACATTTCTAGTACCCCAGATCTCTCTTAAGAGCTCACTTAAGTTCTTTTTCAGCCACAAACCGTTCTTACCTGAGTCCTGTCTTCTAACACTGTCCTTTAATTCTTACAAGATTAATCGCTCATTTTAATTTGATTTTTTGGGAAGCAAATTATAATATGTATGGCAGGATACATCTTTATTCACTATTGCTAAGGGTCTAAAACAACTGAAATTTTCCATCGGGTGGGGACTGAGTAATTATTTTGTGGTGTGTATGTATATATATGAAATTCTGTATGACCATCAAATGTCAATGTATAGATAGGAAAAATATACTAACATGGAACGATGTACAAGGTATGCCAACAAAGTAGAAAATAAAGTTTCATACACCCAGTTGTCTATCTGTACCTTACCCATATTAAAATAAAAAAGTTTGTGTTTAAAAAAAAAGTTTGTGTTTATGCATTATTTATGTTTACAAATGCAAGGTAGCTGACCTAGAAGTGCACATGTCAACTATTCAAAACCAGGAGAAGGGGTTTACACTACAAAACATGCATGGGACATGATTTATTTCTGCAACTTTACTTACAAATTGAACATTAAAAAAATTACGATACCTGAAACTCGACTCTGGGTTTTTAAGGACTACTGAATTGAAATTTTACTGTTTATTTAGAATTATTTTTAACATCTAGATGCACTAAAACCACTGGAGCACATCCTCTGACACACCAGTCACATGGTTCTGGAAGTAGATTGTTGGCTTTTATTCCCTTGGAAGCATTGCTGATGATATAACTTATCTGGGAGAAACTGAGAATACCCTCAAGACCCATCCTCAGAGTACGAGATACACCTTGTGACAGTCATTATTCAAGGAAGGGATGCAGGGACCATCAGCATAAAGCAGCCCCGGAGGTAAATTATTATTATGATTACTTTTTTTTTCTTTTTGGGTCACACCCAGCGATGCTCAGGGGTTACTCCTGGCTTTGCACTCAGGAATTACTCCTGGCGGTGCTTGGGGGACCATATGGGATGCCGGGGATCGAACTCTGGTCGGCCGCGTGCAAGGCAAACGCCCTACCCACTGTGCTATCTCTACGGCCCCTATTATGATTACTTTTAAGCGGGTGGGGCGTTTGCTTTGCATGCGGCTGACCTGGGTTTGATTCCTCCGTCCCTCTTGGGGAGCCTGGCAAGCTACAAAGAGTATCTCGCCGGCACAGCAGAGCCTGGCAAGCTCCCGTGGCATATTCAATATGCCAAAAGCAGTAACAACAAGTCTCACAATGGAGATGTTACTGGTGCCCGTTCAAGCAAATCGATGTACAACGGGATGACAGTGACAGTGACAGTGACTTTTAAGCACTGGATTTTTTTAAATCAACGGAGAAGTAAATAAACGGAAGGTCAGAAGGATGCAAGGCTGGGGTTTCCCACAAGTTCTACTGGAAACCAGAATGAGAGAGAGGTGGGCCCTTCCAGGAACTGAGGGGTGATGGCACGGGCGGGCAGGCCAGGCGCTGAATAGGCTCTAAGTGGATTTCCAAGTGCCAATGGGTTGACGTGATGAACGAGACTCGGGGGGCACATTGAATTAAGGGATGCTGCAGGAGGCCGGGAGATGGTGTGTGCACTCGGACTCTGAATTCCGATCAGGAAACAGCCTTTATCTGGTGCACCCATAATTTCATTTGTTCTTGGAACGAAAGTGAAGGAAAATGAGGTCATTCTGGGAGTCGATTTCCTGCACAGTGCTCCGGGCCTTCAAGGTGCAGTTGTGCATGAGACTGTCAGGCTGGGGGTGGGGGGGGGTCCGCCTGGGGTGCCTTCCGGGCTCACCCCACGACTCCCCGCACTCCTTGCTGACTCCACGTTTACTTTTTTTTTCTTTTTGGGTCACACCCAGTGATGCACAGGGGTTACTCCTGGCTCTGCACTCAGGAATTATCCCTGGCGGTGCTCAGGGAACCATATGGGATGCTGGGAATCGAACCCGGGTCAGCCGCGTACAAGGCAAATGCCTTACCCGCTGTGCTATCACTCCAGTCCCCGCAGTTACTTTTGTGTCTCCACCTTTGCCACCTTGAACTGTATTACCTCCACTTGGCCAGCTCTGAGCTGAGATAATTTTTTTTAATGTAGGAGTACTGCTATTTATTCAGCCATTGATTAAGCTGATTGAATTAGGCATGAACTCCACATTACTTAAAATGTTTTTTTCAATTGAATATCCGTGAGATAGACCATTACAAAGTTGTTCATGATTGGGTTTTATCATACAATGATCCAGCAACCATCCCTCCACCAGTGTACATTTCCCACCACCTGTCCCCTGTTTCCCTCCCACCATCCCCCCCTTATCCCCCCCTACCAGCAGTCCTCTATGGGAGGCACTTTCCTTCTCTCTCTCTCTCTCTCTCTCTCTCTCTCTCTCTCTCTCTCTCTCTCCCTTCTCCTTTTGTGCATTATGGTTTGCAGTACAAGAGGTCATGGTGTTTGTTCAGGGCATTTAGGATTTTTATAAGGCTGGAGTAGCTTTTCAATTAGGTGGCCACTTTGGAGTGTGGATATGACTACCGAGGCTTCTGGAAGTGCAGGGAGGTGGGGGGAGGTAGCCCATCCCGACCCTGAGAAAGACTGGAGATTTCAGTCACAAAACTCACATTCCCGAATTTTCAGCAGATTATATCTTGGTGAGGTCCATCCTGAGACAGTGTGAGAGTGAGTGAAAAAAATAAAATCAGGGTGCAGAATAAGCAAAGTAGGATGCTCCCCACCCCAGGGTGTGTGGCCAGAGTTGGGTGCCAACTGCTCCAGGGGGTGTGCCAACCTGGCACCAACGGAGTCTGCTCTTGGAGGTGGTGAGCGTCTGATGCACGTTTCCATTGGAAGATTTCATGCTGCCAGGTGCTGAGATTGAAATAAAACTCTGGAGGGACAGGCCCATGCGATGTGCCATGGGGCACCCTGCCCTTTACCTCATGGAAGCCTTCAGAGACACACAGGCGTTGAGAAAGCCGGTGATGTGCCGGACAGTGCTGAGGGTGAGCCAGAGGTCAGGCCGGGTGGGTTTGACCACAAAACCCCTTCATACTCCTTGCCCAGTAAAGGAAGATGTGGGGGGCTCAGGGGAGCAGGGCTTTTTATTTGGGGCGGGGGAGAGGATGTCTATCCCTCACTTCACTCCTTGCTTACCTTGAAAACATCCCCCCATCAGTCCCCGTGGGGATGGCCCGTGACGGCTCTGTGTGTGGGTGGCACCTGCCAGCAGGGGGGTAGGGGAGCCACTGACATCACCCAGGAGGTGATTGTTCGTTCCTCCCTGTTGTCACCCCATCGTCCCTATTGGAGGGGGCTTGAAAAATGAGGTCCTTTATGTAGCAAGGCTTCCCCATCCGCCCCAACGTTGTCTTTTGTGGCCCAAATGCCACCTGCTTCTCCCACTTGGGGACAGCCCGGCTGAGACTTCGAAGGACAGTGCCAGGGTCAGTACCTGATCCTCTCCAGGCTCCCTGGCTCCAAAGTCCTCTGCAGACTCCTCCCCAGGTTGGCCCCGCCCGTCATCAAGGTGGAACCTCCCAAGGGGGCCTCGGTGGGGTTGCGGGGGATGGGGCGGGGGGCTATTGATCCACCGACAACCCACCCCTGCCTTCCTGGAGGCTGTCAAATGTGGGGTGCCCTGAGACCCTCTGGGGAGAAGCAGCCGAGATGCTGGGCCTGGGAGTCTCTGCACCTAGATGACTTCTGGGAACAGCTGTCATAGTTCTTGACAGGCCACCGCCCAGGCTGCCCCCTCCAGATGGCGGGCACGAACCCGGAGCCTGTGGCCAGGCCGGCACAGCCGGGCACCGCTCCTGCCAAGGAGCCCTCCAGGGTGGTTTCCGTAAGTTGGTGGCGATTGCACAACCTGTCACCAACTGCCATGCCGGATATGTTTTGCAACCCAGCCCGCCGTGCCACACGTGGTGGCTGGCACTGCCAGGTCCCCCCACCCAGGCCGGAGGAAGTCTGAGAGTGAGACCCAACCGACAGGCCTCCTGGGGACCTGCGGCCTGCGGGGCACCTGTCCCTTAGGTCACATGCGAGCTCCCTGCGACGCGGAGGGAGGGCGGTGCCCACTATCCTCCAGTCAGAAAGGGGAGCCAAGAAATCCACGGAGAGGTTTTTGGTCTCCGACCAAAGGAGGCGTGGTCGGCCGAGAAATCCTCCTGGCTCGAGTGAAGACGTGCCCCAAAGGTGCCATTGGAGGGGACTCTCCCCATCACCCCAACAGTGGAGGCCCCAAGTGCCTTTGGGGAGGTCAGCATGGCAGGGGGTGAGTTCCCGGGCAGGGGTGACCCTTGGCATGATTAAGAGGGGAGAGTGGGGTTTGTTACTGACGACGGAAGAGACACAGAATCTACTCCTGCACTCCCTACTTCTCGCCCAGGTCAGCCGCGAGGGGATGTCGGGGGCCGGAGAACTCCTGAGGGTCCCTCTGTGCCTGCCCTCGATCTTTGGGTGCCCTGTCGAAGGATGGGGGGCAGGGCACCGTGACCTAGCGGGGGTATCCTAGAGGCAGCAGCTCAGCGGGAGAGATACGGGAGAGAAGAGCAGGTGCTCCGATTCCTGGATGGATTTCAGGGGCCTCTGAGAGCCGAGTGGACGGGGCTGTGTCTCGCGGGCCCCAGCCCCCCCTCTCCAGGTCC
The DNA here is from genome assembly GCF_027595985.1 of Sorex araneus. Classification (NCBI taxonomy): domain Eukaryota; kingdom Metazoa; phylum Chordata; class Mammalia; order Eulipotyphla; family Soricidae; genus Sorex; species Sorex araneus. Next base: position 10,939,254 of record NC_073305.1, read on the forward strand.
TGCTTGGAGCTGACGGAAGCGTCTCTCCTGGGGGGACAGCGCCTTGGGTGAGTATCGTTCCCACTCGGAGACCCCCGAGGGCTATCCTAGCCTCAGTGTCCCTCACAGCTCGGCCAAGTTTCTGCAGTCAGTGTGTGAGACCCCCCCTTTATCGCTGCTAGGCCAACCCTGCTTCCCCGGTCTTGGGTTTACCGTAGGATGGCCCAGGCGGGCAGGCCGACCGCGAGTCGCCATCCTTGGCACCGCTGGACCAGGCTCCGGAGCGGCTCCTGTGTGACAGCATCCCTGCCCCTAGGTGTGGGAAGTTTCGGGTCGCCTTCTCCAAGTCACCCTTGCTGGGACAGCCATTGGCCGCCTTAAACCCACTCCTGAGACCCAAGGCTCTTCTGGTTGAGAAGAGAAGCGGGGCGGGGGAGGGGGCTGGAGCGATGGTACAGTGGGTAGGTGGGTGGGAAGGACACGCATGTGGCAGACCCAGGTTCCATCCCTGGCACCCTTTTGGCCCCCTGAGCCCACCAGGACTGATCCCTGTGTGCAGAGGAAGGAGTAAGCCCTGAGCATCACTGGTATGCTTCCAACACACACACACACACACACACACACACACACACACACACACACACACACACACACACACACACACACCCCTTAAATGGGCCAAAGTGATGGTACAGTGGGAAGGGCTCTTGCCTTGCACATGGCCAACCTGGGTTCACTCTTTGGCATCCCAGAACACCACCAGGAGTGATTCCTGAGTGCAGAGCCAGGAGTCAGCCCTGAGCACCGCCAGGTGTGGCCCAAACAAACAAGCAAAGAAGCAAACGGGGAAGGCATTTGGTTGGCCGTTACAGGAGAGGGAAAGACAGGCAGGGGGAGGCGAGACTTCTGAGGCAGAATTCTCAGAAGGTTGGGCTGGGCATCAACACCCCAACTTGCTCTCCTTTGAAGGACCTCTGGAAGGACTGAAACAGGGCGACGGATTCCCCAGGTGGACAGCACAGCATCTGGGCAGCGACACAACAGACCTTCCGGCAGGAGAGGCTTCTTACGGTCCTGTAGGGCAGACCCAGTCCCAACGCCTCTTGTTAGTCACTAGGGCAGCTGAAAATTCCAGAATGTCTTGAGAGAGAAGGAGGCGGGTCCAGGAGGCGGGTCCAGGTGGCGGCTCAGACATGGGACACTTGCCTTGCCTGTGCTTTAGCTGGGCCTGATCCCCAATGAGAGAGAGAGAGAGAGAGAGAAAGAGAGAGAGAGAGAGAGAGAGAGAGAGAGAGAGAGATGGGGGAAAGGGAGAGGGGAGGGAGAGAATGTGATAGAGGAAAAGAGAGAGAGGGAGGGACAGAGAGACAGAGACACACAGAAAGAGTGATTGAGAGATGGGGCTGAAGCAATAGCACAGCGGGTAGGGCATTTGCCTTGCACGCGGCTGACCCGGGTTCGATTCCCAGCATCCCATATGGTCCCCCGAGCACCGCCAGGATGTTTCCTGAGTGCAGAGCCAGGAGTGACCCCTGTGCATCGCTGGGTGTGGCCACCCCCCCCCAAAAAAAAGAGTGAGAGAGAGAAAGAGAGAGAAGGAGAAATGAAGGAATGATTGCTTCTTGTAACTGAAAAGGAAGATCAGTCTTCAGGGATGGCTTGGTGTCAGCCCCACCACCGGGGACTCAGTGATGTCACCAAGATGCTGCTTATTTTTCCTTTCCTTGGGGAGCCTGGTCTCACGCGGTCTCTCCCCTTGTGTGGTGAGTCAGCTGCATAGATCTGGACTAACACCTTCCCCAGTTGAAGTGTTTGGGGAAATGACTCTTATTTTCAACTGCCTGAGCAAAAAAATCCTGGGATTTCCTTGGCTTGCCCCATTGGCGCGCCGTCAGCTGCTCCTGAACCAGTAGCCTGGCCCCAGATAACCGCCGGGCCAGCTGGTCCCGGCCAGGGCTCACCTGTAAATATTTACTGAGTATCCGCTTGGTGCGAGCCCCTGTCACAGATTCTGGGATTATATAGATATTGTGGTCGCTGTTTTGCCCTCGAGAACTCACTTTCTAGGAGGATAAACCGACATAAAACAAACTTTACAAATAATCCATTATCTGATTTGATTCCCACACAGATCTCATAAGAGGGACTGTTATATATATTAGCTTATTCTGCCGATAAGGGGAGAGAGTCTCCAAGCATTTAATAGCTCACATCCAGCTTAATGGCCTGCGAGATGGCTGATAACGCCTGGCGCGGGGCAGGGTGGGGAGGCTGCAACCCTCCGTCTCCGCCGGCCAGACTGGAGAGGATGGGCGGAGACAGGACCCGGCTGAGGAGCCTGTATCTGCAGGGAAGGGGGCCTTGACTCCTGAGAAGGGACCCCCAGTAGACTTTTTGGGGAGGGGGATGAGGTTTACAAGTAATAGAAACCTGGTTCCAAGTGGCTCACAGAGGCTAAGGCATTTGCCTTGTACGCAGCCGACCAGGGTTTAATCCCTGGGATCCCACATGAGCCCCTGAGCACCGCCAAGTCTGATCCCTGAGTGCAGAGCCAGGAGTAAGCCCAGAGCACCCAAAACCAAAACAAGCCAAAAAAAAAAAACCAAAAAACCAAAAACACCTCAAACCAAGTGATTCATACCTCGAAGGCCAGCATTTTCTTGTGTAATAGGGCGTATAGAGGAAGCTTTCTTGGTTGCATTTCTACACTCAGCAAAGCCATCCAGCACCCCTGCACAGTTCCAATTTCTCCTCGGCCAACCTTAGCAGGGTCACTTTCCTCAGAAGGGCATTTCAGCAGCTCCTGATTCCCTATTAATTTTTTTTTAATTAAAGCACCGTGATTAACAAAGTCATTCACCATTGAGGTTTAGAGCATACCGTTACTTCTCGGTACGTCTGGTTATTTCTTACTGGCTACACTTAGTCACGTGTCTACTCCTGGCTGGGCAGTGTAAGCTTTCTTCTGGACTCTTCCATTTTTGGTAGCGGGGGTTCATACCTGGTGATGCTCAGGGGTTACTCCTGGCTCTGCACTCAGGAATCACTCCTGATGGTGCTCAGGGGACCTGATGAGAGGCCAAGGATTGAACCCTGGCCAATGGCATGCGAAGCAAACGCTTTAGCCTCTGTACTGTCATTCCGACCTGAGACGGTTCTCTTAACCTAGAAAGAAGAGACGAGCTTTTGGGATCAGAGACTGGTCTCTGCTGCAGATTAGAATTGTTTAGGAGGATTCACCGCAGGTGCAGACACTTTGGCTGCCGGGACAAGGGTCCAACTGGGATCTGAGTGAAAAGGCAGATGGAGAATAATGTGTGTGGTCTACCTAGTCAGAATCAGGACTTTCTACGGGGCTGGAGTGATAGCACAGCGGGGAGGGCGTTTGTCTGGCATGTGGCTGGTCTGGGTTCAATTCCCAGCATCTCATATGGTCCCCTGAGTACTGCCAGGGATAATTCCTGAGTGCATGAGCCAGGAGTAACCCCTGAGCATTGCTGGGTGTGACCCCCCTCAAAAAAAAAAAATCAGGCCTTTCTAAATCTGGTTCTGTCTAAATCCCCAGGGCCCACAAACACTCGTGTCGGTGGTAAAAGGGACTTTGTAGGTTGGGTCCATTGAAGGCTGTTGAGGTGGCTGGGGTGGAGGATTACCCTGAATTGTGCAGGCATAGCAACAGCTGGTGCATCACCCTTAGGGAAGGGCTGAAGAAAGATCAGTCAGAGAACATCAGGGCGTGATGCTGAGGAGGGAGGGAGCTGGCCACCTGCTCTGAAAATGTGGGAAGAGCCCCACACGTCAAGGCACCAGGGTAATAGAAATCTGGTTCCAAGTGGCTCACAGAGGCTAAGGCATTTGCCTTGTATGCAGCCGACCAGAGTTTGATCCCTGGGACCCATATGAGCCCCTGAGCACCACCAAGAGCCAGGAGTAAGCCCAGAGCACCGCTGGGTGTGGCCCACATGACCACTGGGCCATTAGAGGCTGGACAGTGGAGGATGGAGAGTCCCCTCCCCGCCTGCAGAGGAAACACTTTGACGGGAGTCTAGGACATGTGATTCTGCCCTTCTGACCTGCACACTGGCGCTCTTTGGAATCACTGTGTGGGTGAAAACTTGGTGCAGCCCCCAGGGGAAGCCGTTGCTTCTGCTCTGAGAATTGGGGTAGTGCCGTCAGAAACAACAAAACCCAGAGCTGGCCGGCAGGGCATTGGGATTGTGTCGGGGACGGAAGCTGGAAGAATCCGGAGACACATGCTAGAGGAATCCAGATTACCTGCAACAGCTTGCTGGTCAACACAGACGTGCTCGGTGCTCCTGGCGGCAGCTTTGGAGGGATTGGGAGCCTGTTATTGGGACCCCAAGCAGAGGGGACCCTTCCTGGACGATGCGAGAGGGAGCAGCTGAGTGGTCCTAGAGCAGCTCGGAACACTGACCCACTGGGACAACAACCCACTGGGAGTGCCAAGTGTTGATGACATCTCCAGCGACTTCCTGATGCTTCTACTGAAATGTAAGTGAAGAGAGGACTCGAGGGGGAAAACTGTCCAGTGCAAAGAAAGCAGAGCTTGATGGTGGGGGAATATTTCAGACTGTGCAGATTGAAAAATGGTCTAAAATGAATAGGTGTGTGTGTGTCGGGGGGGGGGATTCTGGAGCAATAGCATAGCGGGGAGGGCGTTTTCCTTGCATGCGGCTGGCCCAAGTTTGAGCCCCGGCATCCTATAGAAGTCCCCAAGCACCGTCAGGAGTGATTCCTGAGTGCAGAGCCAGGAAAGAACCCCTGAGCATCGCTGGGTGTGACTCAAAAAAGCAAAATAAACAAATATATAAATAAAATGAGAAGAGGGAAGTGAGTGGGCTCGAGAGGAGGGAGACTCAAGACCTTTCTCATCAGGGTGGCGGGAGGGATGCTGGGAACATTGGCGGTGGAGAATGGGCACTGGTGGAGGGAGGGGCACTCGATCACTGTATGACTGAAACGCAGGCACGAAAGTTTGTAAGTCTGTAACTGTACCCCATGGCGATTCACTAATAAAAAAATTTTTAAAAAAGGACCTTTCTCATCGTTGGAAAGGTTGGAAAACCAGGAACATACTTGGCTTTATCACACATGCACTAAAGAATTTACGGGTTATAAAATGATGCTTTACCTGACATGCAGGAGAGAGGGTGGGTGGCTGAGAATGGCTGGCAACTGATCTCTATTGAATGTGAGGTTCAGAGAGCCACGGTCATTTCCTATTGCAGCTACAGCCAATGACCACAAAGCCAGGTGCTTTAGGCAACACAGATTTCTCCCCATGTTCTGTAGATTAGGCCCCTGACGTGGTGTCTCCGAGTCCAGAGCACGGTGTCTGCAGGGCGGTGTTCCCTCTGAAGACTTTAGGGGACCGTCATCATCGCCCCTACCCAGCTCCTAGAGGCTGTCAGCATTCCTAGGCTTATGGCCCCATCCTCCACCTTCAAAACCAGCAACACTGGGTTTCTCTGACCTTCTGTCCATCCTCCTGTCTCTGTCTCTGACCATAGCCAGAACAGTGGTCTCCTTCTAAGGGGTCCGGATGCCTAGCTTGGACCCACCCATGAAACTGGCCTAGGCCCACGAGACCCCTGGGATCAGAGGCCCTCCAGATGGGAGGGACACGGGAGACTCACTGGAAGCAGGACCAGCCAAGGAGCCATAGGCACACCCCCACTTTGGAGGGGGTGGGCTCTAGCATGCTTTGCTAGGGAAAGGGGGGACAGACTCTCAGCCACTCTCTCCCTACAAGCCTTTGTTCCAGGTTGGTCTCAGCTCAGGGTTCCCAGAATAATCTTGGGGGTGGGGGGAGGGATTCTCTCTGCTGTATCTGCAAGCTACTGCCATGGAAGAAGTCACTCCAAAATTTATTTATTTTTTTAAATTTATTTTATTGAATCACATAATGTGGAAAGTTACAAAGTTCTCAGGCTTATGTCTCAGTTATACAATGCTCAAATACCTGTCCTTTCACCAGTGCCCATATTCCACTACCAAAAAACCCCAGTATACCTCCCACCCCCACCCCCACCCCTGCCTGCATAACTGATAAATTTCACTTCATTTTCTCTTTACCTTGATTACATTTCATATTTCAACACAAAACTCACTATTGTTGCACTCCAACACATTTAATGACCCAAACCACACCCATTTGGCTGTCACTATATCACTGTCATCCCATTGCTCATTGATTTGCTCAAGCGGGCACCAGTAACGTCTCCATTGTGAGACTGGTTACTGTTTTTGGCATATCGAATACACCACGGGGGAGCTTGCCAGGCTCTGCCGTGTGGATGAGAGACTCTCAGTAGCTTGCTGAGATTCCTCCACCCCTCTCGGAGAGCTTGCTGGGCTCTCCGAGAGGGGTAGAGAAATCAAACCCGGGTTGGCCGCGTGCAAGGCAAACACCCTACCAGTTGCGCTATAACTCCAGTCCATATTATATATATATATATATGCATATATATACATGCATACATGTATATGTATATATATATATAAATCCATTTACTTATTTTTGCTGGAGATCCAACTGAAGCAATTTGGGCCGAAAGGGTCCTATAAAGGTTAAGACCTTACCTAGAATGGGGCTACAACACTGGTTTGAATTCCTAGCACTGCATATGGTCCCCCAAGCCCCACCAGGTGTGGCCCAAAAAACAAACAAAAAAAAAACCCAAAAATCTTAATTTATAGTATAAAAGGTAAAATATCTAGGAATAAATTTAGCAAGACATACATATGATTTTTCATATGCTGGAGAGATAATCCAGCAGCTACATTGCTTACTTTTCCTGCGGTAGACCAGGGTTTAATCCTTGGCACCCCGTATGGTTCTGGAATGATCCCTAGGCACAGAACCAGGAATAAACCCTGAGCACTCTCTGGTGTGCCCCTCCACCCCCCACAAGTACAACCTCAACAAACTGTAAAACCTTATGTAGGATCTTATGTAAGAGAAGATATACCTAAATGGAGGTATATGTTATGTTAGAGAATATATCTGTAATGGAGATGAAAAATTGCATTCAAGAATTGAACCCAAACTGTTCTGGTGATAATTACCTTTCAATTTTTGGGGGGGAGTTTTTTTGGTCACTCCCGGTGATGCACAGGGTTCTTCCTGGCTCATGCACTCAGGAATTACTCCTGGCGGTGCTCAGGGGACCATATGGGATGCTGGGAATTAAACCCGGGTCGGCCGCGTGCAAGGCAAACGCCCTACCCGCTGTGCTATCGCTCCAGCCCCAATTACCTTTCAATTAATTTATTCAGTTAATCTAATCTTAATGGAAACCTTATGGTATTTATTCACAAGAAATATTGACAATCCAAGCTCACCACTTATAGGAAAAGGCAGAGAACCTAGAAGAATCAAAATAATCTTGCGGGAAGAAAAAGCAATAAAGATGCGAAGGTCAGTCTGGTTCTGAAACTTCCCATAAAGTTACAGAATCAACCCAGTGTGTTTTGGTGTAAGGATAAACCAATAGAGCAGTGGAAAAGAAAAGGAAATCCAAATATTATTGGCAGATTTTTTAAACCAAGGTGTGAAGTAATTCAATAGGAGAAATATTGCTTTTAGAACATGGTGATGGAGCAACTAAGCATCTTTATTAAAAGATAATACCTCTGCACCTCTGCACTGCCTTCCCGTTGTTCATCAATTTGCTCGAGCGGGCACCAGAAACGTCTCCACTGTGAGACTTGTTGTTACTGTTTTTGGCATATCGAATATGCCATGGGGAGCTTGCCAGGCTCTGCTGTGCGGGCGAGATACTCTTGGTAGCTTGCCGGGCTCTCTGAGAGGGATAAAAAGTTAATAACAAACTTCAATTCTTACCTTGCTCTATACTCAAAAATTAACTCAAAGGAATCTTAGATCTAAATTTAATTGTTAAAATCAAAAACCTAAGAGAAAATAAAGGCTGGAGGGACAATATAGCGTCTTACATACAGCCAACCAAGATTTGATCCTTGGCACCCTACATGGTCCCCCAAGCCTTGCCAGGAGTGATCCCTGAGCACAGAGTCAGAAGCATTCACTGGACACAACCAGGCATGCACACACACCCCGCCCCCTAGAAAAAATCCTAAGAGAAAGCATAGAAGAAAACCTTTAGGTTTTAAGAAACACAGCTTTAGGTAAATGTCTTTTGTTTCTGTTTTTGTTTTGGGGTAATAGCACAGCAGGTAGGGCATTTGCCTTGCATGCGGCCGACCTGGGTTTGATTCCTCTGTCCCTCTCGGAGAGCCCGACAAGCTACCAAGAGTATCCCGCCCACATGGCAGAGCCTGGCAAGCTCCCCGTGACGTATTCGATATGCCAAACACAGAAACAAGAAGTCTCACAATGGAGACGTTACTGGTGCCCACTCGAGCAAATCGATGAGCAATGGGATGACAGTGACACAGTGACTTTGTTTTTGGGCCGCACCCGCTAATGCTCAGGGGCCACTCCTGGTGGTTCTCGGGACCCTATGGGGTGCCAGGGATCAAACCCGGCTCAGCAGCGTGCCAGGCAGGGACTTGTCCGCTGTACTGCCACTCCGGCCCTAGGTAAAAGGTGTTTAAACAGAACAGAAAAGGCACAGTCTGCAAAACAGAAATTAAAACCAGGTTGGGGAGACCTCTCCGAGGGTTAGTTTCCATTCTCACATACCAGGGCTTGATCCGTGGCACCCCAGGGTCCCCCAAACACGGCCAGGAATAGTCTCTGAGAACTGTGGGTGTGGCCCCCCAAACCGAAAAATAAAATAAATGGACCTCAACTTTTGAGTTTTTAATTATACTTTTTATTATGTTTATTGTGTTTTTCTTTTAAAATATCTTTGGACTACAAAAGAAAGATAGTTGTTATTAAAATTTAGCCAACGGGGGCCGGAGCAATAGTATCGCAGGTAAGGTGCCTTGCATGTGGCTGACCTGGGTTCGATCCCCAGCATCCTATAGGGCCCCCCAAGCACAACTAGGAGTCATTCCTGAGTGCAGAGCTAGGAGTAACCCCTGAGCATTGCCGGGTGTGACCCAAAAGCCAAAAAAAAAAAAAAAGAGAAGAATTTGGCCAACAAAATATCAGACAGCCTGAAGGATCACTCGCACTATAGTGAGTAATACATACATATACCTAATGGAATAAGGTTTATACACACGGGAGTTTTAAATAACGAATGGGTTTATAATATACCAATTACTCTTCCACTTGCACTTGAAATAAATGATGACCTAGGCTTCCTATTGGCATCTATGTTATCTCTCTCATCGACGGAAGAGACTGGTAAACAAGTCACATAATGGTAGTATCAAACTCTGTTTTAACCACTCCATATTTATGGACATTGAATTCCAATACATTTGCTTGTTAAAGGCACATTGATTTTTCCCGTGTGGATGTATATGCTTGATATAACACTATTTTGTGGGGTGTGTACCACTTTAAGCCTAGAGCATGCTCCCATAACTTCTCTTCTGAAAAGATCGTATCGGCTGATGTTCTCCCCATAGTGGAAGAGAGGACTGGGAGTCACACCGATGGGCGTTTTCTCTCCTGTCACCCATGTGTTGTGTGCATGTGACCAACCGGCTAAATGAAAAATGGTTTCTCATTGTTTGTAATTTTCATGTACCTGATTATAAATGAGGGCACTTTTTTCCCCCATATGTTTATTGGCCATTCTTACGTGAATTGCCTATTTTTCTATTGGGTTGCTTGTCTTTTCCTAATTGATTTTTAGGAACACTTTTGTATGTTATAGATATTGACTGTCTCTTCAGTATAAGCACTGAAATTTCTCTCTTCCAGTCTATTCTTTGTTTTTTTACAGTTCGTAGTATTTTCTCAGTATAGAAATTGGAAGTTTTTAATGCAGTCCAGTGACTCAATCCTTAAGAAAAATACTTTCTGTTCTCCGAGAAATGCTGAGAAATCCCTCCTATGTGGAAATTACAAAGAAAAGTTGCACTTTTTTTTTTTTCAAGTACAGAGTGAATTTCCATGGTCCAACTACAAGACAAACTAGGCTTGGAGGATTTGATTTTCTTGATATTATTATCCAAATTAAACTTTTGTATGCCTATGTTATAGTGTTTCTAGGCTTTTTAAAGGGGGTGTTTGAGTCTTACCTGGAAGTACTAGTAGCTAGTCCTGGCTCTGTGCTCAGGATTAATCCTTGGTGGTACTCAGAGGATCATACGTGCTGCTGAGAATTTGAGCCTACATCTGTCACATGCAAAGCAAGTGCCTTACCCACTGTACTATCTCTCCTGCCCATACGATATGTTTTGCTGTGTGTGTAAAGTAAAATAGATTTATTGAGGGAAAGAGAGAGAAAGAGGACATATTTTAGGTCCAGATAGCAATAAATCTTTGAGACAAGGAAACATGCCTACAATATGCTTTATAAAAAAAAATCAGTCTCTGATATATCTTGATGGAACTGCCCAGCCAGAAGAAAAAGCTGTAAGTCTCTGAAAAACAATCAAAAGCAGTCCGTGGGACATTATCTCCAAGCCTAAGTGCTCTCTGATGTCTAGAACAGGCACCGGCAAGAACTGGTGATGAGACGGATGGGAGGCCCAGTGCCCACTCTCACGGGGAAGAACTGGAGCCCCCCTTATGAGAAGTCGCCATGAAAGACTGGAGTGAGAGTTTCCTTGGGGTGACACGCTCCAAACACAGACAGAAAGCAGATTTGTGGATGTTGGTTGCCAGGGGCCAGGAGGTGGGCACTGAAAAGTGACTAGCAATGGACCTGGGGTTTCTTTAAAAAAAATCATTATAACCCCATGATTAACTAAGTTGTTCATAATACAGTTGTTTCAGGTGTTCGGTATTCCAGCAGCAATCCCACTACCAGTCTGCCCAGTTTCACTCCATGCATGTTCCCAGTTTCCCACCCACTACCCCAACCTGCCTTCTTGCAGGCACAAATATTGTTTTTTACAACACAAAGGCAAATGGAATTATCAAGCCTTAGATCAATAAGGGTCATTTTGGGCCGAAGCAATAGCACAACGGGGAGGGCATTTGCCTTGCATGCTGCCTACCCAAGTGCAATCCCCGGCATCCCATATGGTCCCCCGTGCACCGCCAGGAGTAATTCCTGAGTGCAGAGCCAGGAGTAACCCCTGAGCATCGCTGGGTGTGACCCAAAAAGCAAAACAAAACAAAAGGTCATTTTGTGATAATTGTTCTATCTCACAGTGATGCTACTAAAATCATTGTCTGAGGGTCTGCTGTGCTGGTTGGTGTGCTAGTTGAGCCTCCTATGTTGTTGTTTAGACTCACTGGGCGTGGTGAGCTTCTGTGCAACTTTCCATCAGATTTGCTGGGATCCTACAGGGCTGAAGGTACTATGAAATTTGGAGGTGGCGTGCAGCCACAAAGGCGGCCTCGTGGTTCAGGGGTTATGATAGCTCTGGAACAACGTGGCGACTTGGCAGTTTGATGAGGTTTAGTTGAGAGCTGGGGCGTTTCTAAGTTGGAGGGCGTTGGGTGTGGCTGGGGACTTCTGGGCCGTTAGGCAGAAAAAGGACTCTACCTGCTCCCATTCCAAGAAGGCCCCAGAGTTCTCAGCCTGAAACAATTTCCCTGGGAAGATTCAGCGGGGTCACATTCTTATGGAGACATAACACTGGGCCGTTTCTCTGCCGCAAGATTAGATCTAGGGTTTCTTTTGAAGATGATTTAAAACTTCTGAACTTCAGGCCAGAAACACAATCCAGCAGGGAAGGCACTTGCTTTGCCTCGCATGCAGCCACCCCCGTTTCCCTGCCCCACGCCATACAGTATCACCAGCAGCAATCCCCGAGCACTGAGCCAGGAAATAAGCCCTGAGCACAGTCAGATGTGGTCCCCAAAATCAAACCAAACCAAAGAAAACTTCAACACTTGGATCGCCATCATCACACAATTCTGTAAAGGTCTAAAATTTGTGACGTGACCATTTACTAATCTGCTTCTCTGAGTTTGGGAATGTATCAACACTTCATTTCTTTTTAGGGTCAAAGACTCATTCCTTCGTGTGGGTGGGCCGTCCTGGCTTGCTTATCAGTAAGTTGGCATTTGGGATGTTTCCACTTGGGGCCTACTCCACACAAAGCAGTTGTAAACATCAGGTACCAGAGTGTGTATGGACACACGCCTTATTGTTCCTTGGGGACAACCCTAGGGGTGGCATTACTAGGTCACATGGTTGTACAACGTCAGCTTCACAGAAGCTGCTAGAACGCCCATTTCTGTGATATTTTAGAAGAGCTTGAGGAGCATCAGTTGTGATTCTTCTTTGAAGATCTGGGGAAACTCACTTGTGAGCCTCGACTTTTATTCCGGGGGAGATTTTTGATTCATGTTTCATTTTCTTTACTTGTGATAGGTCTGCTCAGGGTTTCCTTCCCTTTCCTTTCTTCTTTACTTTGGGAGGGGGCACACCCGGCCATATTCAGGGGTTACTCCTGGTTCTGTGCTCATGGATCACTCCTGGTGGTGCTCGGGGGGGGGACCATATGGGGTACTAGGGACCAAACCTGTATCAACCACGTGCAGGTAACCACCCTACCCGCTGTGCTATCGCTCCAGCCCCAGTATTTTTTCTTGACTTTTAAAAATATAATTGGTTTCTTTGGGGGCTGGAGCTATAGTACAGCGGGCAGGGCGTTTGCCTTGCACGCGGCGAACCTGGGTTCGATTCCCAGCATCTCATATGGTCCTCTGAGCACTGCTAGGGGTGATTCCTGAGTGCAGAGCCAGGAGTAACCCCTGTGCATTGCCAGATGTGACCCAAAAATTAAAAAAATAAATAAAAATAAAAATATAATTGGTTTCTGCTCTATTTTTTTGGTCATTTCTTTCCTTCTAATTTTGGTATTTATTTTTTAATTCCTCGAGCTAGGTGATGAGGTAATTTTCAAATGCTTTTTTCTCAATGTTAGCGTGCATTGCTAAGGGTCTCCCCCTGCCCCAATTAGCACTGCTTTTACCATGTCCTTTAGATTCAGATAATTGATTTTTCCCGTGTGTACCTTCGCTTCTGTCCATTTTGAAGAATCTTTTCACTTCTTCTTTGACCCAACGTTGTTGTTCAATTTCTAAACATTGGAGCTTTCCCCAGCAATCCTTTATATAGTTAATGTCTACCATCTAACGTTGTGGTCTGAAAATGTACTTGACGTGATTTCTGATTTTGTAACATTTTAGACACTTGAATTGTGTCCCCACATACAGCCTATGATGGAGAATGTTCCACGTGCACTGGAGAAGAATGTGTCTTGGACCTGAGAGATAATACAGCAGACAGGGTGTTTACCTTGCATGCAGCCACACCTGGGTTTGATCCCTGGCATCTCATATAGGTCCCTTGAGCCTGCCAGGAGTGATCCCTGGGTGAAGAACCAGAAGTAAGCTTGAGTACCACCACCTGTGGCCCAAAATCAAGAACAAAAACAGAATGCATCTTAAATTTGGGGGCATAGAGGAACCTGTGCTTGTCTATTAATCCCAGTTCTTCCAATTCTTCATTGAAGACTTTTGTTTTGTTGTTTTTGTTCTGTTTGTGTTTGTGTTTTGGGCCACACCTGGTGGTACTTGGGGATCACTCCAGTCTCTGCATGCAGGAATAACTCCTGGAGGTGCTCAGGGGACCATATGGGAGGCTGAGGGTTCAAACTCGGATTGGCCAGGTGCAAGGTAAGCGCCCTTCCCGCTGTCCTACTCCTCCCATCCCTCTTGTTTCGTTATGGAGGTTCTGGTCGATTGATCTATTTAATGTTGACAGTGGAGTGCGAAGGTTCCCCAGTACTCTGGTTGCTGTTGGTGTAGCAGCCCAGGCCTCCTAGAAATTGCCTTATCAACTTTTCTGACCTCTGTTTTGGTGCATGTACTCTGAATTAAGAGTTAAGCCCTCTTGGCACTAGAGTGATTCACGAGCACTGTTGGGGGGGCCCTCCAGCCGCCAACTCTCCTTTCGGTTCTTGCCATTTGGTTCCAGTGTATCTGGGTGTTGTTCTGTTTGGGTTTATTTTGTTTGGTGCTTTTTGCCCCTCCTGAATCAGTACTGGGGAAGTTTTCAGCCATTGCCTCTTTCACCAGCTGTTCCTTCCTTCTGTCTTCCCTTTCCTGGAACTCGTGTGATACAGAAGTTGTTCCTCTTGATATTGCCAAATATATCACTTACATTTTCTTCATTAAAAATTTTCTCTTGAGGGGCTGGGAGAGATAGCACAGCGGGTAGGGCGTTTGCCTTGCACTCAGCCGACCCGGGTTCAAATCCCAGCATCCCATATGGTCCCCTGAGCACTGCCAGGAGTAATTCCTGAGTGCAGAGCCAGGAGTAACCCCTGTGCATCGCCAGGTGTGACCCAAAAAGCAAAAAAAAAAAAATTTTCTCTTGAGTTTCATGCGAAGTGAAATGAGTCCGGAAGAGAGGGACAGACACAGAAGGACTGAACTCATTTGTGGAATATAAAATAACATAATATGAGACAGACACCCAAGGACAGTAGACACAAGGACACAATGGTAATATTTCCCCGAAGGTGGAAGCCTGCCTCATGAGCTGGGGGAGAAGGCAGCTGGAATAGAGAATGGATCACTCAGTCAATGATGGTTGGAGGAGTCGTTCGGGATGGGAGATGTGTGCTGAAAGTAGATAAAGGACCAAACATGATACCTCTCAGTATCTGTCTTGCAAACCATAATGCCCAAAAGTAGAGAGAGAGTATGGGGGAAATTGTCTACCATGGAGGCAGGAGGAAGTTTGGAAAGGGGGTATACTCGGGACATTGGTGGTGGAGAATGTGCACTGGTGGAGGGGTGGGTGTTTGATCATTGCATGATTGAAACTCAAACATGAAAGTTTGTAACTATCTCATGGTAATTCAATAATAAATAAATAAATAAATAAATAAATAAATAATAAAAATTCTCTTTTTCAGGACCACGACTTTATTGGTCAGGGTGTGTCTCTTGTCTTCAAGGTCACTGATCTGATTTTCAGCTCTCGCAATCTGCTGCTGTGTCCTCTCGCCATAGTTTTTATCTGTTTGAATGCATTCTTCATGTCTGTTTGAATGCACTCTTTCACTTTGCCCTTTCATCTTTCTCCCTGTTTTATTGCTCTTTTCTTCCAGTGACTTCCTCGGTTCAGTGAACATTGAGAGGCTGTTGCTCTGAAGCTATCCTCGGGCAGTGTGGAAAGTTCTGGTACAGAACTTCTCTCCCCATCTGTCACTGTGACTGAATTCCTTTCTTTCCCCACTACTCCTGGTGCTTTGTGGGAGAATAGAGTGGAGAGATGAACTGCAACTGGCCCAGAGAGCAGCCCAGTGCTCCTGTTCGCATTATCAGGCTGGTACTTGCAACTCTAGTGATGTCTGCCGGTCACAGGTGCTCTGGGGGGCATTTCTTAAGTTGTTGCAAAAATAAAACTGGTGACTGTGACTCACTTGGATGACAAGAGGAGCTGGTAGCATCCGTACCTGCATCTACTGCAGCACCGGGCTTAGTTTGGCCATGTTGTGTCTAGCGGTCCCAGGATTCTTGCTGAAAACCTTGAGATATGTTGGGGCTGTTGCCCTCACCTGAGTTCATCTACCCCCTCCCCACTCAGAGCTGCTAATGCTTCTCCTTCCTGCTCGGGGAAGGTCACGCTGGAGTCCAAGTTCAGACTCGAATCCTGGTCCCGGGCCTCACCACGTTGTTGAACCTGACCACGGGTTGGTTCCACGGGAGTTTCTCTTTCTCTTTGCTCATCTCCACAAACTGAGAGGCTTAAAAAAGACATTCATTGCAGGGGCTGGAGCAATAGCACCGTGGGTAGGGCCTTTTCCTTGCATGTGGCCAACCTGGGTTTGATTCCCAGCATCCCATAGGGTCCCCTGAGTACCACCAGGAGTTAATTCCTGAGTGCACGAGCCAGGAGTAACCCCTGTGCATCGCCGGGTGTGACCCCCCCCCAAAAAAAAAGACATTCATTGCAGGGGCGGGAAGAGCACAGGGGAGAGTCTGTGCGGGCACTGGACCCAGTTTCCTGCACCGCCGCGCCCCTCCCGTCACCGCCAGGTGTAGCCTGGAGGCCCCAAGCGTGGAGCATAGTCCCGTGATCCCTGAAGCCCGCCAGGTGCGGCCCTGCTGGCCCAGAGGCGCTCTCTGGCTCTCAAGGAAAGTGCCAAGCTGGTCAGCAGAGAGTGACCAGGAGTGACCTCCCGCCCGCGCCCGCTCCCTGAGCTCTGCTTGGGAACGCCCCACCCCGCAACGACAAGAACGGAAAACCCAGCCCCTGCTCCACGGTGCATCCTCGTCTCGGGGGTCGAGGGTCCGGGCAGAGCGGCCTCCCTGTGTTTCCGCCGAGGGCCTCCCAGGGCCAGGCTGTCCTGGGGGTGGTAGGCAGAGCTCAGTGACTAGTTTAGCATGGGGGTCCCCCCTTCTTGCCCAGGTGACCTCTCATTAAGTTTATTTTCCCGCCCATTGGCTGTTGTTAAAGCAATGATGGGGAATGGTGGCACACACACACACTCAACACACACACTCACACACACACATACACTCACACCCATACTCATACACATTCACAAACTCGCACACACACTCATACACACACTCACACATACTCATACACACACACACTCATACACTCACACACACACTCACATACACCCACACCCATACTCATACACACTCACAAACATGCACACACTCATACACACACTCACAGTCTCATACACACACTCATACACTCACACACACACGCACACACTCATACACACACTCACGCACACACATTCATACTCATACACACACTCACACTCATGCACATTCACACACATGCACACACACATACACTCACACACATACTCATCTACACTCACACACATGCACATGCACTCACACTCATACACACGCACGCACGCACACACACTCACATCCATTCACACACATACTCATACACACCCACACACTCGTGCACACACCCTCATACACTCATACACACTCACAGTCATACGCACCCACACTCACACACACCCATCTCTCACGCACACACACACTCATACACACACACTCATACACACTCACACACGGGGCTGCAGAGCTCACACACCCTGGTTGTCGTGCTCCCGGGGGTCACACGGTGACTGGTGCTCGCACGTCTCTGCTGTGGGGTTGTCACACCCCGGGCAGGGTGTGCCGGGGAAGGATCACGTGCTGCTGTGGGCCAGCGCGGGCACAGAGCCCCGTACCGTCTCCCTGTACTCGCCCTCTCACCCGCCTTCCTCCTCAGGCCCCAGGGCGCCCCAGGGTGCTCGGGCTTCACCTCCCTGCCCACCCCGCACGCCCCATTGCCCTTCGTGTCTCGGGTGCCGGCAGCTGTGGGGTCTCTGCGGTCGACCCCGCAGCCTTGCGGGGATGGGGTGACAGCAGGCGGCCCGGCAGGCAGTGGGGGTGGAGACGTTAACACCCGCTGTGTGCAGGTCGTCTCTCCCGGCCCTGTTCCTCTCCGACCCTGCTGGCCCGCAGACAGGGGCTGAGCCAGGGCGAGGTGGAGCCCCGCGGGCCAGGGGCCGAACTCACACAGGGGGACGCTCCTCCCGGACGCTGCTCAGTGGCTCCCCGGTCTTGCCTCCGCCTGCAATGACCCTCCCTCAGGGCGCGGGGGGCACAGGGGCTCTGGGGGGGACGAGGGTCGCCTTAGAAACGTTTATAAAGAAGCTGAGACCCTGCAGTCTCGGGGAACCTTCCTCCCTGCTGGCTGGGCTCCTGCTGGGCTCTGCACGGGGGCCCTGGAGGCAGGAGGCAGGGAGAAAGCGGCGTCTGTCCCCCTACTTCCCGCCGCGCCAGTGGCGACCCTCTAGCCCACCTCTGAGCTGGACAGTGCGGGACACGGTCACGGGCCCAGGTGTCGGCCGCCAACGCGAGACCGGCAGCTGCGTTCATTCTCAGGAAACGTCCCTGAGGGAACGCTGAGGCTCGTCTTTGTCCGTGTTTGTTCCCCTCTTCCTTGGCGTCCCCTGGGATGCAGACCCGATGGTGAGTCTTCAGCAGCCAGCTTGGAGCATGAGGTGATATTGGCAAGGGAGATTATGCCAGGTGAGCAACAAGAAAAGGCCCGTTCCCAAGTCCAGGGGGTGACCTATCACCTGTTACCTCTTTTCTGATTTTCACATGGCCGAGAAATAAATTTCTAGCTGTGTGATCTGAATGTGTCGCCGGCAATCTCTCCCTAATGTTTACACGTGAGGGTGAAGAAACGAGGCCCTGAGAGGGGCAACGACTTGTCTGTGGGGGTCTCGGAGCTGCTCTCTTAGCTGCAGAGTGCAGTGGGGAGGGCTGCTTGCCTTGCATGCGGGTTCCATCCCTGACGTCCCATAGGGTCCCCAGAGCAGCACCAAGAATGACTCCTGAGCACAGAGACAGGAGTAACCCCTGGGCATCGCCAGGTGTGGCCCCCAAAAACAAAACAGAACATCAACAACAAGAATAACCCCCCACAAAGAGCAACAGCCATCCTTGGGGGAAAGAAGACGGGAGGCATCACCTTCGCCAACTTCAAGCAGGGCTACAACGCGGGAGTCATTAAGTCACCAGGGGCCTGGGGTGAAGACGCAGCCACGGGGCTCTGGTTTCCGGGGTGGGCCGTGCCGTGCCTCGCCTCTCCGCCTGGGCAGGCCGTCCCAGAACGCCTCAGACGCAAGGGGTGGGGCCTTCCACGCAGAAACAAAGGACTCGTGGTGGCCACACGTGGCCATACCCCCCTGAACTGTGGCCACCAGATTCTAAGATGCCAAACCGGATCAAAAGAAAACCCACCTCATGGGGCTGGAGCAATAATAGCACAGCGGGGAGGGCGTTTGCCTTGCACGCAGCCGAGCCGGGTTCGATTCCCAGCATCCCATATAGTCCCCTGAGCACCGCCAGGGGTTAATTCCTGAGTGCAGAGCCAAGAGTAACCCCTGTGCATCGCCAGGTGTGACCCAAAAAGCAAAAAAAAGAAAGAAAAGAAAACCCACCTCAGGCCAAGTCAAAAAAGACATGGGGGGAGGGGAGGGGTGTATTTTTGGTTCACTGCACCCCAAAGGCCATGCTGTCTGGTGCTGGCACGTATTGTAGGCACTTTGGGGGGAATCTAGATCCTGACCCCAGACTCTGGGACCACCAGTCTGACCACACACTGCCCAGAGCCCCTCCGAGCCCTTCTGTTCTCTTCTCTGGGGTGAGGGCCGGAGGGGCTCACCCAGCAGTGCTCAAGGGACCATGTGGTGCTAGGGACCAAACCCTGGGATTCTCACATGTGAAGTCTGTATTCCTGTCTCGGAGCCATTGCCCTGGGCTCCCCCCGCCCGAGCCCACTGCCCCCCACCCCTCACTCGCAGCTGACTTGCTTTTCCCCAGGGAGCTGTGTCAGCTGAAGGCCACATCTGGACCGAGGCCCACAGCGGAGCTCAGATCAAAGGGAACCATGAGTGCAAATGTCCTGGGGTGGACACATGCCAGAGCTGTTCCCGAAACAGCCAGGAAGCCCCGCGGAGCGGAGCACGCTAATGGGCTGCGATCCAAGAGGCACGGAAGGACCAGCTGGGGTGGGTTCCTCCAGCAAGGCTGGCCTTTCGAGGGGCTGCAGGGCAGAGCAGGGCCAGTGATCGTGGCGTGGTGGGGCTCTGGCTGGGACAGAGAGGAGGCTGCAAGAATCCCCTGAGGGGGGCTGAGAGGCGGGCAGCGGGGCTCAGGTTGGGAAATGGGGGAGGGGACCCCAGCTTACAGCCTCCTCCCCTCGAGGGGACTGTGACTCGGGCCACCGCCCCACTCACGCTGACGCTCTTACCCGCGGGGGGTCCTCCTGCCCACGGGGAGCTCCGTCCAAACTGCACCGTTATTTCTAGGTTATGACCGTGACGTTGAACCCTTCTAGCCCAGCCACCCGGGAAAGGCCACATCGCTTGTTTCCTTCCGTCTTAAATGTCAGCACGTTTCTCTCCCGCTGATTCAGAAACCCTGAGCTGACCCGACCCGCACCCAGGTTTGGGTCAGTCATTTGCCTCTTAGCGACTCTTCGGCTTAGAAAGACTCACACGGATTGCAAGGGGGGAAAGTCGACGAGTGAGCCCTGGGGGGTGGGGGGGTACAGGGCTGCGGGGTGAGGGGGATGCTGAGGAGGAGGAGGGGTATGGGCCGTGGTGGGGACATTGGAGCCTTTCCTCTCGTGGGTCCCAGGGAGCGTCTGCTTTTTCTAGAATGTGCCACACCCTCTCACCCCTGGCCTTTGCATACCCCATTCCTCTTGCCAGCTTGCATGTCGCTGCTGAAAATTTTTTTGCAATTTGTTAGTCATTTATTTTTCACATTTAAATGTTGAATCCATCTGGAGTTGATTTGGAGATAGAAAAGGGTGGGGGGGGAGGTCGAGTTTTATTTTCTTCCAGATGGACGTTCACTGGTGCCAGGACCATTTATTCTACAATCTTCTCTTTTCCCACTGAATTGAAATACTACCTTTGTCGTCTGCTGCATTCTCCTATATGCTGGAATCTCTTTGGGGGCTCTCCATTCCTTCCCACTGTCTATTCCTCTGCCAATGCCAGATTGATTTGATTATAGTGGCTTTTTAGCATGTTCTTATTTCCGGTAAGGCGAAAACCCCAAGTTACTCTTTTTCCAATTTTCCTTGGTTATTCTTGGGCATTTATTCTGCCACATAATTTTTGAGGTCATTTTATCCAGCTTTTAAAAAAAATGGCCCTGTTGGTATTCTAGTATGAAGTCCATTAAATTATCCAAAGAATAGGGGAGCCTTGACATTTTTATGGCATGAAGTTTTCCTGTCCAAGAATATAGCATAGCTTGTTTCCCCCAGATCTTATCTTTAGATCTTCCAGAGGATTTCATCCCGTTTCTGTCTCTATACTTTTACTACAGAGCCTCGGGTCCATAAACAACATATAGCATGTGTCATGCCTCAGGGAGTACCAGCTCTGCTCCCAGGGCGGGCTCAGAGGACAGTGCTGCTCGATCCCTGGGATGACAGATAAAAATGCTGGTTCGGTTCTTTCTTTGGCTAAAGCATCACGCGCCTTCAGCTGCTCCTTCCTCCTCCATCTCTCTCCCTGCTGCCACAGGCATCTCACCCAAAGCATGGCGCACTGGTGAGTTATTCAGTGTCCTTGAGGTGAGCCAAATACCTTTTCCCTGAGCCTCCAAATCCTTTCCTTCCTTCCTTCCTTCCTTCCTTCCTTCCTTCCTTCCTTCCTTCCTTCCTTCCTTCCTTCCTTCCTTCCTTCCTTCCTTCTCTTTCTTTCTGTCTTTCTCTTTCTTTTTCTCTCTTTCTCTTTCTTTCTTTCTTTCTTTCTTTCTTTCTTTCTTTCTTTCTTTCTTTCTTTCTTTCTTTCTTTCTTTCTTTCTTTCTTTCCTTCCATTCTTTCTCTCTTCCTTCCTTTCTTCCTTTCTTCTTCCTTCTTTCCTTCCTTTCTCTTTCTTTCTTTTCTTTTTTCTTCCTTCCTTGCTCTCTTCCTTCCTTCCTTCTTTTCTTCCTTCCTTCCTTCCTTCCTTCCTTCCTTCCTTCCTTCCTTCCTTCCTTCCTTCCTTCCTTCCTTCCTTCCTTCCTTCTCTTTCTTTCTGTCTTTCTCTTTCTTTTTCTCTCTTTCTCTTTCTTTCTTTCTTTCTTTCTTTTTTTCTTTCTTTCTTTCTTTCTTTCTTTCTTTCTTTCTTTCTTTCTTTCTTTCTTTCTTTCTTTCTTTCTTTCTTTCTTTCTTTCTTTCTTTCCTTCCATTCTTTCTCTCTTCCTTCCTTTCTTCTTCCTTCTTTCCTTCCTTTCTCTTTCTTTCTTTCTTCCTTCCTTGCTCTCTTCCTTCCTTCCTTCCTTCCTTCCTTCCTTCCTTCCTTCCTTCCTTCCTTCCTTCCTTCCTTCCTTCCTTCCTTCCTTCCTTCCTTCCTTCCCTTTCTTTCTATTTCTCCCTTCCATTCTTTTTCATTCTCTCCTTTCTTTCTTTCTTTCTTTCTTTCTTTCTTTCTTTCTTTCTTTCTTTCTTTCTTTCTTTCTTTCTTTCTTTCTTTCTTTCTTTCTTTCTTTCTTTTCCTCTTTCCCTCCCTCCTTTCTATCTTCTTTCTTCTTCTTTTCCTTTATTTCTTCCCTTCCTTTTCCCCTTCCTCCTTTCTTCCCTCCCTCTCCTTTCCTTGCCCACATCTCTTTCGTATGTATGAGCTCTCTCACATGTCTGGAAGAGGGATGACTGGGTCAGGTGGGGAGGGGATTTATATCTCCCACTTGCGATATGACCAAATGCCATAGCAGGTGTGTGCTGACATCTACCTGGCCTCAGAGAGGGACAAATTTTGTCTAATCACCGTCCAGTGACACAGACTTTCTCCCTGACATTTCTTCTTCTTGGCATACTTCTCCATTTTTATTTTTTTATTTTTTTTTGAGTCACACCTAGCGATGCTCAGGGGTTATTCCTGGCTCTGCACTCAGGAATTACCCCTCACGGTGCATGGGGGACCATATGGGATGCCAGGGATCGAACCCAGGGATCGGCCATGTGCAAGGCAAACGCCCTACCTGCTGTACTATCACTCCAACCCCTCCATATTTACTTTTTAATACTTAAAATTTTTTCGGGGCCAGAGCAATAGTACAGTGGATAAGTTATTTGCCTTGCATGTGGCCAACCCGGGTTCGATCCCCAGCCTCCCAGTGGTCCCCTGAGCCCACCGGGAAGGATTCCTGAGTACAGAGCCAGGAGTTACCCCTCAGCACAGCTGGGTGCGTCCCCCAAACAAAAACATCTTTTAAATTTTTTCTTTTTAAAATCTCTATTGTACGGGATAATTATATCCTGGTGTGTTAGGTGTGGCTCTGTCTATTATCTGTTCACCCATTCTCCCTTTCTCCCATGCATCATTTATCCACCCAACCTTCCATCCATCCACCCAACCTTCTATTCATCCATCCATCCATCCATCCACCCATCCATCCGTCCATCTTTACAACTTCAACAACAGTTGCACAGTGAAACTCTCTCCCCTCCCTTCCCCCAGCCACCCAGACCCGGTTGTCCTAGTAGGAACCAACCACTGGTAACAATTTCCCTTGCTTCCTACCGAGAGAAATTCTACAAACCTGCCAGCAAGCGTGGCCCCGTGGCCCCTCCCCAACCCGTCTGTCGCCCTGGGCAGCCCCATACTTAGCCCTGATCACTGCGGGCCTGGGGAAGGATCCAGAACTGTGGAAAGGCTGGCAGAGGCAGAGCCACCCCTTGGTTCCTTCTTTTCAGGTTCGGGGAGCAGCAGAGCGTGCCCGTTGGCTCACGTGGTGACACTCGAGTCTCACATCACAAGCACTTTGGTTTCCAGCTGTTCTTCAGTCATGCGCGGTGGCAGCAACTTCCCAGGTAAGCTTTGCAAGGGGGGGCGCCCTTCTCTCAGACAAACTTCTTTTTTTTTTTTTTTTTTTGCTTTTTGGGTCACACCCAGCAATGCTCAGGGGTTACTCCTGGCGGTGCTCGGGGGACCATATGGGATGCCGGGGATTGAACCCAGGTCGGCTGCGTGCAAGGCAAACGCCCTACCCGCTGTGCTATCGCTCCGGCCCCCTCTCAGACAAACTTCTATAAACGGAAATTCTTCTCCCACGCAAATCTGGGTCACTCTGAGTAGCAGTATCCTGCCCCCCCCTCAGGGAACGTATCACCAGTGGATACCCCCACGAGTATCTTGGTATCTTGATAGTATCAAGTCTGTGCCTATTTTTTAGTTGCTGGGGTTTTTTCTTGGAGGGGGGCTCCCACACCCAGTGGTGTTTGACTTACTCCTGGCTCTGTGCTCAGGGATCGCTCCTGGCGGTGCTCAGAGGACTATCTGTGATGCAGGTGAGTGGCCCAGGCGTGGCTGTGTGCAAAGTAAGTGCCTTAGCATCTGGACCGTTTCTCAGGCCCAAATCCAGTACTTTGCATTTATACTCATTGGTATAAATCAATGATTCAGTTTCTCCACTACCTCTCAGCAGTTGTCCTGTGGTATAAAGTCACCTCCCGTATACTCTGCTGCTTTTATTTTATTTTTTTATTTACTTGTTTTTAATCGAATCACAATCAGATACACAGTCACAAAGTCATTTGTGATTGGGCTTCAGTCATACAATGTTCCAACACCCGTCTCTTCACCAGTGTACATTTCCCACCACCAGTGTCCCCAGTTTCCCTCCCACCCTACTCCTACTTCTATGCTCCATGGCAGGTAATTTTCTTCTCTCTCTCTCTCTCTCTCTCTCTCTCTCTCTCTCTCTCTCTCTCTCTCTTTCTTTTTCTGTTTGCAATATGGACACTGAAATGTTATCATGTATATCCCTTTACCTACTTTCAACACTCAATTCTTCTCTAGAGTGCCCAAGAACACACGACTGGAGAAAGAACCTGTGGTATATCTACACAATGAAATACCACATAGCTGTTAGGAAAGATGATGTCATAAAACTTGCTTATAAATGATGGACATGGAGAGTATCATGCTGAGTGAAATGAGTGAGAAGGAGAGGGCAGGTAAATAAAGACTGCATCAAAAAACAACAAAAAGTATGAGACTAATATCCCAGGCCAGGGGAAACAGAGCCAGGAGGAGGACTGGTCAGTGGTTGGACGCTTGCCACAAGCGTGTGGGGGCAAAGGACAGTTAGGATAAAGAAGGGACCAGTATGACAGTAACAGTCTATTGCTTTCTGCCTCTTTGAGTGAGCGTTAGCAAATACGCAGCCTAATCTCAGAGCACGGTCCTTGCCCAAACACATCCATGTTGAATACATGTGACATCTCCTTTCTCAGGCTGAGCATGTTGCCTTGGAGAGCCCTGTTCCTCCTTTTCTGGGGTCCACACGCCCCGCCTGTTTCCCCGTGGCATTTTTTCCCTCTTGGTTCCTGGGATCTCTTTCCGTCGCAGCCCTCCTGTTCAGGGGAGCGCCTCTCCTCCGCCCGGCATCCTGAGCGTTCATCCTTCGGGTGGCGAGAAACAGAATCTCTGATGCCGAGTCTGCTTTCCTTTGGTGCCCCAGCTTCTCGCTCATTAACTAAGAAATTGCTAAGTGGTTTACGACCTGGAGGGAGAAACACGATCGCAAGTTCCTGCAAAGCGAACCGGGAAGCGAGGGCTCGCAGGAGAGACGGTGCCGTGAGTAAGGGGCTTACCCTGCTGGCAGTCGACCTGAGTTTGACCCCTGGCACCACACACGTTCCCCCCCAACCCCCCTAGGAGTGATCCCTGAGCACAGAACCAGGGGTGTGGCTCCCCACCAAACAAAAAAAAAACAACCAAACCAAACCTAGAGAAGAAAAGGCAAATCAATACTTCAGGGCACCTGTAAACTCATAAAGCACATGGACAGCCCCCGGGACTGTTGTGGGGGGTGCATGGAGGGGGTACATGGAGGGGGTACAGAAGTACAGGGAGCACACGTCTGTCCCCAGGCTCTGCGATTTAGAGCTTCAACATTGCCTTGCCATGCAGGGATGGGGCCTGGGGTGGCCAGTGTCCCTTCCCCAAGGGAAACGGGAACGGAGGCTCCTTCTCTGAATCCCCGTCCTCGGAAACATTGGTCATAACCCGTCATGGCATGGCCCCCTAAGACCCGGGTGGCTAGTTTACAAAACATGGATCATAAATTAATTTTTTGTGGGTTTCCACACCTGGCAGTGCTTATGGGCGACTCCAAACCCTGGGCATGGGGCTTCCTCCCGGCGGCTTCCCGGAAGGCGCAGGGATGTGCGTGTGCGTGCAAGTGCATGCCTGCAGTCCAGGGACGTGAACTTGGGCCTTCCACGAGCAAGGCATGTTCTCATTGCATGCTCTCTCCAGCTCCTGGAGTATGAAACCCTCTCGCCACCCTGGAAGGGAGCGGCAGAGGCAGACCGTGTGCGTCAGGGTAAGAAAGTGACTTGCAGAAGATCTCTCTCGTAGGGGGGGTAGAAAGAAACTTTAGTTGGGGAATAACTGATGCCCGAGGCCATAGAGAAATGGTTTTGGCAGGAAGCAGGCCCCTGGGGCAATGGAGGGAAAAGTCAGGAAGGAACACTAGGACAGTGGTGGAGGGGGGACGTGCTTGCCACAGAGGGAAGCCGGGGATGCTGGTGGAGGGGAGTGGGCTCTGGTGAAGGGACTGACTGAGAAGAATAACCACAGAGCAACTCTGTCACTCACGGTGAATCAAAACAAAAATGACAGGGCCAGAGCGATAGCACAGCGGGGAGGGCGTTTGCCTTGCACGCGGCTGACCTGGGTTCAATCCCCGGCATCCCATATGGTCTCCCAAGAACTGCCAGGAGTAATTCCTGAGTGCAAAGCTGGGTGTGACCCTAAAAGCAAAAAAAAAAAAAAAAAAATGACGTGGGAGCTGGAGTGGTAGGTAAGGCATTGTAGTAAGGCAATTTGCCTCACACGTGGCTGACCCAGGTTCTATTTCTGGCACCCCATAGGGTCCTCTGAGCCCCCCCAGGAGTGATCCCCGAGCACAGTCATAAGTAAGGCCTGAGCATGCACCACTGCGTGTGCCCCGCCCCCCAAAAAATGCCAATAGTCAGGTTACATGTGTACACACACGTGTGTGTGTGTGTGTGTGTGTGTACATGTGTGTTGAGGGAGGTGGCAGCGCCCTGGCCTGAGCTGCCCCATGTCATTCCCGAGAGGAAATCAGGCATTACTGGGGAAAGAGGGCGGGCACTCCCCTGCCATTCTGGTCCGGGCTGGGCTGGGCTGGGCTGGGGGAGGTGGGTGGCCCACGGCTTGATCAGCCCATGCCAGCTCCAGGGGTGCTTGGCCCAAGCTCCCACCTCAGCGTCTGTAGCCTCCTCTCGGCTCCTGCTCCTCCACTGGCCCTGCCTCGCACACAGCAATTAATCATCGCCGCCTCCTGACAGTTCTGGGATAATTATCTTGTATTATGAGTGAAGACGCGCCCAGCAGCCCGGGCCTCCCCAGAGAGCACACAGACCTCTGTCTGACACACGGAGTGAGGACAGTCCTCTGGTGTGGAGGGGCCTTCCTGGGCCTTGGAGCTCAGTCTGAGGCCCCTGGGGACCTGGGCGGCAGAACTGGAGCCAGCCATCCCCGGGAAAGAGGAGTGGAGGGGACAGGAAGGGACAATAAAGTGAAATGACCCTAGTGGGGACTGGAGAGACAGTGGGTAGGGCACGTGCCTCGCACCCAATCGACCTGGACTCAATCCCCGTCATCACCTCTGCTCCCCCCGAAGGCCACCCACAGTAAGCCCGGCCGGAGCATGGCAGGGGGCTCACCCCTCCCACAGCGTGAAATAATAATCATCTGTCCCACGTGCTCTTGTGCCCATTCATACATCCCCAAAGTTGCAGCCGATGCCAACCGATAGGCATGAGTCCAGCAGCTGGGCGGTGGGGCCTGGGCAGAACAGACCCTTCTCCAGGGAGCCCACTGGGTCGGGGACAGGCAAAGCAAACACAGAGACACGGTGTCTTGCACTGTGCCAAGGGCTCTAAAGAAATATCACGCAGGTGGCCGAGGGGGAGCGCTGCTATGCCGGGGGCGGGATGGGCGGTGATCCCACCGCTGGGGAGCGACAACGGAGCGACCAGCTGTGGGCAGCCCCTGGTGTGGACCCCGAGCCGGACACATACACACAAAAACCACCGTCCAGCCGAGGCTGAGAGAAGCGGGGCGGAGGGGACCGACTCAGATGGTAGCTGGGCACAGGCGGGCTTCACTCTGGATAAAGCAACCACAGCCCAGGGTGCAAAACGGCCAGGGGGCCCTGTCTGCGCGGCCGGCACGTTGTGATGAGGGTTCCAAAGGCGCTGGGCTTTTTTATTCCAGACTCAGAGGCTGCGTCCCAGGAACCACTGCTGGGGCCTTTGACAGCTTCTCCCCGTCCGTAATTTCCTGCCCGTCCATCCATCCTTGCAGCAACCACTTAAAGCGCAGCAGCCGTGCGGCCGCCTGGCCCCGGGGCCAGGGCGAGGCCAAAACAGAGCCCCGCGGGCTTCGGGGAGAGCCCACCTCTCCCACCCAGGGGCCCCGCGGGCGGGGGGCGGGCCCCGGGCCCGGCGCGTCCCGCTCCCGCAGACCCCACGCGGGGAGCCCGCGGCCGCCAGGTGGCGCTGCGCGCCCGCTCATGGGCTGCGGCTCGGGGTCGCGGGGCCGCGGCCCGCACGGGCGGGGGAGGGGCGCGCGGGCGCGGGGCGGGGCCGGCGCCGCAGGTTGTGTGACTTTGGGTTTGACCTGCCTGGAGATGAGCTAATCCCACCGTATAATAGACTCCGGGGAGATAGGGAAAATGGCTGCGGCGCTATCTGCGTCGTCATGGGGACCATCGCGGGGGCGCGCGCGCGCCTGGAAAAATACAGCCTTTGTCGGCGGCGCGTGTCACTCCGGGCGCGGGGACCTCGGGCCGGCGGGCTGGGGGTCTCAGCCCAGCTGCCGAGAGCCGGGAGGCCGCCCGGCTCAGCCCCTCTCCCCGCGCACCTGGGCATCCCTTCCCGCTCGCACCCCGCGCCTTCCCCTCTGGGTTCCGCCGCACACCGGCTCGGCGCTCGGCCGTCTCCCTGGAGCCAGCTCGGGGGGCGTCCCGGCGGGGAGTGTCCAGCCCCAAGCCAACGCGCCCCTTAGGCCCACTCACTCAGGCCACCGGGAAAGACGCAGCAGCCGTCGAGCGGAGCCTCGCAGCCCTCCAGGCGCGCCCTGCGAGACCCCGACGCTCACGGGTTGCGGGGGCGCCCGCCCTTACGAGCGCGCAGTGACCCCCAAAGAGACAGGGCAGGAGCGACCCTGAATCCGCACCCGAGCGCGCCGCAGGCGGCCTCGGCTCCGGCAAGCACGTCGAGGATCCGTTCCCGGGACGCTCCCCCGCCGCGCGCCCCTCCTCAGCCACTCTTTCTCGCACGTGTCCATCACCCCAGGGGCACGCACGCACCCCTCCACCGCCCAGGGGAAGCACCCCCTTTCCTCTGCTCTCGCCAGCGGCCTGGACGAGCACCCCAGCGTCCGTGCGTGTTCAGCGCTCGGCCAGCGGCGCACCCGCAGGTCGGCGCTCCCAGGCGCGGGCGTGCGCGCGCGCGCGCGCGCGGGGGGCGCACACTCGGGTGCCCCCCGGCGGGCGGGCGGGAGGGCGGCGCGGACCGGGGCGCCCGAAGTGCCCCCCGCGGACGGCTATCGGCCTGCCCATCAGCGCGCGGATCTGCGGTGGTAAATGATGCATTCGATGGCGGGCGCATTTGTTGTGCGCGCTCTGAAAGGGCTCCGATAATCTGGAAGGCAGAGATAAGGAACGCCATTTATTCCGCGGCACTTTGGAAACAATTCCCAGCCCTGTACAACCCCATTCTCGGGCAGCCTCCGGGAGCCGGGCAGATAACGATTGGCTATTCATTATCTTCGCCGGGAACAAAGATTAGCCGGCCGAGATGAAAAATTACCCCGGACAGCGGCGCAGCCCCGCGCGGACCCCCCTGCCCGCCTCCGCCGCCCTCGCCTCGTGCCCCGCCCGGCCCGCCGGCGTTTGCGCTCACGCAGTCGACCCGGCCCAGGTGCTCGGGCTTCCCCAACTCGCTCCTTCCCGCACTCGGTCCATCCCACCCACCCATCTTTGCCCGTTTCCAAATGCCTAGGTCCGCTCTGGGGCGCAGTCCCGTCTCCCGGGGAGGGCTCTCTCCACTCTTCCCAGCTCTATTTTCACCCTCGCTCCCTCTATTCCTCTGGCCCCTGCGCCTCGGTGCCTGTCTCTCTGCTCAACAGTTTGGCCGCTTTTGCTTCCACCTCTAAAAAGTGGCCTCCCTGCCTTCCTGCCACTTTTTAGTTTGTTTCTGGCCCTGAGTGCGCCCAATTCACCCTCCCACTCTCACCCATATCTCTATTCCTTTGGCATAGAAGTAGATGAGTGGGTGCGTGTGTGTGCGCGCGCGTGTGTGCGTGTGTGTGTGTTGTGTGTGTCTGTGTGTGTCTGTGTGTGTAGAGAGAGTTTAAGGTGATGGCACTTACTTGCCTTGCCTGCAGAGGTCCGGGCTGGATGGAGTCCCTGCCTGCATCTGGTCCAGCGAGCATCACCAGAAGTGTAGAGCCAGGAGGAAAACCGTAGCACAGCTGGGTGTGGCCCCCAAACAAAACAAAACAAAACAAAACAAAAATTCTATCCTGGGGACACCCTGTCCTGACCCTATCCCTGGGTCTCACACCTCTGTCCCTGCAGAGTTTGCACCAGGCTCAGACTGGAGCCCGGGAAGGTGCCTTGGGGTCTGGCAGGGAGATGGTGAGGGGGGTGGAGGGGGCGGGGATGCAGACTGGGAACCCTGGTCCCGAGAAACACAGCCCAGCTAGGAAAAAGTCTCCCCCCAGTGCTCCTATGCACCCCCCCCCAATGATTCTCCCAGGCCCCTCCCCATGAGGGAATATGAGGGTGGAGGCCGCCTGGGAGCGGGGGTCCCAGCGAGGCCACCTCATTAAAACAGTTATTCAGCATGGCGCTGGCGACGACAGATAAGCCTTATCAGCTCATCTCCCCCTCCCACAGACAGACAGAAAGTGCCCCCGAAAATGGCACCCAAGCCCCCGCCGGCTGCCCGCCCGCCCTGCCACTGGGGAAGGTGTACATGGAGGCAATCTGGGCAGACACACCGCCTGTCACCCCAGGACACTCTCCACAGACCACACAGGCGCACGCACACACGCGCGCGCGCGCACACACACACAGTGCCCCGACAAACATGGGTCCCTTTAAATTCTCTGCAGAGACGCAGACACACCAGGATACTCTCTGCTCCCACCCCATCCTTCATAACTTACCCCCCCCACACATGCACACACACACACACACACACACACACCACACAACTCCGAGTAACAAAGTATGGAGACACACTCTGCAGCTGGCCCATGATGTGAAGATACCATTATAGACACACACGGGCCAGTATGCACTACCCATCACAGACTTCTGAAAACAGTGGGGTCAGGTGGACATGCACAGGGACACGGGCAGTGACAGCCCCCCTCTCCCAGGGGCCCTGCCAGGACTGCGCATGCAGCTCACTCCCGCGCTCCCAGGCCCCCCACACACTTGGGGGCCCACAGGCTCCCTGCCTGCGCCTGCCCCGTCCACCCACACACAGGGTGGACTCAGGTCACGTCCCCTCCCACTCAGAAACACACTCTCCTGGCAGAACCGTACCAGCTTCCCGAAAGACCACTCCCCAGCTGGCACTCCCAGAGAGGGGGCTGGGCACATACCCCTTTCCCGGGACCTCGAGCACTTCTCATGCTCTCTGGGCAAAGCACTTTCTCTTTGGATTTAGGACCCCCGAGCCACAGTCCACAGTCGATGTCCTGGGCGGCAAGAACAGGGGACCTGACCATGGGTTTGAATTTCCTGGTAGAGACTTTGAAAGTTCAAGGGCCACCAGGCTCTCCAGGAGCCCGAATCCAGGTGCCTCCTTCTGGGAAGACTCCCTCCCTTCCCGCCCCCCCCCCCCATCCACGCCAACCATCCACTCCCCCTTGCCCCTCGGGCAAGCTAGGGCCCTTCTGCAGGGGCAGAGAACTCCTACCACGCTCTGGTCTGCTCTGCAGTGGGTGAGCTGGGGTCTGGGGGCAGGGGGGGGAGGGCGGAGAGGGGGGTCTGCTCAGGAAAAGGAGAAAGTAGGGGTCCTCCCTTGCAGGCCCCGGAGGGGGGAGAGCCTGGGAATACCCGGGACCTATAGGGTATAGGAGCCGGCTGTTTGCCTGGAGCGTGTTGCACGTGTGTGAGTCAGGGGGACCCAGATCTCTCCGGCCGAAGCCCGAGAGCCTGTGCGCTCACACGTGTGCAGCGCTGTGCTCGTGGCCGTGTAAGCACTGGCGGGTTGGAGCAGGCGGCGGAGGACGTGCGAGCGGAGCGCGTGTGCTCGCCACCCGTGAGGGTCCCCCGGGGACAGTGGCCATAAAAGAGACGTGGCCCAGCTTTCTGAGCGAGCCGTCCTGCGGGCAGGGGTGCGGGGGGCGCTCGGGAACCCAGTGACTGGGACCAGGGGGACGGGGGCGTAGAGCTCTGAGCACCCTCCTGCTCCTCTGCGGTGCTCCCGCCCCCTCAAAGTGCGGTGGAAATAAAGAGCGGCGCTGCGGCCGCCGGCCGGGAGGAGGGACAGGCAACGGGGAGCTCCACGGCGGTGGCCAGGCCAGCGCGGCCCGGCTCCCGGCTCCAGTCTCCAGCTCCGAGCTGCGGGCGCCCGCCGGCCACCCCGCAACAAAGCGGCCGGCCCGGTACCAAGAGGCCGCTCCGAGCGCCCGGCGCCCCGCGAGCCGCCCACCCCGCTCCGGCCCCGGCCCCGGCCCCGTCCGCCCGGGGGCGCCGCCCGCCGCATCGCGCTCGGTAAGTCCCCCCCACTCTACCTGGCCAAATCCCCTTCCAGCCCCTCTCGGCCGGGGCGCAGCCCGCCCGGCCGCCTAATCGCACGGTCGCCGGGCCCTGTCGCCTGTGATTTGTGACCTTCGGTGCTCGCACGGGCCTTGCCGAGGGCTGGAACCCCACATCCCTGGGCCTCAATCGGAGGGGGAGCAGTGGAGAATCGGGGGGCTCCCGTCTTCCTTTCCGGGCCGAAGCCTATAGGTCCCGGGTATTCCCAGGGCGCCGCAGCACGTCCCTTCTCGCGGCCCCCTCCCCTAGCCCCCAGAGCTGGGGCCTTTGTTCCGGGCGCCCCATCTCGGGGCCGCGCGGATGCGCCCGAGCCGGGCCGGCGGCGGCTGCACCTGCCGGCTGGTCCCGTGCGCCGGCTTTGCGCGGCTTAACCCGGCTCGCTCCTGCGTGCGCCCCTGCGCGCCGCGCCCCGCGGCCCTTTATCCTAAGCGACTGGGGTGCGGGTGGGGGAAAGCGGCGGGTCTGGAAGCCCCCACCAACCCCGCGCCTCAGCCCCCCGCCCCCCAGCCCCAAGTCGCAATCCGTTTACTGGGATTTCAATAAGAATGAGACCGGCACTAGAGGCGCGGGCTTGCGCCGGCCGCGGGGAGGCGTCGGCGCGGTCTGGGTCCGTCTGGACGTCCGGGCATTCAGAAGCCTTTAGCCCGGGCCGGGCTTGAACTTCAGGTTGCCCCCGCTGCGAAGGGAAAGGCCAGGCGTTCGGGGGGCTGCGGGGGCGCCGGCCGCGCCTTTCCCGGAAAAGACGGGAGGAAATTCGTTATTTTGGAAAAAGCCGCTTCTTTCCCCGGGTGAGGGAACCTCCGGCGAGCGAGCTCCGGGTCTACGCGGGCCCACCCCGTGCAGGGATTCGTTTGTGCGCAGGCCAGATTCGAGACGCAGGTAGGGCCGAGGCGGCCGGCCGGGGCGTCTGGAGAGTGTCTCCCAGGCGGGTTGACAAATTGCAAACAAATTGCGTCTAACGAAACGGATTTAGCAGTTGTCACGCCCCGGCCGCCGGGTGCTCTCGGTTAAACCGTGGCTGTCCCCGGGGGAAAACTGGGCCGCGGTGGGCAGGTCTGAGGCCGGACCTGAGGGAGGCTGTGGGCCTGAGAGCTGGGGAGAGCACCCACACTCGGACCTGCCCCCCGGGGGCCGCCGGAGCCCTGGCGCCCTTCTCAGCCGCGGTGACTTTAGGATCCCGAGAGGCCCAGACATAGGCGGGAGGCCTCGAGATTTGGTTTGGGGGGGAGCTGACAGTAAATTCCAAAGCAGGAGAGGCTACGGAAGCCCCGATGGACCACGGGGACCCAGCCCCTCTTTCTGGAGGGACAGCTGCCTCCGCCTGACCCTAGTTGAGGCCTTTTCCTAGAGAGCACTTCTGACCCCACCCCTGGCTCAAGCAGCCCCCACTTTCTCCCTCGCCCCCTTCAAGGCACTCTTGAAGGCAGTTTTGGGGCCTAAGAGGCCACCCTATGGATTAGGAATTAAAAGGTCCCCCCTGGAAGGCAATCTCTCTGCACACGGACCTTGGCAGATCCCTCCCCCACCCCCAACACATACCCTGTGGATGGGCCAATTAGATGCCCATGGGGAAAGGTGAGAAGAATTAGGTCACAAAGGTTGGGGGGACAAACTTATGGTCCCCGAGGCCTGGCTCTGATGATGGAAGTTTAAACAAAGGGCACTACAGGAGGACTCCGGAGGGGGTGGCCGCTGAAGCCCAGGCAGCTGAGAGCCCCGCCTGGGCCTAAGAAAGGGAGGGAGGACCCCTGTGGTAACACCCCAGCCCGTGTCCACTCTCAGCGAGGAATCACAGCTCGCTTGGAAAATTGTTAGAAAATTCAGTTTCGCTGGGGCTGGCCCCCTCTCTGTCCCACTCAGAAACAGTGACAGGAACAGGGCCAGGAACAGTGACAGTCTCTCAACAGCCCCGGGGAAGGGACACAATGGGGAGGGGACCCAGGCTCTCCCCACGGTGTTCTGGAGACTCCCCCTCCGCAAGCCAAGACCTTATGCGGGAATAAATTTGTTCTCCTTCAGCTATCTGGTGCCCCCTCGCCTCAGGCCCCAGTGACACTGGGCTGACTCCTGAGCAACCTTCCAACCAACTGTCTGCTGGAGCGTAGGTGGCAGTGCCGGGTCCCGGCTGCCCAGTGCGTGAGGGTCCCAGCCAGTGTCCGTGGTTCTGGCAGACACAGACACTGAAGACTAGGGTGGGGGGCGCTTGCTTTATTAGCCAGCTGGGCACTCTGCCGCCCGCCGCCCTGGCGGCTCTGCAGGTCGGTTAGTTCCTGCGGGAGAACAGAGCAGTCCCGCGTCCAACGCAGGAAACTCCAACCACTGCGAAGGTCGGCGCAGGCAGCCTGCGGCCGGCCTGCCCCGCGGAGGAAGCGACCCAGAGGGCGGCCAGAGAACAGGCTGAGCTCCCCTTTCCCCTTTCCCAGCCCCAGACAGGACTGCGGGAAGGAAGGCGGCGGGTGCGGGTCTCCCGAGGCCGCGGCTTAGGCATTGCTTAACTGCCCTGCTAAGCTCTTCGGAGCGGCGATTTTCTGAGCCGGCGAGCCAGCTCATTAAATTCCCGCCCGCGCTCTGCTGCGCACCCGGCCGGTGGGCAGTGCAGGCCACCCCCCGCCTCGCCCCCCACCCAATCCGGTGATTTCCACCCCAGCTCTGGCCAGGACGCTGCCCGGAGGAAATCGGCTGCCCAGGAGCAGAGCTGGCGGCGACCAAGCTGCAGACCCGCCCAGAACTCTGCGTGTGTGTGTGTGTGTGTGTGTGTGTTGGGGGGGGGGGTATCATTTTAACTGCGTCTTCTTGAGGTGGGAGGTGAGGAGGCGAATTACCTGCTTCCCGGAGGGCACCGAGCGGTCACCTCCCGGCGAGCCGAGGCCGATCGCGGCCCGGCAGAAAAGCCTGCGCTTGGCTCCAGCGTTCACGATCCCGCGGGCGCCCCGCGGGCCTGCGGCAACTCGGGCTCTGGGGACCGGGGTGGAACCTCGCGCGGGACAGGCGGGCCGGACGGCGGGGACTGGGGAGGTTCCCATTTAAGTTCCGGAGACGCACTCCCCCCCCCAAAAAAAAAAAAAAAGAAAAACCCAAGAAGAAAAAAAAAAGAAAAAAGAAAGAACGAAGGGAAAAAAAATCCAGACGCGAGGTTCCGCCGCGCTCCCCCCCCCCCCTTTACGCGCCGATGAATCTTAAGCTTCAGCCGCGGGGACCCCGGCCCGCCCCGTGCGCGGCGGGGAGCGCGAACCCCGAGGCCCGGACGCCGCTCACCTGCCTGCTCGGCCGCCGAGGCCCGCGCCCCGGGCTCCCGCTGCTGCCGCCGGCTCGGGCGCGCCGTCCCGGGCGGACGCCGGCCTCCTCGCCCGCCGCGCCGCGCTCCGCCAGGCCCCGGCCCCGCACGCCCCAGCCGAGCGCAGCCCTGCGGCGCCGGGACGCGCGGGGTCCCGGCCGGGCGAGGCCCTCTGCTCTGCCCCCGGTCCCGCGCCTCTACCTGAGCCCGGGCCTCGGACGGGCGGACGCTCGGACCTCCGGACGCAGACGCGGCAGGAAGCCCCGGCCCGGCCCCGCGCCCCGGGGGCGCTGCTCGGCGTTGGCCAGGGACTGGGTGCCGGGGGCGCGCCCGCGGAGCGGGGCCTGGCCCGGCGCCCCCGGAGCCGAGGGGACCGAGGGCTTTCCTCCCTCCTCGGATTATTAAAAAGTTCATTTCCTGGCGAATCGGGTGACGTCAGGGGCCCGGCGTCGCGGTGGCGGGGCCGCCCGGCAGGAGAAGCCGCCTCCAGTTACCCAATTACCGACTGTCAATCCCGGCGCCCCTCCCCCCACCTCCCGGGGGGTGGCCCGGACCCCCACCCGCTCCCCGGCCCCGGACCCACCTGGGATCCCTCGGGGCTGCTCGGGAGAGAGCTGTGGGCCCGGTGAGGGGCGGGGGTCTGCAGGTTGCTGATGCCTCCCCGTGGCCCCCCGCACCTGTCTCAGCCACCACCGCCCCCCTCACCCCCCATTTTCTGCTTCCGACCCCCCCGGTCCTCGGCCTCGGGCTTGCTGGGAACCTGCGTCTCCTGCGTCGTCTGTACGACGGGCGACGGCGAGGGAGGTGCTGCCCCAGGGCCCCGGGGCGCAGAGCTGCACCCCTGCCCTGCACAGCGGTTCCAGGTGACCTAGAGGCCGTAGTCCTCCGACCACCACCTCCTCCCCCTCCCCGAGACTTAGGGACCCCCCCCAGAGGGAAGAAAAATTCCTTCTCCTGCCCCAGGCGTCTCCTTCGAGCCGGCGCCGGCGCCAGTCCGGGTCTCCACGGCCTCGCCCCAGGCAGTTCGGCCCGTTGGTCTGCGGAGGCCACGCCCGGGAAGGGGACGCCCCCTCCCCCCTCTGGAGCCGCCACCTCTGGCCAGGCCACCTCCAGCCGGTCCAGCACAGTCGTAAGCGGCCGTGTGTCCCGGCCCAGGTGCCCACCGAGGGCCCCGGGTCCCTGTCCCTCGTGGCTCCCACTACCCCCAGCCGTCCGCCCCTCGCACCCTTAGCCCAGGATCTGAGCAGGGACAGCGCGCGGCGAGGGTAGGTAGTGGGACTGCGACGCGCCACGCTCCGGGTGGGGGACAGGAGGTGGGATCCCCGAGAGTGAGCTAGCCGGGGTCGGAGGGGGAAGACCCCCCGGGGGTTCCCGGCCTGGGCTCCTCCTGGAGAGGGAGTCCCAGTTCCAGGCGAGTCCCCCGGAGCGGGGCTCAGAGGTGAGGGGGGACGCGAGAGGGGACGCAGCGGAGGGCCCACAGGGGGGGGGGGCCCGGGGGGGCGGGGGGCTCCTGGCAGCAGGGGCCGCCGGGAGGGCGCTGGGAGGGGGCCCGCCCGCCGAGGGGGGCAGGCCCGCGGGTCAGTCCGGGAGTCCAGCGGGCCTGGAGTTGCGGGCGCAGCCAATGGGGGGCGGAGGCTGGGCGGCGCGCGGCGCTGATTGGCTGGCGCGGGCTTCTTAGGCGTGCGCGGCCCCCGCTTCATGTCTGTGCAGGAGTCGCGAGCTGGCGCCAGGGCGGCCGGAGGATGCCGAGGGGCCGGAGCCCGGCGGGCCTGAGGCCGAGGCGCGCGCTGCCCCCCGCTCCCGCCGCGTGAGCCCCGCAGCCCGGGGCTAGCGCCGCTGCCGCGCCCCTCCCGAGGCCGCGTCCCCCCGCCGTCGCCGCGGCGCTGCGTGTGTAAGTTTGGGCAGCGGGAGCCTGGAGGGTGGGGAGGGGGGCTGGGCGCACCCAGCCCCGGGAGATCTGCGTGGGGCCGGGGATGGCACTGGGCGGCGGGGGGCCGCCCTGGGGTGCCCGGAGGCGCGCGGTTCCGGGCGGTGCGCGCGGGAGGCCGGCGCCGGGCGGGTGGGGCTGCGTGCGCGCGTCTCGGGGGCGAGGTCGCGAGGTGCGTCTGGCACCGAGTGTCCGAGCAAGTTGTGACCATCGCGTGCCTCGCTCCGTGGGTGCGGGGGGCGCCCGCCTCCAACTTTTGCGTCTGTGTTTATGTGTCCGCGCCGCGGGAGGGTGGGGGCTCGGCGCGAGCGGATCCCAGCGTCGCAGCGGTGTTGCGGTGTGCGGGGGGCGCCCGACGTCGGGGGTCCCTTTCCCCGGGTGTGGCCCGGGGCGGGGGTCGCCACGTGAGCGTGCGTGGATGCGCCTTCGCCCCTTACTTTTCTTTCGTTTTGAGCCTGGCGCTTTCCTCCCACCCGGGACGTGCCCGCCGCTGAACTCGGCTAGGGCGCAGGAGGGGTGGGGGGTGGGGGCGCGTGGCGGGACCTGGGGGTTGTCGTCCGAGTGAGTGTGGTTGGGGGGGGGACCCGGCAGCGGCGGCGCCCTTCCACGCCAACCTCCCCCATCCCTGCCCCCCTTCCATCGCGCAGGGCCGCCGCCGCCACCTCCACCCAGATCCGGAGTCTCCGCCGCCGGCCATGGAGGTGGCGCCCGAGCAGCCGCGCTGGATGGCGCACCCCGCCGTGCTCAACGCGCAGCACCCCGACTCGCACCACCCGGGCCTGGCGCACAACTACATGGAGCCGGCGCAGCTGCTGCCCCCCGACGAGGTGGACGTCTTCTTCAACCACCTCGACTCCCAGGGCAACCCGTACTACGCCAACCCGGCCCACGCGCGGGCGCGCGTCTCCTACAGTCCCGCGCACGGTGAGCCGGCCCCGGGGGCGCGGGAGCCCGGCCGCTTGGCCCCGCGCGCGCGGCGCAGGCGGGGAGGAGGGCCCCGGCTGCCGCCTGCTTCCCGGATGTGAGATCCGCAGGAACGGGAGCTGCCGAGCCCGGGCGCAGGAGGAAGGTGGGGGCAGCCGGCGTCTTCCAAGGGGGGGGGGGTCTGCGCTCCCCGCAGGCTTTCTGCCGGCCGGGTGGGTTCCCTCCAGGTTGTCCTCCCACCCGGGACCGACATTCCTGATTATCACCGCTTGGGGTGTTACGTTTCTGGTTTTCTTGGGGGGGAGTCTGAGCTGGGGGTGGTTAGGAGACGTCAGTGACCCACGCGTCTGGGCCTCCACTCACCCCCCGGCCTCCCCTCTTCCACAGCGCGCCTGACCGGGGGCCAGATGTGCCGGCCACACTTGTTGCACAGCCCGGGCCTGCCCTGGCTGGATGGTGGCAAAGCCGCCCTGTCCGCCGCCGCCGCTCACCACCACAACCCCTGGACCGTGAGCCCCTTCTCCAAGACGCCCCTGCACCCCTCGGCTGCAGGAGGCCCTGCCGGCCCCCTCTCCGTGTACCCTGGGGCCGGGGGTGGGACTGGGGGAGGCAGCGGGAGCTCCGTGGCCTCCCTCACCCCCACGGCCGCCCACTCCGGCTCTCATCTCTTCGGCTTCCCACCCACGCCCCCCAAGGAAGTGTCCCCTGACCCCAGCACCACCGGGGCGGCCTCCCCGGCCTCCTCCTCGGCCGGGGGGAGCGTGGCCCGCGGGGAGGACAAGGATGGCGTCAAGTACCAAGTGTCCCTGACGGAGAGCATGAAGCTGGAGAGCGGCAGCCCCCTGCGTCCAGGCCTGGCGGCCATGGGCACGCAGCCGGCCACGCACCACCCCATCCCCACGTACCCGTCCTACGTGCCGGCCGCTCACGACTACAGCGGCGGGCTCTTTCACCCCGGAGGCTTCCTGGGGGGCCCCACCTCCAGCTTCACCCCCAAGCAACGGAGCAAAGCACGTTCCTGCTCAGGTAGGACCCCAGAGAGAGTGGAGGGGAGAGGGGGTGGCGGCGGTTCTTGGGGTCTCGGGTACGGAGAGGGTGGCTGGTCTCCTTCGTCTGGGGCTGGGCAATGCCCTCCCCCCTTCCAAAGGCCTGCAGGGCAGAGAGGGGAATTGAAAACTTTGCTTTTCCGCTCAAAGTTTTTCTCCCAGCGTGGTGAAGGGGGTCCCCAACTTTGAGCTGCCTCCCCTCACCCTGTTCTTGCCCTCCGAGAGGCCGGCCCTGGCCAGAGAATAGAGAACAGACTAGAAATTCCCCACCCCGTCCCCTCCCTGAATCCCAGACGAAGCAAGAATTCCGATCCCGTCCCACCTTAGCCCGAGAGGGGCGGCGGCGGCGGGCAGGTGAGGGGGGGAGGGCGCATGTAGGTGTGCGGACGTGTGCCTTGGAGAGTGCGCGTGCTGCGGGCGCCGACCCTCCGGAATCTGGTTCTCCCACTCCGCAGTCCGGCCCTGGGCGTGTGGTCACTCCGAACCTCCTCCGGAGATGCCCCTCCACCCCCTGCGACATTCCCAGGACGGGCTGCCACTCCCCGCCCCCTGGGCCGCTCTCCTCTCCTCGCTCCCTCCCCGAGGGCTGGATCCGAGAGGGACCCGGGGCCGCCTTCTGTCCCCCACCTGGCCGTGAGTGGGCCGGGGTGAGGCTTGGCTTCTCCCCCACCCCGAATCCACCCGATGGCATGGCACATGCTC
The DNA here is from genome assembly GCF_027595985.1 of Sorex araneus. NCBI lineage: Eukaryota > Metazoa > Chordata > Mammalia > Eulipotyphla > Soricidae > Sorex > Sorex araneus. The sequence goes on from NC_073305.1 coordinate 10,979,511, forward strand.
ACCGTCGTCGACGCTTTCAAAAACTTTCGATCCTGAGCCCAGGGGCCGCCTCCCCTCGCTGGGAGATTCTGACAATTACGTGGGTTTGAACTAACCGGGAAGAATTCCCAGGGTAACGAGATGCTAACTGAGGCAGCATCCAGCAGGGAGTGGCCCCGTCGCCCTGAACTCCCTCCTTGGGACCCCCCCACCACTCCAGTGCCCAGCAGTGAGTGGCCCCGCCGCCCCAGCTCCCCCTTGGGCTCCCCCACCACTACCCTGCTCCCCGGTCCCTGCTCGCCCAGTGCGATGCCTTCTCCTGGATCTTTGGCGGTTCCATTCTATTTGAATTCCAGATGGTCTTTAAACCACAACAATGACCAAACAAAGCACTCCCCCCAGCCCCCAGCAGCAGCAACAACAGAAAACAGGGTCATTCCGTTCACTTAGCCTCAAAAACGAGAGGCTCCCGTTTAATTTTAAAGAAAGACGTCAATCTGAGTCCAGGACTCTGCTCTGTGTGTGTGTGTGTGTGTGTGTGTGTGTGCGCGTGTGTTGGGGGCTTACGGGGGTGGGGGGGGGGTGGAAGAAGGAAATTGCCCGGGGTTGGGCAGAAAGAAGGCGCCAGGACTGAGGGGATGGACGGAGGGAGATGGCAGCGGAGTCGGGGAGCGTGCCGTGTGCCGGAGGGTGCCCTGGTTGTCCCCTGGCCCAGCCAGGTCCTGCCGGGTAACTCCAGTCCAGCCGCCCGCCGGCAAAGTTTGCTGTAAATAACCTTTCCCTGGTCCGAGCCTCCCTCCCAGGGACCCTGGCCCCTCTCCTCCCTCCAGCCCTGCTTTCCTTCCTTCTGAGGATGTCGGAGGGCATGTGGCCTTAACCTACTCCTCTCTGAACCCCTTTCACCCACCAGGAGTCCCTTCCCCGCCCCCCCATCAGATCCTTCTAGAATATAGACTCAGCCCGCAGGAGCCCAGGACGGGCTCTGCCCCGCTCCTGCCCACCCCGGCCGCCTGCCCCTGACCTTGTGGGCTAAGCTGACCTGGTGTTTCTCCCTGTCCCCCTCCAGAGGGCCGGGAGTGTGTCAACTGTGGAGCGACGGCCACCCCTCTCTGGCGGCGGGACGGCACCGGCCACTACCTGTGCAACGCCTGTGGGCTCTACCACAAGATGAACGGGCAGAACCGGCCCCTCATCAAGCCCAAGCGGAGACTGGTAGGTCAAGGCAGGGGGTGGGCGGGAGGCAGGTGCGGGGGGGGGGGGGGGGGGGGCAGCGGCTCCCTGGGGCTGGACCCCTCCGCGCCCCGCGTCCCAGCCTGAGCTGGAATCCTGGCTGCCCCCTTCCCACCGCTCTGTCTCTTTTATCATGAAAATCACTTGGGTGTCGGTTGGGGTCGCCCCTCTCTCAGACCCTCCTCCCCACGCCCCACCCCCAGGCCTGGCCGGACTTCCTCCTCTGCAGCCCCCCCAGGTACCCTCTCACCCCGCCCTCTCGCTCAGGCATCTCCACCACGGGGACTGTCCGAGGGCCTGCCCGCTAGCTCCTGGCCCTTGGCCTCTGTTTAACTCCCCCTTTAAAAAAAAAAAAAATTAGGGCCATGAAGTAATTTTCCCTGGGAGCTGGGGCCGGGCTCCCTCGGCTCCCACCCCAGTCTCCTCCTGCTGATTTAAATAAAAACCCACACATACACCAGCACACCCCCCCTCCCCTAAAGAAAAAACCTGCTCTTTATTATTTTTCCATGGAGTCACCTATACTGTGTATTTTCATTTGAGTGATTTTAAAAAAATGCCCTTTCGGATCTCCTGCCCGGCTTCCTATCCGGACATCTGCAGGCCGCGATAAGGAAACTCCGCGCTCTGTTTCCGGACTCGGCGAGTTTGGAGAGTCTCCCGCTCCGTCCCGCCTCTCGCTGGGCTGTTTTGAAAATTCTAATACCCTCCGCTCTGCAAATAATGCGTAAAATGCTAAGAATAATAAATATATTTTTTCAGGGCGAAGTGATTTACGAGGCTTAAGTGGCTGCCCGCTTTGCCCCCTTTCCCCTCGCCCTCCTCTCCGCCCTCCCCCCCCCCCCGTTTTTTTTTTTTTTCCTGGAGCGAGGGTGGGGTGAGGGACCCGGGTGGGGGTAGAGGTGGAGGATGCGATGTTGGCCCCTGAGTCAGAATTCCAGCCTCAGGCCTGCTTACTCACCCTCACCCCTCCCCGCCCCTGTGGCTGCAGCCCTGCTCGGGCCTGGGGCCATTCCAGTCTTGCTGGCCCCCCCACCCCCAACTCTGTGGCCTCTGGGAAATGTGTGTGTTGTGGGGGGGAGGGCGGCGGTCAGTCTGTTGCTTCAGGGGGCCGGGCTGAGGGACAGCACTGCTTTGGGGGTTTCCGTGCCGGCCCCCGTGGGGTGGGTTCATTCCTCTCTCCAGGAACCAGACGCTCATTTCCAGATCACCTCTGCCCTGTATCCCCTGAGGTCCGGGGGGCGGCCACTAGAACTCTGGGGTACACCAGGTGGGACCCACAGACTGGCCCTGTCCTGCCTAGGAGAAGGGGTCTGCGGTGCCCAGCGTGGAAGCCTGGTGGCGGCCCCCAGAAGCGCCACGTTGGGTTGGTGCAGTTCCGAAGGCCCCCGAATCCGAGTCCGTAACTTGATTCAATTACGGCTCAATTTCATTTAAGTAGCCACATGCGGCTAGGGGCTACCGTCTTGGACAGCGGCGCCTCTGGACTCCTGAAACGCTTTTCCATCCCGGCGTTGGGCACTTTTGTTTGAAGGCGCCTCCGCTGCTGCCCAGCCCGAGGGTCTGCTGGCCCCCCCCGCCCCCTCCCCCTGGGGTTTTTCTGAGAAGTTTTGTGGGAGAAGACCCGAAAAGCAGTTTCTGAGCCCGGGGCCCCAGGGGGGGATACCGAGGGAGCCTTTTAGACTACGGAGTCCTTCTCGGGGCCTCAGTTTCCCCAACTGTGAGCTCAGGCGGGTGGGCGGCGGCGGCAAGACTGGCTTCCCCTACCCCGCCAGTCCCTGCTGGCCCTCCGGCTGCCCTGCTTCCGAGCTCGGCCCCCCAGAGAGTTCTGTGGAGGCCTCGGATTCTAGAATTCCATGGCTGGAGCGTCCCCCCCGCCCTGCCGGGGCGTGGGAGCCTGGCCCGCTGACGCCGCCCGCCCCTCTCCCCCAGTCGGCCGCCAGGAGAGCCGGCACCTGTTGTGCAAATTGTCAGACGACAACCACCACCTTATGGCGCCGGAACGCCAACGGGGACCCCGTGTGCAACGCCTGCGGCCTCTACTACAAGCTGCACAATGTGAGTCGCCCCGCCCCGCCCGCCCCACCCCTCCCCGGGGGCCGCAGTGCTTTTGTGCGGCCGGGAGCGGCCCCCAGCCAGGCCGGGCTGCTTGGCTTGGCTTGGCAAGCTGCTGCCGGGCGCCAGAGGGGTTCCCAGAAGAGGGGCCGGGCTGGAGGGCAGGCAGGGCCCCCTGCCGCCGCGCCCCCACCCCGGGGCCGGCCGCTCCCTCCCAAGCCACCGTCTGGGGCAGGGGGCGGGGGTGTTGGGAGGCGCCCAGGGCCGGGCAGCGCTGGCCCTGCAGGGTGCGCGTGGGGCCGGCCCCACACAATGAAAGGCGCCCTTCCCGTCCCAAAGGCCGGCCAAGCCCGGCTGGGAAGGCGGGCAAGGGGACGCTCCCAGCGCTGACCTGCGCTGCCCCAACCCCCCGGAGCCGCGCGAGTGAGCGGGGCGCCACGTCGGGTGCGGGTGTCTGGGGGAAGGGAACGGGACCCCTGAGGTATGCCGGTGGCCCCTCTCCCCCGCCCCCGCCCCCCCACCGCAGGTGAACAGGCCGCTGACCATGAAGAAGGAAGGCATCCAGACCCGGAACCGGAAGATGTCCAACAAGTCCAAGAAGAGCAAGAAGGGCAGCGAGTGCTTCGAGGAGCTGTCCAAGTGCATGCAGGACAAGTCCGCCCCCTTCAGCGCAGCCGCCCTGGCCGGACACATGGCGCCCGTGGGCCACCTGCCGCCTTTCAGCCACTCCGGACACATCTTGCCCACCCCGACGCCCATCCACCCTTCCTCTAGCCTCTCCTTTGGTCACCCCCACCCCTCCAGCATGGTGACCGCCATGGGCTAGGGACCCCACCCCCCACCGACCGGACGGAGACCGACGGATGCCTCGGAGGGCGGCCGGCGATGTGCAGGACGGGTGGACAGACCCTCAGCTGCCCAGCTCTCCCCCCCACCCCACGCCCCCGAAGACTGATGCCACTCCTCACGCCCGTGGAGCCGGCGCGCCCGGCCCGTGGGCACCCCACTCAGCCATTGGCCGCCACTGTGAAGCTTGCCCTGGGGCTGGGAGGGGCCCTGGCTGTGGACCCCCGTGGGGGAAGCAGAAAGGACCAGGATGTGAGAGAGGAGGCTAGGAGGGGCCGGCAAACGAGGAATCCGTTTGGAGAGAAAAAAAAATGGGAAGAGGCAGAAAGAATTCGTTTTACTCTGGTGTCTGCCGAGGACCGGGAGTCGTGGGAACTCCGAGCTGCCTGCGACCCCAACACCCCCAACTCCCCCAACTCCCCCACCACCACCGCCCACCCGTCCTGCAGCTCCTCCCTCTGCGCCCAGTGCTGCCCGGTCAGTCTGTGCACCTGCCAGGCTCTGGGGGCCACATCCGCTGCCCCGCACCCTCTCCTCTGGCTCCCCGCTCGGAAACAGCTGCACCCCCCAGTCTGGGCTGCACCGGGGCCCGGTGGGGGGGGGGTCCCAGGAGTCCGAGCCCGAGTGCCCGGCCCCGGGGCCCCGGAGGACAGAGACAATCACGGGCCGAGCCACGCAGCTCTCCAGGCCAGGGCTGGGTCACAGGAAGGAAGCAAGAGTTTCTCGAGGTGGGGGTGGGGGACACGTCTCCCCGAGTACGCCCCAGCCCCGAGACGGAGGCTGCTGGAACCTGTCTTCCTGCCTGGCCCCGCCGCACCTCTCTGTACATAGAGCCTTTTTCTGTGACCCCCCACCCCCGCCCCGGCACCCTCTCCCCTCTCATTCTGAGACAAAAGGAAAAAAAAATATTTAAAAAAAAAAAAGAAGAGAAAGAAAACTGCATAAGCTTTTAACTCTCTGACGAGTTAATCGTTTTATTTTTAAACTCATTTTGGGGTCCAGTCCATTGTACTCTGCCACCAAAGCCCGTGCCCTGGAAAGGAATAAAACCTACAAACCGAGGCTGTCTTTCGGAGAAGTTCTTGGACCTCACGGCCCTGGACGGGGGCGCTAGGGCCCGGGGAGAGGCGTGCGTGGCCACTCTCGGCATCCTGGGGGGGCCGGTCTGGCAGGGGGGTGACACGGGAGCTGGGGGGTGGGAGAGGCCACGGTCCCGGGGGTCCCCCGGCAGATGCCTGGGTTCCGCCCTGCCTGTCTGTGGCCGGCTGGACCCTGCCCAAGGTACCGCTGTATATAACATGTCCGACCTGAGATGCCGTGTGCGGTGGTGGCGGCGGCGGCCGGGGTGGCGCGGCCCGGCCAAGGCTTGTGCCGAGGCGATCGACCAAGTGCAATAGTGGCAGGTGATTGCCACGGGGGCACCACAGCCGGAAGTAACTTATTTTGTACTAGTACCCGCCTGAGAGAAAGAATCGGCAGTATTTTCTGTTCTTCTGTTTTACTGGGCTTGTTCTATTTTGGATTAGTGAACTAAGTTATTGTTAATTATGTACAACATTTATATATTGTCTGTAAAAAGTGTATGCTATCCCCCTATTCCTTTAAAGTGAATACTGTTAAGAGTAATAAAATACTTTTTGTGAATGCCTCTGGCCTGTCTTGTGGGCTCCGGGCCTGCGGGGTCCCGGGGTGGGGGGGACGCAGTCGGACCAAACCATTCTCATCGCTGAAGCGGGGCCAGGCTCAGATGGGTGGGGAGGGGGGGCGGGGGCCCTGTCTGCTGCCCCCACCTGAACGTCCTCTCTGGTGTCTGCTGTTGCCAGCACAGGCTGGTGCAGACCATGGTCTCTCCCCTCTGGCCCCCGCTCAGATTCCTTACCCGAGGGCTCAAGTGTGGGTCTTGCAGAAACCCACCAAGACTGCCCCCCCCCATCCCATCCGCTGTGTCTCAGCTGGATGAGATGCTTGTTCCGAGTTCCCTGACCACTGATACTCTTTGTCGGTGAACAGACCCGATCCCCAGTGTCTCTGATGACTTGTCATTGGCGACTGCGTCTGACCGGTCACGTCGGCTCCTGAGAGATGGTTATCATCGCGAGTGGCCATCACCCGGACTAATCATCAATATTTCATCCATGCTTCTGATTGACGAACGTGATCGCCCCTGACTCCAGTGACTGTCTTTGCTTCCCAGTGTCTGATGATAGTTTTTGTCACCACTGCTCCTGACCAGTTTGTGCTGCTGGTCATCACTGGCCATCGCTGGCCATGGCTCTCCAGGGTGCCCACCACTGCTGCCAGCTGGCTCTTCTCTTCAGGTCCCCATGGCCAAAGTGGCTGGCACTCCGGATCCTTACGCCGCAGGTCTGCTGGATATGGGGCTGACTGGGGTCTGTTTTCCTAATACTGCTACTGGCCATGTTCGTGGTTTGCAAGTGCCTCTCGCCGACTAAGGTCGTGTGTGCCAATCTTGATGGCCCATGCACTGTCGCCACTGTCTCAGGTCAAAAAAAGTAGTAGACTGACTCCTCAATGTCTGTGATCAATATTCTTCCAATCAATGGAAGATCTGATCGCTCATATGTGAGCGCCCTAAGCCTTTGGTCGCGTGTCCCTAGTCACCAATATCTCTAATCAGCCTTATGACCAATGTCCCTGACGTCAAATCATTTCACTATCAAAGTGTGTCTATTAGTGTGGTCACAGTGACTCCAGGGATCATTGCTGGCCACCAAGCTCCATGGTGTCCACCATTAATCATCTTCTCTCAAAGTCCCAATGGCCAAAGTCCCCGGTCCCCGAGATCCTCAGAGCACAGCTCACCGACCTCCACTGCCATCTCCCCGTGCCCACAGCCCCTCTGTGTCTGATAATGAGCCCCGGGAGGTCACACACCCGGGATCTCTGGGGCACCTGCAGACTTGAGCCGTCACTCAGCAGGGCCCTGAGCACCACGTGCTCTCACCGCGGTCTCCAGTCCTCCATGTGCCTGATCCGTGCCTAAGGGCACGTCCTGCCTCTGTCCCCCTGCGGACCCTCCATTGGCACCCCCCCGGGTCCTTCATTCTCTAATTTCGAGCCATTCTGGCCATGCACACTCACTGGCGCTCGCCTGCCCTCTCCGGTCCGCTGAGTCTTCAAGGACAAGGGTTCCTGACGGGCAGCCTCTCCCCCTTGACCGCCCTGGTGTCCAGGAGGCACTTCTGTACTTCTTGCCTTAGGCCACTGGCACTGGCTGGCCGGACCCTCGCTTGAGGCTGATGAGGCAAAGGTCCCACAGGGCCCAGTGCCTTGTCCCCTTGGCCAGTTAGACAGCCCAGGGGCTGGTGTCTGCACCCTGAGCTCAGGTCACTGCTGGCCTTGGTGTGCCAATCTCCCCTCCCTCCCCCGCAGAGGGGACACTGACCCAACAGAGGGAAAGCACTTGCCGTCCGGACACAGAATAGCCTGGCCCAGCGGCACCCTGGCACCCGGGCACCCCTTCCCCAGCCTCGTGCCTTCCGACCGCCTCTCCCACCACTAGGACCCTCCCGCCGGTCTGTGCCCGGCTGGCGACGGAGCCTGCGTGCAGGTGCGCACACACGTTGCGTCTCGGGGACGCCTCCCGGGCACCAGACTCGGCAGCAGACCAGCCCCGCAGCTCACTCCGCCTGGGCGCGGGCTTGTGTTCGCGGCAGAAAGCGCAGTCACGCTGCCGCAGTCCTGCGCGCCTGGCACCGATTCCCGGCCCGGAGCTGGCACACACAGTGCCGCCTGCTGTGGCCTCCCACCCAGAGCACAGAGCCTGGACCCCCGCAACCCCCAGCTCACAGCCCAGAATCGGAACCCAGAACTTTCACACGAGAACCGAGAGCCCCCCCCCCCCGGGACCTGGAACCAGCCTGCAGGTCCGGTTCCGAAGGGCAGAACCGGGAGCCAGGAATGTAGCACTGGCACGTGGATGGAGCCCAGGGCCCGGGTCCGGAGCCACAGCACTGGGGCAGGCCCGGAGCCAGCGGGGCCCCCTGACGACGCCTCCCTGCTCCTGTCGCCCTGTCGTCCCCTTTTTGCCCACCGGTATTCGGGAGTCCCGGCACGGCGGAAGTGCCAGGTGGCAGTTGGTGAGCTGTCGCGGCCAGGAGAGCTGTCGCCACCTGGCCACTCGGCCTGAGGGAGCAGGGTCCTGCCACTGTCCTGGGGCCTGCCCCGGGTCGCGAAAGGCGCTTCTCAAACATGGCTTGGAGAGATGCCTCCACGGAACCCGCTCACATCTCTGGGCTCCGCTGTCCTTATTTATGTATATTTTTATTCATTTATTTTTGCTTTTTGGGCGGTGCACAGGGGTTACTCCTGGCTCTACGCTCAGGAATCACTCCTGGCGGTGCTCAGGGGACCCTATGGGATGCTGGGGATCGAACCCGGGTCGGCCCCGTGCAAGGCAAACGTCGTTCCCGCGGTGCTATCGCTCCAGCCCCTGGACTCCGATGTTCCTGCAGGGTGGGCGAGACCCAAGGAGGTTCCCTTTGGCTGCCAGGGGCTCGCGGAGGGCAGGGCTGTCTCTGCACGGAGCGGGTCAGGCCCTGGGAGAGGGGGGAGTGGGGAGGGGTGGGGTGGGGAGGGCACACTTCGCAGAGGGGGCTCCGGTGGCCCCAGGCCTCAGCCCGTCACCCAGTGCTACCCAAGGCTTCTGCTCCCCGACATTTGTCCCCCCCTCCAAGTCCCAGCACTGCTGTGAAGGGCTGTGGGGAAGCAGTTTCGATTCTGCGGCAGGGCAGGGCCGGGCCCGGGCCGGACTGGCCGCCTGGCAGGGTGCGGGCTGCCTTTATGTGTCCGTGGGGCCCGGTGCCAGGGCGCCGGGGAGCTGGGGGGCCTTTGTTCCACACCCAGGTGGGGCTGGCTGGCCCCGGGCCCGACCCTGCCAGGGCGTGCCGGGCCCGGGATCCCCGTCCCCCCTCGTTGCCCTCCCCGCGGGGCCAGCTCTGCTGTCCTCCCAGGCCCTCCAGCCCTCGGTGACCTGCCCCTGGGAACAAGCAGGGACAGGATCTTCCTGGCCTCCCGGGAGGATGGGCAGGCCCGCGGGCAACGCCTGCCTTCGCCCCCACCACGGCGGCCGGCCTCACCTGAGCGAGGCCAGAGGGACACGGGCTGGACCCACAGGCCACGGCAGCTTTTCTAGGCAGACGAACGTGAGGAGCCCAAACCTCACCAGCAGAACACGAGCAAGAGAGGAGGACGGAGAGATGGTCAGTGGGGCGGGCCCGTGCCGCGCACATGGCTGACCTGGGTGTGATCCCCCACCCCACAGGCACCCGCGCTCCACCAGGAGTGAGCCCCGAGCACAGAGCCAGGAATGAGCCCCGAGCACAGAGCCAGGAGTAATCCCCGAGCACAGAGCCAGGAATGAGCCCTGAGCACAGAGCCAGGAGTGATCCCCGAGCACAGAGCCAGGAATGAGCCCTGAGCACTGCTGGGGGTGGCACAAAAACAAAATCAAACAAAAAATGGAGAAGTGGGACAAGTTGGAAAATTAGGGACATTAGTGGAGGGTGAGTGTATGTGTGTCGGGGTGTGTGTGTGTGTGTGTGTGTGTGTTGGGGTGTGTGTAGGAGTATGTGAGTATGTGTGTGTCGGGGTGTGTGTGTAGGGGTGTTTCTTAGTTATGTGTGTAGGGGTGTGTGAATATGTGTGTGGGGGGATGTGTGTTTAAGTTATGTGTGTCGGGGTGTGTGTATAGGGGGCGCATAGGGGAGTGTTTGAGTTAGTGTGGGGGGGTGTGAGTGTGTATGTGAGTATGTTTGTGTACGGTTATGTGCATATATGTTTGTGTAAGGGGTGTGTATGTGTGTGTAGGGCTGTTTTGGAGTTATGTGTGTAGGGGGTGTGTGAATATGTGTGTGGGGGTGTGTGTTTAAGTTATGTGTGTGTTGGAGTATGTGTGTAGGGGTGTGTGAGTATGTGTGTGTAGGGGTGTGTGAGTTGTATGTGTATAGGGGGGTGTATAGGGGAGTGTTTGTGTGTGTAGGGGTGTATGTGGGGTGTGAGTGTGTGTGTGAATATGTGAGTATGTGTGTAGGGGTGTGTGAGTATGTGTGTGTAGGGGTGTGTGAGTATGTGTGTGTAGGGGTGTGTGAGTTGTGTGTGTATAAGGGAGTGTTTGAGTTAGTGTGTGTAGGGGTGCGTGTGAGTATGTATGTGTGTGGGGGGTGTGAGTGTGTGTGTGAATATGTGAGTATGTGTGTAGGGGTGTGTGAGTATGTGTGTGTAGGGGTGTGTGAGTATGTGTGTGTAGGGGTGTGTGAGTTGTGTGTGTATAAGGGAGTGTTTGAGTTAGTGTGTGTAGGGGTGCGTGTGAGTATGTATGTGTGTGGGGGGTGTGAGTGTGTGTGTGAATATGTGAGTATGTGTGTAGGGGTGTGAGTATGTATGTGTGTGTGCGTATGTGTGAATGTGTGTGTGTGTGTGTGCATGTATCCTACTTTCCAGCAGTAAGGGTCTAAGATCACAATCACCCAGTGCTGTGGGTCACTGTGGGGAAGGGCAGAGCAATGGTCAGAGCAAGCCTGGGACAGCCCGTCAGTTACCAGAGTGGCCCCGCAGGTCCCGAACAGGGAATGGGGTGGGGTGGGTGGCGCCAGGACGTTCTGGGGTGGACGGCCTCTTGGAGTAGGAAACCGGCAGCGACAGCCTTCTCCGGCCAGCTCACAACTTCTGTCTGCACTACACAATGCAGCGGTGTTGCTTAAAAAAATAATAATAATAATCAAAGAATGAACTCCACATCATGAATTTTTTAAATTATTATTTGTGGTGTTGGGCCATCCCCGGCAATGCCCTGGGGTTATGCCTGGCTCTGCACTCAGGAACCACGCCTGGCAGTGCTCCGGGGGTGCATCTGGGGTGCTGGGGTTCGAACCCAGGCTGACCACGTGCGAGACCAGCACCTTACTGGCGCCCGCTCCAGCTGGAAGGAGATCCCGCCCCAGTCCCAGTGATTGTCAGTGGGCAGCTTTGTGACCACAGGCTCCTTCTACGTCTCTCCACGCAGGGGTGATGGGTGCTGTTCCCCGGGAACCTCCTTCTGCCTCTACCCCCCGCTCTTGCCTGCACCTTGGGGACACTGAGGCTGAGTCCTGCACCCTCACCCACCTTCTCTCCATGTTCAGCAGTAAGGAAACAGATGTGTGCTCCCGATGTGCACGACCTACCCGTGGGGTCCCCCAGCTTGGTTCCCTCACAGCGTATGGGAAGAGGAATGCTGACCACCCCATCCCCCCCACCCCGGGTTCAGTTCAGTCTTTCTCGAACCAGAACCAGGAAGTGGTTGATCCCAGGACATAAAATGTTTGCAGCCTGGGGGCTGGAGCGATAGCACAGCGGGGAGGGTGTTTGCCTTGCACGCGGCTAACCCGGGTTTGATTCCCAGCATCCCATAGGGTCCCCTGAGCACCGCCAGGAGTAATTCCTGAGTGCAGAGCCAGGAGTAGCCCCTGAGCATCGCCAGGTGTGACCCAAAAAGCAAAAAATAAATAAATAAAAGTTTGCAGCCTGGAGGGCGTGTTGGGTCAGTGGGCCCAGAGGACCCCTGGGCCGGTGCCTTAGACACGAACTCCGAGTCATTCCAAGACCAAGTGTCCATTCCTTTCCCCCCAATTCCTCTGCAAGAAGCCCCGACCCCAGGGTCTCCAGGAATTGTTATGTATAGCACTAAGCTACTGGCTCTGACCGGAATGCTCAGTCCGAGGCCAGGAGGGGAAGACAGACCTGAGGAGGAGAAATCAGGGGCTCCCACAGACTCACAGGTAGGGAGCCCCCCCACACCAAGGACCGTTGCCAGGAGAGTGAGTGGGAGTCAAAATGCGAACCCCCAAGAAGGAAGCTGAAAGGAGCCCGAGTGCCCCTGGGGATATGATGGCCCCAAACCATAAAAAAAAATGACCAAACCACTGTAGGCAACGGGGAGTGAGTGTGCAGCGGGGAACTGGGCCTCCAACAGACTTCAAAAGAGAGGCTGAGGGGCCGGAGAGGCCCTGCAGGGCTGACAGTACTGGCCTGCCTCGCACACACTCGGCCCTGAGCACAGAGCCAGGAGCAAGCCTTGAGTGCCCAACCCGCCGACCCTCCCCTCGAATCATTCTCAAATTGGCAAAAACTATTTGCCAATACACCAAAAAAAAAAAAAAAACGGCAAAATACAAAAATGCAGCAGTACCCCTCCCCCACCCCCCAATTTAGGGCGCATGGCTGGGTCCTTCCCAGCAGAAAGGCATATTGAGGTGCTACTCTGTCCCTGGGGTCCCCTCCCCCTCGGTGGCTCGGACACACCGATTCACAAGACCGCATCTTGGTCACCCCCCAGCTCTGTCCACTGTGCGGGAGCAGAGGGGCCAGGCGCCGCTGGGGAGAATGATAATCCAGAAGATTCCACACGTGCTCTGGCGGATTCCAGCCACTCCTTCTCCGCCACAGGTCATTGGGACTGGCGGGGCAGAGAAAGGTTCTCTCAAAGGGAGAAAAAAAAAAAAACAAAAAACCAACAAAAAGGAAAAACCACACCAGTGCAGGGAGAAAAATGCCCAAAGTGTCTGTTTTCTAAATATTTGTGGAGAGAGAATAATCTGGGCTGCGCCCCCTTCACCAACCAGCCTTGAGCAGAGCACGGCGGAGACAGAACACTTTCCACTTTAGAAACTTTTCCCCTGGTCTTTGCCCTGCGAGGATTATGTGCTGGTGCGTTTGTAAGTTAGAAAGGAATCATTAACAAAAAACCGGTTTTCTTTGCCTGGCCCTGGTTCCTAAGGGGTCTCTCCCTCGGGGGATGTTTTCCATTTTGGAGCAGCTTAGAGGACTCCTCACCGGGCCTCAAAGCCCCAGGCAGTGAGGTCCCGGGAAGCCTTATCTGGAGGCTCCTTTGCTCCAAGGAACCTGCAGGCTCTCCAATAAAAACCCAAAAAACTGGCAGGAGACCTGTTTGTCCTCAGGGTGAGAGGGCCCCAGCCAGGGGGGCCCCACCCACTCCACGCCTTCCTCATCTCCCAGAAGCCCAGGGTGCTGGGGTCTTGGTGCTCCTGCAGCCCCAGCAAGGACACTCTCACGGCTCTGGGCTCCTGACAGTTTAGAATCAGCAGCCCCCCATATCGGCAGGAGGGTCCCCGCAGAGCAGGCCTGGGCATGTGGGGAAACTGAGGGAAGGGGGCAGTCTTGCCCCCTGGGAGGGGGTCGGCTAGAACGGTTCTCACTGGGGGGCTGCCCAGCTGCCTCTTCCCTCCGCCCCCACTCGGACTGCTCCCCCGGGCACCCTGGGAAAGTGCTGCCGGCCACCCCCAGAGGGTGGGCTGCGTTGGGGCAGCTGGGATTGTGGGTGCACATCAGCCCTGCATCCCCACCCAGTGCCTGGACCCTTCTCTGGACATCTCTAGGCTGTTTCTGCCCCGGCCGGCTGGCACCCTGGCTTACACTCTGCCACTCTCCCCTGGAGGGACTGTCCTTAACCTTTGAATGAAAACAGTGACAGACCAGAGAGAAGAAAGAAAGAAAGAAAGAAAGAAAGAAAGAAAGAAAGAAAGAAAGAAAGAAAGAAAGAAAGAAAGAAAGAAAGAAAGAAAGAAAGAAAGAAAGAAAGAAAGAAAGAAAGAAAGAGAGAAAGGGAGAAAGAGAGAAAGAGAAAAAGAGAGAAAAAGAAAGAGAGAGAAAGAAGGAAGGAAGAAGGGAAGGAAGGAAGAGAAAGAAAGAGAGAGAAAGAAAGAAAGAAAGAAAGAAAGAAAGAAAGAAAGAAAGAAAGAAAGAAAGAAAGAAAGAAAGAAAGAAAGAAAGAAAAAGAAAGGAAGGAAGGAAGAAAGGAAGAAAGAAAAGAAAGGAAGAAAGAAAGAAGGAAGGAAGAAAGAAAAGAAAGGAAGAAAGAAAGAAGGAAGGAAGGAAGGAAAGAGAGGAAGAAAGAGAGAAAGAAAGGAAGGAAGGAAGAAAGAAAGAAAGAAAGAAAGAAAGAAAGAAAGAAAGAAAGAAAGAAAGAAAGAAAGAAAGAAAGAAGGAAAGAAAGAAAGGAAAGAAGGAAGGAAGGAAGGGAAGGAAGAAGCGAAGGAAGGAAGGAAGGAAGGAAGGGAAGGAAGAAGGGAAGGAAGAAGGGAAGGAAGGAAGAAAGGAAAGAAAGAAAGAAGAAAGAAAGAAAGAAAGAAAGAAAGAAAGAAAGAAAGAAAGAAAGAAAGAAAGAAAGAAAGAAAGAAAGAAAGAAAGAAAGAAAGAAAGAAAGAAAGAGCAGGCCACTAAGATCACCAACCCCCTGGCCCCTCCTCGAGGCCCACCTGAGGGTCTGCTGCCCACCACGAGTCCCTGACGTCGGAGCAGCTCAGACCCGCACGCTCGCCCCGTCTCATTACTGACTGGTTTCTTTGCCGAGTTCAAGGGGCTCGAGGGACCTGCCAGGGATGCCGAGGATCGAACCCAGGTCGGCCAGGTGCAAGGCCGGCGCCCTCCCCGCTCTGCTATGGCTCCCGCCGCTGGTTCCCGTGGCTTCACTGAGGCCCCCCTCAGCGCCCCAGGGCTGGCTCCCCTCAGGTGCTCGGCCTGGGGTGTCTGACCGGTGAGCTGTCCCCTTGGTCCCCCAGACCCTCCCCGGGGCTGCAGCTCTGGGGCCTGGGCACCCGGTTACTGCAGAGCCGGCAGGAGACTCGGAGCCTGGAACCAGACAGTGGGTGGAGCCTGAGCCCTCGCGAGTCCCGTGGCTGTGCCCTGACCTCCCAGTGCCTTCCCCAATGCTCCCGGCTCTGCCAGCCGCTGGCCCCCACCCTCCCGGGCCCGAACTCCCCCAGACAGGAGAACAGAGGCGACGGGGTCAGCCCGACAGGTGGGTGCCTCCAACCCGTTCCTCCGCCCTCACCCCGAGACCTGCTCAGCTTTGCTGCTTTATTACCTGTGTCTGAGTCTGAGCCCCGGAGAGAGCTGTGTTACTCGGCCTGTTGTCGCACGATGCCACGGTCGTTCTCCTAAACACAGGAAGGGTTGGTTTTGTTTTGGCTATGCCAAGGTTTAATCCTGGCTCTGCACTCAGGGATCACTCCGGGTGGTCTTCGAGGGACTCTTTGAGGTGTCAGGGATCAAACCTGCATTGGCTGTGTGCAAAGCAGTTCCCTCGATCTGCTGTACTCCAAACATAGGAAATTTGGACTCATTCCTTTGTCTCTGCTGTAGACTATTTCACAGTGCTCACATAGCACCCACTCTTTGCCCTCTGTCCCATTTCCAACTATAAACAGGGCAGCAACGGACATTCTTGTTACTCAGCCTAGAAGCCGAATAAGTGAATGAAGGAACTCCGGGCTCTCCCATCTACAAGGAATTTTCCTAACAG
This sequence comes from Sorex araneus, assembly GCF_027595985.1. NCBI lineage: Eukaryota > Metazoa > Chordata > Mammalia > Eulipotyphla > Soricidae > Sorex > Sorex araneus. The sequence continues at coordinate 10,994,941 of NC_073305.1, forward strand.
GTTGTTTTCGAGTTCATGCCAGCAGCAGGGGTGGGATTCCCATGGCTCCGCTGCCTCGCCTGTGCTGGGTGATGTCAGACGTTTACAGTTTTACCAGTTTGCTGGGTATGGCCTGGGGGATGTCATTGCTGTGGACAGATCTTTCTAGAATGTGCAACAGATCACATTTCTCCTGGTTCGCTTTTTCCCTAGGGCCTTCCAGTTCAGGACAGAGCCCAAGGTCTGGGCATCGAGCCTTCCCTAGCCCCGACACCCACCCCCTCACTCCCCCTCAAACTCAGACACGGGTTGGTGACACCCCCCATTCGAGCCCTGAGTTGGCTTTCTTCTTTTTATTTTACTTTTTGCTTTTTGGGTCACTCCTGGCGATGCACAGGGGTCACTCCTGGCTCTGCACTCAGGAATCACTCCTGGCGGTGCTCAGGGGGACCCTATGGGATGCCGAAGATTGAACCCAGGTTGGCCGCGTGCAAGGCAAACGCTCTCCCCGCTGTGCTATCACTCGGGCCCCTGGCTTTCTCCTTTTTAAGCCTTGCACTTCATTGAAAAAAGTGGCAGATCTCCTGCTCTTTTTGGTCTTATTTTGGGGCCACACCTGGTGGTGTGCTCAGGGCTACTTCCAGCTGGGCACGCCAGGCTTCCTGCTCAAGCACGTGTGCCAACCACTGAGCTCTCCCTCCAGCCCCAGCCTCTGAGTTTTTCTTTTCTTTTTCTTTTTTTTGCTTTTTGGGTCACACCCAGCGATGCACAGGGGTTACTCCTGGCTCTGCACTCAGGAATTACTCCTGGCAGTGCTTGGGGGACCATATGGGATGCCGGGGATCGAACCTGGGTCCGCCGCGTGCAAGGCAAATGCCCTACCCGCTGTGCTATCGCTCCGGCCCCCCCGCCTCTGCGTTTTAAGGAATTGGATTAAAAGGGTTGGAAAGAAGGTGCAGCAAGTAAGCTACTGGCCTGGTATGCAGCCGGTCTGGGTTCGAAACCTGGTGCCACATATGGTCCCCTAGGGCTGAGTCCCAAGTGCGGAGCCAGGAGCGAGCCCTGAGCACAGCCAGCTGTGGTCCCCGAACCAACCAGCCTATGAGGACCGGAGTCCCCTTTGGAACGCCCAAGGGTGACACTCGTTCTCGTGCGTAGCCGATGATCGGCTTCAGGGCTTCAGCTGGGGGCTTGGCGCGGCTGCCCTCGAGCCAGGCTGTGCTCTGGCGTGGACGCTGACCCGTGCAGGGGAGCAGGGGAGCACCACCCCTCCTCGCTCACGGCCGAGGAAAGGCCTCTCAGCGTTGCCAAGGGCGCCCTGGGAGGGAGCACTGTCCCGGGTGAGGAGTGGGTGGGAGGCTGATTCTTCACACCCCAGGCCAGGTGGCTGGGAAATTGGGCCCAGCCGCAAGCCAACTGCCGCTCCCCGCCCTAGGGGTCATTTGTCGTTGGGGGGGGGTGACAGTCCATCTCGGCTCTGTTGCCACCCCTCCCAGGCCAGCACAGGAAGATTTGGGGGCGTGAGGGGTGACTCGCATTGATGTCGCCTCAGACCCTCTCAAGTGAACCCAGCAAAACCCAGCTGCAAGCTGGACTCCGGGAGAGCAGAGCTGGTGAGGAGACGGTCCTTTTTTTTTTCCCCCCATATTTATTATTTATTTATTTAAATTTTTGTTTTTGTTTTTGTTTTTGGGTCACACCTGGCGATGCACAGGGGTTACTCCTGGCTCTTCACTCAGGAATTACCCCTGGCGGTGCTCAGGGGACCATATGGGATGCTGGGAATCGAACCCGGGTCGGCTGTGTGCAAGGCAAACGCCCTACCCGCTGTGCTATCGCTCCAGCCCCCATTCAAAAAATTTTAAATTTTATTGAATCACCGTGAGATAGTTACAAGCTTTCCTGTTTGGGTTACAGTCACACAATGATCGAACACCCATCCCTCCACCAGTGCACATTCCCCACCACCAATATCCCCGGTATACCCCCTCTTTCCCACCCTCCCCCTGCCTCTATGGCAGACAATATTCCCCATACTCTCTCTCTACTTTTGGGCATTATGGCTTGCAGCACAGACACTGAGAGGTCATCATGTTTGCTCCATTATCTACTTACGGCATCTCCCATCCCAACTGGTTCCTCCAGCCATCATTTTCTTAGTGATCCCTTCTCTATTCCATCTGCCTTCTCCCCTTCACTCGTGAAGCAGGCTTCCAGCTATGGGGCAATCCCCCTGGCCCTTGTGTCTACTGTCCTTGGGTGTCAGCCTCATGTGATGTTACTTCATACTCCACAAATGAGTGCAGTCCCTCTATGTCTGTCCCTCTCTTTCTGACTCATTTCACTTAGCATGAGACTCGAGGAGACAGTCCTTGATGGGAGCCAAAGCGCCCGGCTGGGGATGGAAGTGGTCCCTCTGCAGGTATTGCGTCCTGACATTAGGCACGGCAGGGCGGAGTGGCCTCACGTGGGCCTTCTTTGTGTGACTGTGTTCCCATGTGTGGAGTATGCCTGCATGCATAGGACACGGATGCCCGGTGGCACCGCCACGATACTCTCTCTCTAAGAGTGTCATACTCATCTCTCTAGGTCCTCTTTATCCTTTACTTCTCTCCACGGCCTCTGCTGTGCCACCCGACATTACGTTAAATGGTCATTTGTGGTCAGTTTCTTGTAAACCCCCAACTAGGTGGGAGGTCCACGAAGCCAAGGTTCTGCCTGGTGCTCTGAAAAGCAAAATAAATCTTCAGCACCTTGAACAGTGCCTGGCACACAGCACAGGTATGGATAGTGGTAGAAGGGGCTCAAGGAACAGCATGGCAGGGGCTGAGGGGCTGGAGGAGCACGTGGGTGGGTGAGAGTTTGGGTCAGGGAGGGAGAGGAGGGATGGACGGATGGATGGATGGATGGACGGATGGACAGATGGATGGATGGATGGATGGATGGATGGATGGATGGATGAATGGATGGATGGGTGGGTGGGTGGATGAGTGGATGGATGGGTGGATGGATGGATGGATGGATGGATGGATGGATGGATGGATGGATGGGTGGATGGATGGATGGATGGATGGATGGGTGAATATGTGGGTGAGGATGGATGGATGGGTGTGTATGCCAGCAATGGTGTGGACGGGGGTGTGGGTGGGTGGGTGGGTGGGTGGGTGGGTAGGTGGGTGTACGGTGGGTGAGTGGGATATGTAGGTGGGTGAATAGGTCAGTGCCTGCCAGTGTAAGTGTTTTAACTTGCACACAGGTCTGTACCTTGGACCATGCTTCAGACGCTTCTTTAGCCTGTACTCTTTCTAGAAAGACCCAGAAACTTCCCTACTTTAGAAGCTGCTCTGGGCTGGAGTCCAGGAGGCTTCGGCCCACCTGCTGGGCCGGGAGCAGGCCAGAGTCACGCCAGTAGGGGGGCTGGGGACAAGGGCGCCAAGGTCAGGAGGGAGGGTGGAGAGCGGGCAGGCTGGGCAGGTGCAGGGCACGGACCCCACCTGGGCAGAGCGCGGAGCCCTGCCGGGGGGTCAGGTCAGGGGACCAGTCCAGGGACACGTGGGCACCCATCAGCACCGCCTTGCCAGGGTTGGACAGGAAGATCCAGGGAGGAGAAAGCAGGTCTGGGCGGGCGTGTGTTGGCACCTGACCTGGGCTCGTTCTGTGACCTCTAGAGAAAAAAAGCCGCGCCAGCCTCCACCCACCTCCCTCTCGGCCTTGCTGGGTCTCCACCGGCCCTTCCTGTCCAGCCCCCACCGGCCCGTCCATGGGTGTCCATGTGCCTTCCGTGCACGTGTCCTGCCCATCTGCCCGTCCTGCCATCCCACCCACCCCCAACTCCTTCTCCGTGCCCAGAGAGGCAGCTCGCTCTGCTCGGAGCCTGTGACTAGCCCCCCTCACAGATGGGGAAATTGAGGCACAGGTCGGGGAAGTGCCTTCCCCAACAACACATGGCTTGCACCCAGCCGGGCCGAACTCCGGGACGGACCGAGCTCACGGCCTCTCAGGACGTCTGTCGGCCTGTCCACCTGGCCTCCCGTCCCACCTCACCTGTCACAGCCGCACAGGGGCCCATCCATCCCCTGCTGTCCCTCATCCATCCTGAAGGTAATGCAGTTAGAGCAGCGGGGCCCCCGAGGGCAGAGGAGGCCCGAGCTGCCCATCTGGCCGGGCTGGGGCGGCCGCTGGGGGTGGGGTGGGTGTCCCAGGCCGGGCAGGGCTGCGTGGGGGCTGGAGGGAATTAGCTGGAGTGACTGCAGGATCATCTAATTAGGAACGCTAGTGATAAGCAGATAGCATCGGGGGTGATTAGAATCCTTTTAAAAAGCCACTCCATTAATTACGGAGACAGAGCGGGGCCTCTGGCGGCCCAGAATACCAATTGGCTGCCTAATCGGCCTCCATCAGCCCGCCCTGCTCGCGGGCTCCTGGAACGCTGTGTGACCTTGGCTCTGCCCTGCCCTCTCTGGTCCTCCCCAAGCAGGGCCCGGTTGGGCTCTGCTGCGGTCACCTGGTGGCCCGAGTGCCTTGTTCTCTCTCTCGGCTGGTCATGGCTCAGGGGCACAGGGTCGGAGGTGTGGGGAGCCCCCCACGGTGGAGGCGGGGGGACTCCCGTGAAGGTCTCCACCCGCTCAACTGTCTCTCCTGGAAGCCCCTGGACCCCGCTCTGCCACCCGCCTCCCAGGCGCCTCCAGGCTCCTCTTTCTGCCTGGCCGGTGGCCAAGGAGGGGACATCCCTGGGGCAGGCGGCCACAAGGCTCCACCCCTGCCTCCTGGGCCCCCCCCCCGTGGCCCAGCAGGCTGGGGGGGCCACAGTCCCTCCCCCAGCCGTGAGCCACGGGGCCCCTGTCCCGGGACCTGCTGGCCGCTTGGCTTCCTGGGAGGGCTGGGGGCGGTCCACAGCTCTGCCCCGTCCAGCCGCACCCCCAGGAGCTGGGACAGGGCCTGTGGACACAGCAGTGGCCGCCACAGTCTCCCCGGGGTGCCGGAGTCCTGCGCCAGGCGAGACCTCAGCCCCTCCTCCCTCTGGGCCGCCTCCCGTGTGCGGGACCCAGGCCGGCACCCACCCCCCCTCCCTCCAGCAGCGTCCCCAGGGACCCGGCCTCCCCCGCCACCTTGGCCCTCTCCACCCACCGCCGCAGCCCTTCTCGGCCAGGACCCCCCCCTCGGGCACCGCCGACACCCCTCGGCCTCAGCGTGCCCCGCCCGGCCAGCTTCCCGCTCCCGCCGTCGCGCCCCACCACGGCCGCCATCAGACCCGGCCCCGCGCCTGCAGGCACGGCCCTCACCAGCCCCCACTGCCGGGACTGCACCGCCGCCAAGGCCAGCACCGCCGTCTGCAGCGCCGCCGCGTCTGTCTCAGCCAGACCCGCCACTACCCCGTCCCCCTCACAGCCCACCCCAGCACCGCACAGCCCCCGGGGCAGCAGCCTGCACCGCCACCATCGTCACGCCCACTCCATGCCGCCTTCGCCACTGCCTCACCAGCTCAGCACCTCCCCCACCTCCGTCACCTCCATCACCATAGCCACCCTCCACTATCACCTTCATCGCCTCCATCACTGTCTCCATCACCTCCACCAGCTCCATCACCATCTCCATCACCTCCACCATCTCCATCACCATCTCCATCACCTCCACCATCACCTCCATCTCCATCACCATCTCCATCACCTCCACCATCACCTCCACCATCTCCATCACCATCTCCATCACCTCCACCAGCTCCACCACAATCACCATCACCTCCACCAGCTCCACCACAATCACCATCACCTCCACCATCTCCATCACCATCTCCATCACCTCCACCAGCTCCATCACCATCTCTATCATCTCCTCCATCTCCATCACCATCTCCATCACCTCCACCAGCTCCATCACCATCTCCATCACCATTTCTATTACCTCCACCATCTCCATCACCATCTCTATTACCTCCACCATCTCATCACCATCTCCATCACCTCCCCCACCTCCCCCACCTCCATCACCATATTCACCCTCCACCACCACCTTTATTGCCTCCATCACCATCTCCATCACCTCCACCATCACCTCCAGCATCCTCCACCACTATCTGTACCACCACCTGTCACCCCTCCCCCTCCATCACTACCTTTATCACCTCCATCACATCTTCATCACCTCCACCATCTCTGTCACCATCTGTACCACCTCCATCACCACCTCCACCCTGCACCTTCCTCACCATCTCCCCCCCCACCTCCGTCCCCACCACCGTCCCCTCCAACGCCTGCCCTGACCCCCCTTCCGTCTGTCCGCTCACCACTGCCTTCACCTAAGCTGCAGCCGCCAGGGCCACGCGTCCACGCCGCAGGGTGAAGAGACCGGGTGGTTCCCCTCACCCCTGGACGAGCCACGGGGGGAAGCCCAGGTCAGCCACGGGGACTGTGTGGCCTCGGAGGGCTGGAACCTGCCGGAACCTCAGAGTGTTCCAGAGTTTCCCGAGGACACCAGCCCCAAAGCAGGAGACGGACAGTGGCCCGGACGCGGCCACCTGCCGCGCTCTCCCGCTGCTCTCTGGACACACGCCGCACTCCTGGCCGGACCCACCAAAGCAAAGACAGTCTGACAACCTCCGCAGACCGCAGGGGCCACAGGTGGCAGGAGCCTGGGCAGCCCCCTGCCCTCCCCCCCCCCCCGCCCCTCACTGACATCCTCCACGGCCCCCGGAGAAACTCCTGCCACTCCTCAGGCTGGAGTGACGGTGCCGTGGGCCGGGGGCTTGCCTGGCTGACTCAGGTTTGGTCCCAGCACTGCAGGGGTTGTCCCGGGCCCACCAGGAGTGATTCCTGAGCACAGAGCCAGGAGTCCGTCCCGCGCAACTCCAGGGGTGGCCCCAGACAGAGCAAAAGGAATCCTGTCACTTTCCACTAAGTGACAGACCCCGTCGCCTGAGCCGCTCGGCCCCTCAGGCCCCCAGCACTGCTGTTGCCAGGCGCCCCGTGGCCCCCGCCCGGCCGGCATGGCCCTCCCGCTACCGGGACCAATATTGTGCGCCCGGAAGTAGCCCTGAAGCAATCAACGCTTCCTGGAGGCGGCCGTTCCCGGCCCACCCTGGCCCTGGCCACACGCCCCGGGAGCGGAGAACGCCACATTCCAACAGGGGCTTGCGAAGGCCCCGCCCCTGCCCCGTGGTCCTCGTCCTTGCAGGGCCCCTGGCACGAGGCCGGTGTGCCCAACAGAGCTGCCCTCGGCCGCAGGTCAGAACAGGGCCAGGTGGGCAGGGACCCTGCGCTGGCCAGGACAACCACTGCCGCCCGCCCGGGAGGAAACATCGCCCAGCTCGGCCCAGCCCCCCTCACCGGCCGCCAGCGCCACTGTGGGGCCCTGCCCCTCACGCCCACGCCAGGCTCCACAGCCACCGCCACGGCCCCTCCCGCCTTCCCCTCACGGCGCTCCCACGACCCTCCCCCTCCGTCCCCCCATCCTCACATCCCCTCCGTCCCCTCCGTCCCCCCATCTCTCCATCCCCCCGTACCTCCATCACCTTCGTCACCATCACCTTCACCACCTCCATCACCATCACCTCCACCACCTCTGTCACCATCACCTCCCCCACCTCCATCACCATCACCTCCCCCACCTCCGTCACCATCACCTCCATCATCTCTGTCATCATCACCTCCACCACCTCCATCACCATCACCTCCACCACCTCCGTCACCATCACGTCATCACCTCCGTCACCATCACCTCATCACCTCCGTCACCATCACCTCCATCACCTCCGTCACCATCACCTCATCACCTCCGTCACCATCACCTCCATCACCTCCGTCACCATCACCTCATCACCTCCATCACCATCACCTCCATCACCTTCGTCACCATCACCTCATCACCTCCGTCATCATCTCCTCTGTCACCATCCCCTCATCACCTCCGTCACCATCACCTCCACCACATCCGTCACCATCACCTCATCACCTCCGTCACCATCACCTCCATCACTTTCGTCACCATCACCTCATCACCTCTGTCATTATCACCTCCACCACCTCTGTCACCATAACCTCATCACCTCCATCACCATCACCTCTGTCACCATCACCTCCGTCACCTCCGTCACCATTGCTTCCATCACCTCCATCACCATCCTCTCATCACCTCTGTCACCATCACCTCCACCACATCCGTCACCATCACCTCATCACCTCCGTCACCATCACCTCCATCACCTTCTTCATCATCCCCTCATCACCTCCATCACCATTACCTCCACCACATCCGTCACCATCACCTCATCATCTTCGTCACCATCACCTCCACCACCTCCGTCACCATCACCTCATCACCTCCGTCACCATCACCTCCATCACTTTCGTCACCATCACCTCATCACCTCTGTCATTATCACCTCCACCACCTCTGTCACCATCACCTCATCACCTCCATCACCATCACCTCCATCACCTCCGTCACCTCCGTCACCATTGCTTCCATCACCTCCGTCACCATCCCCTCATCACCTCCATCACCATCACCTCCACCACTTTCGTCACCATCACCTCCTCCACTTCCATCCTCCCATCACCTCCTCCACCTCCATCATCACTGTCACTACCTCCAAACACCTCCGCCCTTCACTATCTCTGTTCCTCTCTCCATCACCTCCATGACCACCTTCACCCCTACCGCCTTCACCCCCGCATCACCACTCCATCTCCATCCCCCCACCCACCTCCATGCTTTGCCGTAAATCTCCCCTGCCTGGCCATCTCCGTCACCTCCACTTGCACCCCCAGCTCCACGTCCACCCCCTCCGCCGCCCCCAACGCCTCTGTCCCCTGCAGCCTCACCGCCCTCACTCCAGCCCTGCAGGCGTGTGCCACCAGCAGCCTCTCTGGCCAAGCCTGCTCCCAGCTCCCCTCACCTCCTCTTCATGTGCGCCCCTCCCTCTGGCCTCGTCCGCGGCCACCAGTCAGCAGGGGCCCTGCTGACCCCCGCCACCAGGGAGCTGGCGGGGACCACTGGCCCGCCAGCCCCAGGCCCAGTGAGCCTGATCGGCAGACTCGCCCGTGAGGGGTCCTGGCACTTTGTCCACCACCAGGGGACACGTGGGAGCTGGGGATGGCGGGGGGCAGAGGCAGGGGCGGGGGTGGGGGTCCGAGGCTGGCTTTGGTGTCTTGGATGGCGCTCTGAGCCCTGGTTCCTCTGCGCCTTTGGGCCCGGGGAGACCAGGGCCCCTGAAACTTGCTCCACTCCTGACCTCTTTCGCTCAAGAAACTTTGATGCAGCCCCAGGCGTAGAGTGCTCCCTAATAGGCACACATCAAACACAGACGGGTAGAGAATCCTAAGGACATTTACTTGGGGGCAGATTTTGCTTAAAAAAAAATTTTTTAGGGGCCGGAGCGATAGCACAGCGGGTAGGGCGTTTGCCTTGCATGCGGCCGACCCAGGTTTGATTCCCCAGCATTCTGTACGGTCCCCCAAGCACCGCCAGGAGTAATTCCTGAGTGCAGAACCAGGAGTAACCCCTGGGCAACGCCGGGTCTGACCCAAAAAGAAAAAAAAAATTTTTTTAGGGGGCAGTTTTATAATGTTCCATGACCCCATAGGGGGCTGGCGAGCCATGTGCCAACATGTTGCTTGGGCCACACCTGGAAGACAAGTCCGTGACAACTGAGGTAGGGGGAGGAGAGAGGAAGAGGAGGAGGAGGAGGAAGAGGAGGAAGAGGAGGGAGGAAGAGGAATGGCTGGCAGGTGGTTCCCGACTTCCGCTCCTACCTGGAGGGGAACAGGTGGAGGTGGGAACCGATGCCGGCCAGGGTCCTCGATTGCGGATCCCGACGGCCAATGGGGGAAGGTTCCGGGAGCTTCTGCTCTCTCGCTCACCTGCTGCTGCTCCGGCTGCCAGGACGGGGCCCCGGAAGTGGGGGTTGACCCTCAGGTCACCCCCCGGGTTCTGGAGGCTGCAGAATCCGAGCTGTGGCGGCACCTCCGGGGCAAAGTGGCTTGCCTTGCGCGTGGGCGACCCGGTTCAATTCCGGGCACCACGTTGGGTCCCCCCAGGGCCGCTGGGACTAGCCCCCGAGCACTGCCGGGTTTGGCCCAGCAGACCCAAACAAAGTGAAACAAATGAGGTGTCTGTCCCCTGTGGACACCAGGGACCTCCCACCCCACTTTCAGCCTCTGGACCCACAGTGCGGCTTCTGCTGTGGCCTCGGGTCGTGTACCTGACCCCCCCCCCAGCCCCAGCTGTCCCCCCTCCCCTGGGATCCCGGTGGAACAAGCTCATCCAGAGACCCTCCACTCAGTGAGAGCTCCGAGCCCCCTGGTCCCAGGGACGAGGCCGGAGCTTTTGGGGTGAGCCCCGGTGCCCCCGATCCTGTGAGTCCACACGAAGGGTCGTTGCCCACTTTCCTCACTAGGCGGGGGGGTGGGGGCGGGACGTCCATCCTCTGACCACCACAGACCCACTCTCCCGGCTCTGCCCGCCCAAACCTCCACCTTGAGCCTCCTGTACCCTGCAAACATCCCGCCAGGCCCCTGCAGAGCCCGGCCCCGTCCTGGGAGGGGCTGATGGGCCCCAGGAAACAGTCACCCGGGCCCTGCCCTGCCCGGGGCCCACCTCGGGGACCTTCACTCATTCACGGGCCCAGGAGCTCCTAGAGTCACCCCACAGGGTCCCCCTGAAGGGCCCTCTGCCCCCTCCCCCTCCCTCCTCGCCCCTTCCTCTCCCTCTCTCCCCTCTCCTCCCTCTCGTCTTCGAGCCCCTTGTCTCCCAGAGACCACCCCCACCACCCTGCTCAGCGTTCTGGGCCCACCCTGGCAGCGACGGCCTTGGGCCAGGCCAAGGTGCCGGGCTCAGCTTCCCCGCTCGGCCCAGAGGCTGGGGGGGCGTGGGGGGTGAAGGTGCCCCGCCCGGGGGCTGAGGTCACAAAGGCTCCAGGGCGCAGCTGGGCGGGGGGCCCTGGCCTGGCCTGGCCCCTGGCCGCAGTGTCCCTCCCCTCCCCCCGCCCCTCAGTGGAGGCGCCCCTGTCCCTGGCCAGGGGTGCTATGAAAGGGTGACCCCGGAAGAGCAGCACCCCCTGGAGCTTCCAGCCCGGCCCCCGCGGCAGAGGGAGCCGGTCACCACCCCGCTGCCTCGCGCCCCCCCAGCCCCGCCCCCCCACTGGCCCCAGCTCCCGCCCCAGCCCCCGCCCGCCGCCCGCAGCATGGGGAGCTACTACGAGGTGCTGGGCGTGCAGGCGGGCGCCTCCCAGGAGGACATCAAGAAGGCCTACCGCAAGCTGGCCCTGCGCTGGCACCCGGACAAGAACCCCGGCAACAAGGAGGAGGCGGAGAAGCGGTTCAAGCAGGTGTCGGAGGCCTACGAGGTCCTGTCTGACGCCAAGAAGCGCTCCCTGTACGACCGGGCGGGCTGCGGGGGCTGGCGGGCGGGCGGCGGGGCCAGCCCCCCCTACGGCAGCCCCTTCGACACGGGCTACACCTTCCGCAACCCCGAGGACATCTTCCGCGAGTTCTTCGGGGGCCTGGACCCCTTCTCCTTCGACTTCTGGGACAACCCGTTCAGCAGCGACCGGCCCAGCCGGGGCCACGGCCTGAGGAACGCCTTCTCGGCCGGCTTCGGCGAGTTCCCCGCCTTCCTGGAGGCCTTCTCCTCCTTCGACAACCTGGGCCGCGGGGGCACCGCCAGCCGCGCCACCTACTCCTCCACCTCCTTCGGGGGCGCGGGCGCCGGCGGCTCCGGGTTCAAGTCGGTGATGTCGTCCACCGAGGTGGTCAACGGGCACAAGGTCACCACCAAGCGCATCGTGGAGAACGGGCAGGAGCGCGTGGAGGTGGAGGAGGACGGGCAGCTCAAGTCCGTCACCATCAACGGCAAAGAGCAGCTGAAGCGCGTGGACGACAAGTGAGGGCCGCCCGCCCGGCCGCGCCCCCGGCCGCCGCCAGCGCCGGGCACCAGGGGCTGATGCTTAATAAACGGGCCCAGTGAGTTCCGAGCGTCCTCGGTCCCCCGGTCCCCGTCGGGCGCCTGGCGGCCCCCGCCCCCCCGCTCCTGCTGCTGGCCTGTCGCCGCCCAGGTGGCCACCAGCCGCAGTGGCCTCCAGCGTTGCCCTGGGCCCCTGTACCCACCACCCAGGCCTTAACGTTGGCACAGGCTGGTGGTCCTCACGAGGGTCCCGGTGCCCCTCTTGCACCCCCGAGGGCTTGGGCCTGGCCAGTGTTTTGTTTTTTGCTTTTTGGGTCACACCCGGCGATGCTCAGGGGTTACTCCTGGGTCTGCACTAAAAAATTAGTCCTGGCAGTGCTCGGGAGACCATATGGGATGATGGGAATCGAACCCGGGTCGGCCACGTGCAAGGCAAACGCCCTACCCGCTGTGCTATCATCACTCCAGCCCCATGGGCTCGGCCGGTTTTATTCTAGTTTGGTTGGTTGGTTTTTGTGGGTGTTTTATTTTTATTTTTTTGCTTTTTGGGTCACACCCGGCGATGCTCAGGGGTTACTCCTGGCTCTGCACTCAGGAATCACTCCTGACGGTGCTCAGGGGACCCCATGGGATGCTGGGAATCGAACCCAGGTCGGCCACGTGCAAGGCAAAGGCCCTCCCCGCTGTGCTGTCACTCCGGCCCCTGTTTGTTTGGTTTTTGATTTGGGGCCACACCTAGAGGTGCTCAGGGCTTGCTCCTGGCTCTGCACTCAGAAATTACTCCCGGCAGTGCTCGGGATCGAACCCTGTGCGGGCGCCCGCAAGGCAAACGCCCTCCCTGTTGCTGGGCTCCCGGTGGGCTCCCGGTGCTCGGCCAGTTTTCCCGGGTTCCCCCCTCGGCTCTAAGAGACCGCAGCCGCTGCCTCTCACCTGGCCCCTGACCCCTGACCTGCTCCCACCCCCAGGACCTTCCTCTGAGCTCCAGTCCCAGGGGCCTCCCCTCTACCCCACCTGGAGTCGGGGGTCCAGCAGCATGCGGGGGCCTGGGCCCCCCGAGCACCTGCTCATCTTCTGCTCCCAGGAGACCTTCCCCAACGGCCCCTGGCTTTCCCCTGGGGGGCCGCGGCCCCGGGCTGTGTGGGAGCTGCCCGAAGGCAGAGGGGCCCAGAACGGGGCAGCTGCTTAGACCCCACAGGCGGGGTTTGGGGTGAGCGTCTGCCTGCTCGGCCCCGGGTGGGTGCTCTGAGGCAGGGTGAGCACTTTACAGGGGGCTCCTGAGTTTGGTGGGCTGTGGGACAAGGGGGCTCTCAAGCACGTGGGGGCTTCGAGTCCTGGGTCACGTGGGAGGAGCCCGGCAGGGTCCCGAGGGTGGGGACTGTGGTGTTTGCTCCGCCCAGTTCACCCCCCCACCCCGGCCCCCAGGGGACTCTAGCCCAGAGAAAGGGGATTTAGGGCCAGAGAGACAGCAGAATGGTTAGGACACTTGCTTTGCCTCTGGCTGACCCGGGTTCGGGCCTGGCATCCCACATGATCTCTGGAGCCTGGAGTGACCCCTAAGCACAGAGGCTGAAGTGAGGCCCCCGCACAGCCAGGTGTGGCCCCTCAAACAGACAAACTGTCACTGTCACCGTCATCCCGTTGCTCATTGATTTGCTCAAGTGGGCACCAATAACGTCTCCATGGCGAGACTTGGTGTTACTGTTTTTGACATATTGAATACGCCAGGGGTAGCTTGCCAGGCTCTGCCGTGCGGGTGGGATACTCTCGGTAGCTTGCCGGGCTCTCCGAGAGGGACGGAGGAATCAAACCCAGGTCGGCCGCGTGCAAGGCAAACGCCCTACCCGCTGTGCTATCACTTCAGCCCAAACAGACAAACAATAATAATAAATAAGTTATAGCCGAGGTGGTCTCATATAGACTATTTTGCTTTGTTTGGGGGCAGTGCTCAGGGCTGAGTGCAGACTGCACTCAGGGGTCTCTCCTGGCCGGCTCAGCGGCCGTATGGGCGCCAGGGACGGAAGCTGGGTCTGCCGCACGCAAGGCCGACACCCTCTCCACTGTACTGTCATAGTTTTGAAAGAGAAAGGGTTGTCTCGTTCCCTCCAGGGTGAGCCTGCAGCTCCACTAAAGCGGGGTCACACATTGCTCTGGGGAATCCCGCTGGCCCAGGGCAGGATCCAGTAGCTGCTTAAAAAATATCTGGGGGGCTGGAGCGATAGCATAGCGGGTAGGGCATTTGCCTTGCACTCGGCCGACCCGGGTTCAAATCCCAGCATCCCATATGGTCCCCTGAGCACCGCCAGGAGTAATTCCTGAGTGCAGAGCCAGGAGTAACCCCTGTGCATCGCCGGGTGTGACCCAAAAAGCAAAAAAATAATAATAATAATATAAATAAAATAAAAAATATCTGGAGGGGCCAGAGAGAGAGAGCTCAGTGGGCTGAGCACAGGCGTGGCACGCGGGGGGGCCCGAGTTCGATTCCTGAGCATTGCCCTGAAGATCCTTAGTCTCAGGCCCCCCGCCAGGAGCCTGGGATGGGCCCCGAGCCCCTCCAGGTGTGGCCCCCAAACCAAAACAAACAAAGAATTTGGAGCCAGAAGAGCCGTGGAGGAGCCGGGGTCAGGTCGCTTGGGCTGGCCCCCGGGACTTTGTCCTCAGCGCTGACCAGGCCCCGGTACGGGCGCCCCGGGAAGGCGCTCGGCCCAGGGTGGTTGCCGCCGTCAGAAAGGAGAAAATGGGAGTTGCGGGGTTGGAGCGACAGTACGGCGGGGGAGGGTTTGCCCTGCATGCGGCCGACCCGGCTCAGTCCATCCCCGCCAGAGGGACCTTGAGGTGCCTGAGCAAGGAGCCAGGAGTCACCCCGGAGCACTGCGCGGATCGCCCAAAATCCAAAGGGAAAAAAAAAAGAGAAAGAAAATGGGGAGAGAGGGGCTGGAGTGATAGCACAGCTGGGAGTGCGTTTGCCTTGCATGCGGCCGACCCAGGTTCGATCCCCGGCATCCCATATGGTCCCCCGAGCACCGCCAGGAGTAATTCCTGAGTGCAGAGCCAGGAGTGACCCCTGAGCATCGCCGGGTATGACCCAAAAAGCAAAAAAAAAAAAAAAAAAAGGGGGGGGGAGAGAAATTCAAGGGCTCGACACCAGCTCTGCTTGCGGTGGGGGGGGGTCCGAGTCCATTCCTGGCTCGACACCTCCCTGGGGTGCTGCTGTTTGTGGCCCCAAGACCCCCCCAGTGAAAAAGGAAGCACCCAGGCCCTGTCCCTGGAGCGGGTAGAACGCTTCTGCCCTGACGAGCGGGCGTGGAGCCGGGGCCCCAGGGTGCCGCAAGCTCTGTGTGACGGGAGGTGGCCGGTGTCCTTCGGGGAGGGACACCTGGTCCCACTCTGCGCTCTCGGCTAAGACGCTGGTCTGGGGCAGGGCCAAGGGCAGGGGGTCGGCCCAGAAGCAGCTGGGAGGGAGGAGGCCAGAGTTCCCATGGCAGAAGGAGGAGGGGGCAAAGCCTTCCTCGTGGGTCCCGGCTCCTGTCCCCGAGTGCCCACAGGCGGGGACTGTTCCGACCGCCCCCCAGCCAGCATGCTGTCCCCGCCAAGGGAGGGTCAGTCCTGCATTCTCACTGGCTGGGGCCCAGCGAGGGCCACTGGCCAGCCGGCAGAGGCTCAGACATCTCCACTCAGTGTGGGCCAAGAACTGGGTGTTTCTGTTTGTTGTTTGTTTGTTGGGGCCCCACACCTGGTGGTGCCCCAGGGGTTATTCCTGGCTCTGTGCTCTGGGTTCACTCCCGGTGGGCTCTGGGGGCCACGGGGGATGCCGGGGGTCGAACTCTGGCCAGCCTTGTGCAGGGCGAGCGCCTCCCCGCTGCCCCCTCTGTCCGGCCCCGGGCCTGAGAAACACGAGCCCAGCGCCCTTGGGAAGCAGGCAGGGCCCCCATCGGAGAGTCCCGCCTGCCCCAGGGACGCGGGGCTCGTGTGAGAAGGACGACGGGACCAGGTCAGTCGGCACCCCGCCTTGGACGGTCCCCGTGGGGCCTTTGTCCGGTGACGTCCATCTGGACAGAACTGTGGGAAGGGGCCACAGACCAGCTGTGTCTCGGGGAGAGCGCGGGCGTGGGGGGACAGTCAGGGCCCCCAAGGCAGGACGAGGCTCGCCGTGGGGGCCACAGGTGGGTCCCCCCACGCCACCCAACGTCCCCAGCTCTCCCCTACCTCCCCTGGGCCTCCTACTCAGGGAACCCGGGCAGGCACGGAGGGCGGGCGTCACGTCGGTGGCAAGTGGCCGGGGTTGCCCCCGGGATAACGACTCCAAAGACGGTGCCTCTAAGTGAGTGACAACTGGCCCGGAGCCACGCTGCAGCAAACAGCCCACCCGGCCTTGGTCTTGGCACCAGGCGGGGGCCCCCGGGCACAGCCAGGAGTAAGCTTGAGCACTGTCAGGTGAGGCCCCGTAAAACAAAAGACTAATCATTAGTGATGACAATAATAACCATGATTGGGCTGGAGAGATAGCACAACGGGTAGGGGGTTTGCCTTGGACGCGGCTGACCCGGGTTCAAATCCCAGCATCCCATAGGGTCCCCTGAGCACCGCCAGGAGTAATTCCTGAGTGCAGAGCCAGGAGTAACCCCTGTGCATTGCCAGGTGTGATCCAAAAAGCAAATAATAATAATAATAATAACCATGATTGTTGAGAGAGTGTGCATGTGTGTGTATGTGTGTATGTGTGTGTATGTGAGTGTGTGAATCTGCGGATGTGGGTGTGTAAAATATTCTCAGGGGCTGGAGCCGGGCCAGGAAAGGTGGTGCAGGTCTCGGGGTTCTCCGGCCCCGACAGGCAGGGGTGCGGGGGTGCGCACAGGGGAGGTTCTCTGGGCGCTGGTCGGGTTCCGCTCACCGGGTGCCCAGCAGGTGTGGCAGGGCGTGGGGAAGTGCAAGGAGGCCGGGCACACCTTCCGGGGAACGGCAAGAGCCCGGGGGCTGCTCGGGACGGGGACAGGCCCTGAGCCTGGGGGAGAGGGGCCAGGGGCGAGGGGGCCAGACTGGAGGGCTGCCGGGGGGCTTTCTCCCGGGGAGACCGTTTGAAGGTCGTGCCCCCCAGACCCGAGGAGCTGCCAAGCCCCTGCACTTCCCGAGTCCTTAGCAGGATGCGCAGACCACTGGGCTGCCCTACCACACGCACCTCCAGGCTGAGCCAGGCTGCGGCTTCCTGGGGTCCCGCCTCCTGGGGTCCCGGGCTGGTCAGCAGCTGGAGGCCCCCTAACCAGGTTACCCCGGGCAGGAGAGCCCGCGACACACAGAAGGCCGAAGCCCAGCCCTGCACGGGGACTAACTTCATCAAAGCCCCCACGACCGCATTAACCACCTGACCTCTGACCCCGCCGACCTACTAATTTCACCCATTACCGCCGGGGTGCGGCCGCCTTAAGTGGGCCTGTTTAGCCCCGACAGCTGCAGGCCAAACCCAATTAGGGCCCGCGGCCCAGGCGGGTGGGCGCTCCCAGGGTCCTGGGTGAAATCGGGGTGCTCACAGGGCTCAGGCCTTCCTGCACCCACCCAGGACCCCCGAGGCTTCCCCCAACCTCACACCTGAAGCTGGGTGGCTGCCCTCCTCCCCACACACCTGCCATGGAGCCCCCCAAACTCCCGCTGTGCCCACGCAGCCTCTCACAGGCCCTCAGCTGCCTTGCTGAATCTGCTCACAACCCTCAGCTCCATTTTACAGATGGAGAAACTGAGGCCCAGGCAGGTTGAGGGGCACTAGGGACCCACCATAAAGTGGGGGTCCCAAAGGTGACTCGCCGCACCCACAGGTGCCGCCCCGGGCCCTTTAAGGGTTCCCGTCTTGGGCGCTGCTGCCCTCCTGAGCTGCCCTTCCCAGTCTCTCAGGCCCGTCTTTGGGGTCCTTCCCTTGCCACCTTCTGGGGAGGCCCCCCCCAGGCTGACGCCCCCCAGGTTAAGAGGCTGTGCAGGAGCCCCAGCCCCGGTGCTGGGATTGCAACAGGAAGCTGGGAGGCGGCTTCACACACTGAGGAGTCCAGCATGGCCCCTGCTCAAACCCTGTCCGGACCTCCTCAATCCTGCACAGCAGCCCGGCCGCCTCGCAGCCCCCTGCCCGTCCCCTTGCGGCCTGTTCTCGTCCCAGCAAACAGAAGGATTTTATGCAAATTGGAGAGTTTGTGGGGCCCGGGAAGAATGCCACAAAGGCCCTCATCCTGGCTTCCACCTCTCACCGATCGGACCTGCCCCAGGACCTTTGCTCACGCCTCTCCACAGTGCCAAGACCTGCTGGAACTCTCCTGGTGTTCCCAGCCTGCCTTCAGGTCTTGGCTTCTCTCCCCACATCCCTTCACTGTGTCTCGGGGTGGGCAGCCACCGCCTCTCCCATCTTGCCTCTGGACATTTGCACATGCCACCCGCTCCTTGAACAAACCCCTCCCACACCGCCTTGCCCCGCTTGCTCCTACCACTGTGTCTGCCAAGAGGAGGTTTCTGGCCCCGCCCGTCACTCTGTGGCCCCCTTTCTCCTGCCTGAGCCCCTGTGAGGAGGAGGGTGAGACTCAGGGGAATCCAAGAAGCTTCGAGGACTCTGGGGTGGCCGAGTCAGTCGGCTCCCAGAGCGGGTGCGGGGCGTCTCTCTGCTCTGAGGGCCCGAGGCTGGCTGGGGCCTCCCCCAGGACTCTCGTTTCTGGTGGGCTGCAGTGTGGGGGGGTGGGGGCAGCCGCTCAGCCCAGCAGAGCCCCCAGGGAGCAGTTCGCCTGCAAGCTCAGCCCAGGGACCTGGGCTGGCCTCCTGGTGTGGCTGCTTGGCCCCATTTCACAGATGGGGAAACTGAGGCCCAGAAGGCTCGAGACTGCGTCAAGGTGACGGGGCCGGGGTGGACGAGTGGCGGGGCCCTGGTCACCCTCTCCTCCCGGGGTGGGGCCCGGCCTCCCCGGCAGCCCGCCCGCCCCTGGCCAGTCCCAGTCGATGTTATCGCGGCTGATTTAATTTCAAAGACGGATTGAGCGGCGGCGGGAGGGAGCGGGCTAATCGCAGCCGCCATCTGCCCCGTTGTCATGGGGATGGGCTCCCAGCAATTGTGCCGGGCTGGACCCAGATAAGGGCACCGAGTGGGCGGAGGGGCCTGCCGTGGGCCCGGCCGGGAGATGGGGCTGCAGGAGGCAGGAGGGACCCCGACGACGCCCCGGCAGGCAGGGACACGGGGCCGAGGGGACGGTGACAGCGGGAGGGCGGGCGGCGGGAGGTTCGGGGGCTGGGCGGGGGGGAGAGGGGCCCGTGGCTGCTGGAGGCGGGGGTGCCGGAGACCCCCCCACTCTCCCACCCAGCTCCCAGCGTCGCCCTCGGGGCCAGGGCCATCGACGTGGGGCGACTCTCCGGCCTCCCAGCGTCCCCCCGTCCCGGGCCCCTGCCCGGCCACCAGGCTCCCCGTCGATGCCAGAGGCCTTTGCCTCACAGCTGGCGGTGCCCGGCGGGCCGCGAGGGCACAGGCACCCCCGAAACCCGTCAGGTCGGCAAAGGGCCACGTGGCTCCAGGCTGTGCCCCACAGCCCCCCGGGGCACCCGCGCAGGCCACTGGCAGGAGCTGCGCCAGGGTCCCTGTCACCGGGCGTGCCCTGCTGGACAGCACGGGACGCGCCCCACGCCCAAGGGTCCCCGACTCGGTGGGTCTCAGTGCCCCGGCCCCACCCACACAGCCCAGGCCCTAGAACATTCCACCCTGGGCCCTGCACTTCGGTGGGTGCCGCCCCTTCCCCAGAAACCCCCCCTGGCCCCCTGGGGGGGAGCGGGCACCCTCTCTGTGGCCCCCACGCCCCCAGCTGCTTCCTGGAAGGGCTGCTGGCCACTGTCTGGTCTTGCCCTGCTGGGTTGCCAGCGGCCAGCGGCTCAGGAACGCGTCCCCCGGGGCGGGTGCGGGCCGGGACTGGCGTCTGGAGGGCCGCTGTGGGCTGCCTGTCCCCCTCCGGCCTCCGGGCATGACCCAGGAGGGACACAGAAGCCTGACCCCGGCGGGCCGGCCCGCAGAGACCTGTCCCCACCGGCCCGGCCCTGCTCCAGCCCGCAGAGCGGACCAGGCGCTGGCCAGGGAATTAGTGCAGGGGTGAGGGCATGCGAGGGCCCTGGGGGTAGCCCCCGGACCACATCTGCTGCCCTGGAGGTCCTGAGCACGGGGGGGGGGGGGGGGGATGGAGACTCCCTGCTGAGCATGGCTGGGACGCCCCTTCCCAACATACAGACACAGACACACGGACACACAGACACACAGACACACACACAGACACACACACACACACACACACACACACACACACCTGGGCATTTTTTTTTTCTTGCTCATCTCTACTTTGCTCTAGGGTCATTCAAGGTCAATTCTCAGCAGTCCAGACTCTCCGAAAAGGGCGCCCAGGAGGACTCTAGAATCTTCCTGGGAGCCTTTAGGACACACTGGAATTCCTCCCGTGCCCCGGGGGGCTGGGTGAGGGGAGCCTGCTGGAGCCCGCTGACCCCTGTCCTCACCTCCCACCCCTCCCCCCTTCCGCGCCCTCCCTGCGGTGGCTCCCGGGTGTGGGAGAGACGCAGGGTAGCAGCGACCACACCTCTCAACACGGTTCCATGCCCAGGGCGGGGGCACCGAGAGCCCTCACCCCCCTGGACCTCAGCCGCATTTGCAGCTCCGGAACCGGCTTCCTTGTCCCAAGCAGAAGCTGCCCCTTCCCCGGGTCCAGGACGCTGGGGCACGGGGTGGTCATGTGTGGGACAGCCTGGCCGGCTCCCCTGTCCCTCGCTGACTGTGTGGACGCGTCTGTCCGGCCAGCGGGAGGTGGGCTTCGCAGCGCCCGGGGGGAGCGAGAGAGAGAGACCCTGGTGTGCGCGACGCCCCGGGCTCCATCCCCAGCCCACAGGACAGGCCTCTCGGGGGGGCCGAGACGCTGAGTGTCTGCCCTGCTCCCAGGAGCCCCCACACCAGGGTGGCAGCCGGCGTGGCTGGGGACATGGCCCTCTCCGGGGGTACCCTCTGAGCATCACTGGGCTCCCCAAAAGCGTGCGGAAGAAAGCGCCCCTGGACCTGCTGCCTATCTGGACACCGAGCCCGGCCCCCGCCCACCCCCCAGCAATCTGGGAGCCTTCGGGCCTGTGTCCCCGGGGACGCCCACTTTCCCTGGCTCACGGCCCCATCCTCCCCCCACCCAGGGCCAGCACCCTCGCACCCTCACACTGGAGTACGGGCACTGGGTGACGCCCCTACTCCAGCGTGGACCTCTCCAGGGTCCCTAATGGCGCCTGAAAAGCCCCTTTTGCCGTGGGAGGTGGTTGGCAGGGGCTGAGGGTGAGGGTGTGGCAGCCCCGGGTGTGAGCGGGCAAGAACACCCTTCCCTCCGCCCTCCCTCCTGGGGGCCGGCCCCGGGGTGTCCCCATTTCCCTGGAGACCTCTTGGGCACGCCTGTGGCCTGGAGGAGCCTGGGGGCAGTGCAGAGTTGGGGTCTTTGCCCGCTGGGCGGCAGGACCAGGCCTGAGGAGCCGTGTCCGTGTTCGTGGTGGGGTGGGGGTAACTGGGGGCGGTGCCAGGACCCCCGGCCTGTCGGGCCTGGCGTGTCCTTCCTTTCTCTCCCCCGAGAGTCTCCCAGTGGGTCCCCCTCCGTGCCGTGACACCCCGGCACCAAAGTCAGCCCTTCAACGGAAGAAACAATGTGTGGTCCGGGCACGGGCCCCCGAAGGCCCCGAGGGCGGCTCAGGGTTGGTGCCCACCGGGCCCAGGCCTCCCCCACAGGATGACCCGGCCGTGGCCCCAGGCTGCGCGTGACCTCAGGCGACCACGCCGGGGCCCCTGGGGCCACCCCCTGCCTAGCCCCGGGTGCCCCGGCCAGGCATGTGGCGGCCCGGTGGGGTCTGGCCGGTGGGTCGGGCCCGGGAGTCGGGGACGCTCTGCCGACAACCACAGTGCCCCGTCACACCCCCAAAAGCAGGAACCTGGCAGCGCCGGCACTTGAGCCCCCGGGCGCCGTGGTTACGCCTGCGGTCGCCCGAACAGCCCGAGAGGAAACCCCTGGGTCGCGGCGTGGCCAGGGACACGGCCTTCTCCCGACGCCGGGATCCTGCTGCCGGTGCCGCAGGCCCCCCCCACCCTCCTGCTCCCCCACCGTGGCGGCCACAGGCTCGGCCCTCCACACGCCGGCTCCTGACCCTGTCCCGGCTAGGGGGCCCGGGGCTGCTGATGTCCCTAGCGGGCGGCAGGGGCAGACCCAGGGGCTCCGACGGCTGAGGGGACGGGACACACCTCCCCAGGCCGGAGCGACAGTGCAGCGTGGAGGGCGCTGGCCTGGCACGCGGCCGACCCGGGGTCAGTCCCCAGCGCCCCGAATGGTCCCCCGAGCACTGCCAGGACTGAGCCCTGAGCATCGCCAGGTGCCGTCCAGGAAGAACAAGACATTTCTGCCCGGCTAGAGGGAATCCCCGTGGCCGAGGAGTGGCAGAGGGGCTGGGTGGCCCCGTCCCCACGGCCAGGTGCCCCCTCGGTGCCTCGTGGCAGCCCGCCCACCTGCCTTAGAGCTCGTGCGAGGGGAAGGCTGGACCCTTCGCTGCAAGCCCGGGTGCCCAGGTCCGTTTTTAATTGATATTTAATTAAAAAGTTAATGATTAGTTTGGCTTATCAATGGCCCGTCCCGAGCTGGGTGGGGAAGGCTGGGGGACTCGCCCGCGGTGGCCTGAGGTGGACAGAGGCTCTGCTCACGACCCGGCCCTTCTCCACGGGCCCCTCAGGAGGGGGACGCAGCCTGGATCCGGGCCCTCTCAGGGGCCTAGGTGGTGGCTGTCGCCAGCTGGGCCACCGAAGCTGTGACTGCTTCTCCACGGACTCAGCGGGGACTTGGCACCTTCCACATCTGACCTCCAGTCTCTGCTGGTGGGAGACCTCCCCAAAGTCCTCCCACTCAGACCCCGCATCCGCAGGACAGCCTGCCACTGTCCTAAGCCCTGCTGACCCCTCACCTGGAGGGGTGGGCAGGATTCCCGGCAGAGAGCTCGGCAAGTGCAAAGGCCCTGAGGCCGCCGGCTTCCCAGCAGACTGGACAGCTGTGCGCAGGAGGCAGGGAGACGAGCTATGGCAGGGGGTGGGAGGGAGCAGAGGTGAACACACACAGACTCGGGACCCTGGACCAGAGCAAAAGCACAGCGGGGCGGGGTGGGGGGGTGGGATGCTGGCCTTGCTTGTGGCCATGTCAGGTTCGATTCCCGGCGTCCCCTAGGGTCCTGAGCACCTCCGGGAGCAAACCCTGAGCACAGAGGCAGGAGTCAGCCCTGAGCACTGCTGGGTGGGTGGCCCCCCAACAAAACCCCCAAAAGCCACAGAGGAGGGGCCCTGGGGAGAATCCAGCTGGCAGACAGAGAGTGGTCGGCTGTGCTGAGGGGGAGCCCCAGGAGGCCCCCAAGGAGACCCCAAGTTTCTGACAGGACGTGAGAGGTGCTGAGCAGAGGGGAAGGGCTGGGAGCGGGCGTGCGGGAGTTTCGTGGCGGGAAGCCACGAGTCCCGTTTGCCGAGTGTGACATGCGTGACAGGCAGCCAAGCAGATACAGCGTCAGCCTCGGAGATGGGGGGGGGCAGGAGAGGCCAGTTGGGACGAGGGCGCAGACCCCGGTGCTGATGGCCCCGAGCTCCAGCCGGGGGCGGCCCCAGCCCCCCTGCCCTGCCCATGAAGCTAGAGTCGGGGGCAACCCCGAGCACAGGGCCCTGAGGAAGCCTGAGCAGAGCCGGGTGCTTCTTCCCCCAGCCCGGAGGGGAAAGAGACGGTGAGGCCAGAGAACTCGGTCATGCCCAGACGCCGGGCACGTCGGCAGGGGGACCTAGCCCCAGTGAGGGGAACCCCCGGCGTGAGCTGAGCTGGGCATCGAGGGTGGTAGGGAGACGAGGGTCCTTGGAGCACCAGGCGCAGGAGAAGGCCAGCGGCCGGGGGAGAGAAAGAACGAGAGGCAGGTTGGGACACAGGGCCCCGGAGGAGGCGTCACCTCAACCTTAAAATAACAGGATGTGACAAGTGCCCGAGAACAGACGACTGGTTACAGAAACTTTGGTACAGCGACACCATGGAATACCATGCAGCTGTTAAAAAGAGGGAATCATGAAACGTGCATGTAAGTGGATCAACATGGAGAGTATCATGCTAAGTGAAATAAGGCAGAGAGAGAGGGACAGACATAGAAGGACGGCACTCATCTGTGGAATATAAAGTAACAGAATGGGAGACCAACACCCAAGGATAGTAGAGATAAGGGCCAGGAGGATGGCTCCACGGCTTGGAAGCCGGCCTCACATGCTGGCAGGGCGGGGGGGGGGGGTGGGGAAAGGCAGCTGGGACAGAGAAGGGACCACAAGTGAATGATGCTTGGAGGGCCTGCTCAGGATGGGGGATGCAGGCTGAAAGTAGACATGGACCAAACATGATGGCCACTTACTACCTGTATTGCAAACCATAACACCCAAAAGGAGAGAGAGAGAGAGAGAGAGAGAGAGAGAGAGAGAGAGAAAGAATGTGCCTGCCACAGAGGCAGCAGGGGAGGGGGACAGGGGGATGGGGATGGTGGGAGAAACACTGGGAACATTGGTGGTGGCGAATGGGCACTGGAGGAGGGATGGGAACTTGATCATTGTAGGACTGAAACATAATCACGAAAGTTTGTAAGTCTGTAACTGTATCTCACGGTGATTCATTAAACAATATATCACTAAATAAATAAATGAATAAAAAAATACACTGTGTCACTGTATCACTGTCATCCTGCTGTTAGTCATTTACTTGAGCAGGCACCAGTAACATCTCTATTCCTCTCAGCCCTGAGATTTTAGCAGCCTCTACTTACTCGTCTTTTGAATGATTGGAGGCTCTTTCAGGACCAGGGGAATGAGACCTATCATTACTGTTTTTGGCATATCGAATACGCCACGGGTAGCTTGCCAGGCTCTCCGAGAGGATGTATATACTGTCATCCTGTTGATCAACAATTTGCTTGAGTTGGGCCCAGTAACGTCTCCGTTCGTCCTAGCCCTGAGATTTTAGCAGCCTCTCTTTACTCGTCCTTCCCAATGGTGCCTCATTAGAGGCTCCTCAGGGTCAGGGGAATGAGACCCATCATTGTTACTGGTTTTGGCATATGAATACGCCACGGGGAGCTTGCCAGGCTCTCCCGTGAGGGCAGTAAACTCTTGGTAGCTTGCCAGGTTCCGGGAGCTTGGTTTTATAGTCTCTGGATGTTGGCCGTTGGTGGGATTACACAACGCCGGGGGCAGCTTCTGGGTGTGACTGCCTTGCTACTGGAAAATGGGGGATCTGGGCGGAAGAGGCCCAGTCCCGATCTGAGGAGCCTTGGAGAACATATATAAAAGAATCAAATAAAAGAAGAGAGAACAGGATGCAAAGAGGAAGGGGTGGCAGGACAGTGGCCCCGGCCAGCAAGGCTTGGGGAGGCAGAGGTGACAGCCCTCCAGGCAGAGGGGCAAACCATCTGGGCGAGGGGTGGGGGAGACGGGGCGCGGCGGCTGGACGTCCCCGGGGTCTCAGAGGTGCCCGGGTGCTGCTGGAGGTGGTGGGGCCCCCAACTTGGGGGGTGTGGAGACGGCCTCGTCGTTGGGGAGCAGGGCACGGTTGGGATTTAGATGCGCGGGGTCCCAGGTCCCCTCCCCATCTCCCAGGCCACCCGCAGGGGGTCGGGATGCCGGGAGGGGCCGGGCCAGGCGCTCAGGTCTGAGAAGGCGTCCTGGGAGCAGGCGGCACTGAAGTCAGCTGCAGAGACAGCGTGGAGGGGCCGGGCGTCTCCCGAACGCTCCCCCCAGTCCCCTGGAAACACGGCGCCAAGATGGGAAGGCGGGGACACCCCAGCCTGGACAGTGAACACTGCCCCATTGGGACAGCATCCCACCCCGCCACAGCTCAACCCCCGAGACGCAGAGCACACACACACACACACACGTTTCCCGGGACGGGCTCCGCTCTGCTCCCACAAAGCCGAGGCTCGGTGGCCCGGCGGGAAGAGGGGAGCCCCATCCTGCTTCCTGGACACTCCTCACCCAGGCGGCCGAGCACTGGGTGTCGAGTCTCTCCCCACCCTTCACGCACTCCCATGGCGGCCGGCCAGTCTTCCCACACCCACTTCCAGCAGCTTCCACCCAGAACCAGTCTCCGGGCCAGAGCCAGGGTGGGGACTAAGGGACACGATTTGCGTGTGGTCGATGGTGGAGCCACGCGGTCCCTCCCGTGAGCATCGCAGGGTCAGCCCTGGAGGTCCCCGCACTGTTGGGGTGGCCTGGGGGGGACCCCAACACCGCAGCGCCTGAGCAACGCCGCATCTTTCAGCCCTTGCATTGAGCCACCGGCCCTGGCTGGTTGCTGGGAGTGGCCGTGCACAGGGTCAGTTCCTGCTATGTTGCTGGCCGGGGGCTGCACACTGGGGCACACAGTCCTCATGCCCAGCCCCGGGGCTCGCTGGGGGCACTCTCCCAGACAGTGCTCACACATCCACACTTGCCACGCTGCTGATTCTGAGAGCTGCTGGTTGGGTGTGTGTGGCACGTGGTGACACCGGGGACCAAACTCATGGACCTCGCGCTGGCAGGGCAATTGCCTCAGCCTCTCAGCCATCTCCCAGCCCCAGGCTCGAGTCGTCTGATGCCAGTTCCTGGGCCTCCGTCCCACCTGAAGAGCCGTAAAGCTTAGTATCATCCTCCAACTACCTCCTTGGGACTCAATTTGGATGAAATTTTGATTCAATTCTCAAAGTATTTGATTGACAGGACATTTAGCTCTTCACCCAACGCCCCGCCCCCAGGCTTCCCTTTTGTTGCTGAGAAACAGGGTGGGGGGTTAGGGGGGTGTTGTTGGTCCCTAAGGTCACACTTGCTAGTCACCTACCTATCTGCAGTGACTGGAGAAAGAGCACAGAGAAGCCAGGGGTGGGGGGTTGGGGGGGGGGGCGGGAGCACTTGACTGGGTCCAGGCGAGGGTCTGGGGCCAGGGCGCTGCTTAGAGGGGTCCCTCCAGGGGACCCCCCCCACCCATCACTTCCCTTTTGTGGGACTAAGACTGGCCCAGTGAGTTGGGAACTGGTTTTACACCCATTCCGCCCGGCATGTAAGTGGCTGTACAATCATATAGAAATGATCCCGCCATTCCATCGAACTGTGTCCATGCATTTCTGTGTTATATGCATGTGTACACGGTTTGCCTTTGGGTCACACCTGGCTGCGCTCAGGGGTTCCTCCTGGCTCTGCACTCAGCAGTCCACTCCTGACAGTGCTTGGATGACCCTGTGGGATGCCGGGGGCTGCGCCTGGGGTGGCCGTGTGCCAGACAAGCGCCCCGGCCCCGTGGCAGAGGTCCCTGACGTCTAGATCTTCCTGCTTCCCGCTGCCCGCAGATCTGGCCGTGATCCTGGCACTCAGCCGGGTGAGACGCCAGCCCAGGTGGGGCATGGTACGTCCCAGGCGTGGACCCAGAGGTGCTGCTGTGACTCTTTATGGGTGGGCCATGGGGTTTCTTTCGGGAACCCGGGAAAGACAAACTTCCAGGCATCCCGGAGTGAGGAGAAGAGAGGGAGGTCTTGAGTCTCTCCGCGGCCAGGGGCAGGCGAGGGAGGAGCCGAGAGGCCCGGGGAGGCCTCGTGGGAGAGAGCTACCGGGGGACGGCCCCAGGTTGAGGAGGCCGGGGCCAGGGGCCAGGCCCAGGGGCCGGGGGACGGATGGGCCGGAGGCCTGCATCTCTCTCCCGAGCTGAGCCTGGGTCACAGGAAGATGAGGGACTTCCTGTCGCTTCTATTTTTTTCTGCCGGGCCGAAGGTGAGGTCATGCTCTGAGAATAAAGCAGGGGAGAGGCTGCCGCTCGGGCAGGGCCCGTTGCGGGGCAGTTGTTCCGACGGAGAGAAGCACACGGCGGCCCGGAGCCTCTGGCGGGCAGGGCGGGAGAGGGCTGAGCGTGCAGGACGGCCTCCTGGCTGGCGGTCAGCCCCGAGGGTCCCTCACACCCTGGGCCGGCTCCTGCCTGGCAGCCTGGCTACTTCGGGAGCGGCCGTGGGACGGCTGAGCTCCTAACATGACCCCGTGGCCCTGCCCGCCTGGGCCCATCTGCCCCCGAGGGAAGTCCCCTGCGGCTCCCGCCATGTCCGGCCACCCTGGGCTCCTGACCCCCGCGAGCGAGCCCGCTTGGCAGCGGCCCCCAGCCCAGCTCAAGCCACCCCGTGACGAGAGCCGCCATCCTGGCCGTCGCCCCACGGAGGCCGCGTGATGTAGCACGGGGTCCTCAAGCTCTGTCCCCTCGCCACCCTCTTAACCAAGGAATTCCGTGGCCCCGGGTACCAGCAGAGCCCGGGGTGGTATTTGGTGGTAAGAATCAAGTCTCTCTCTCTCTCTTTTTTTTTTTTTCGCTTTTTTGGGTCACACCTGGCAATGCACAGGGGTCACTCCTGGCTCCACACTCAGGAATTACTCCTGGCGGTGCTCGGGGGACCCTATGGGATGCTGGGAATCGAACCCGGGTCAGCTGCATGCAAGGCAGACGCTCTCCCCACTGTGCTATCGTTCCAGCCCCCAGAATCAAGTCTCTTTTAAGACAGACTTTTAGGACCCCCCTCATTCAGGGACCCCCATCTGGGGCCGCCCTCTGGGTGGAAGCACCGTGGGCCAGAGGGTGACCCATCACACAGCAGACTGACCAGAGGACGGAGGGGCGGGGAGTGTCGTGTCCCGAGTTGGGGGGGTGGTAGAGAGGCCGCACTGAGAGGACTGATGGGCGTGTCCTCGGAAGCCCCCCCCCCCAGACAGATGGGCCTGGGAGATCTGGGAGCCAGGCCCAGAGTCCCGGGGGAGGAGGAGGGAGCTGGAGAGGGGGTTCCAGTGAGGGGGGGTAGAGGGGCCTGGAGGGAGGGGTGGGGTGGAGGTCTCTGTCCTTTCGTTCTTTCTGACTTTTTGGAGGGGGCCACACCTGGCGATGCTCAGGGGTTACTCCTGGCTCTGTACTCAGGAGTTACTCCTGGTGGTGCTCCGGGGGCCAAATGGGATGCTGGGAATCGAACCTGGGTCAGTCGTATGCATGGTAAGTGCTGCCCCACTGTACTATCGCTCCAGCCTCCTTCCTTCCTTCCTTCCTTCCTTCCTTCCTTCCTTCCTTCCTTCCTTCCTTCCTTCCTTCCTTCCTTCCTTCCTTCCTTCCTTCCTTCCTTCCTGCCTTCCTGCCTTCTTCCTTCCTTCCTTCCTTCCTTCCTTCCTTCCTTCCTTCCCTCCTTCCTTCCTTCCCTCCTTTCTTCCTTCCCTTTCTTCCTTCCTTTTCTTCCTTCTCTTTCTTTCTTTCTTTCTTTCTTTCTTTCTTTCTTTCTTTCTTTCTTTCTTTCTTTCTTTCTTTCTTTCTTTCTTTCTTTCTTTCTTTCTTTCTTTCTTTCTTTCTTTCTTTCTTCCTTCCTTCCTTCCTTCCTTCCCTCCTTCCTTCCTTCCCTTTCTTCCTTCTCTTTCTTTCTTTCTTTCTTTCTTTCTTTCTTTCTTTCTTTCTTTCTTTCTTTCTTTCTTTCTTTCTTCCTTTCTTTCTTCCTTCCTTCCCTCCTTCCTTCCTTCCCTTTCTTCCTTCCCTTTCTTTCTTTCTTTCTTTCTTTCTTCTCTTTCTTTCTTTCTTTCTTTCTTTCTTTCTTTCTTTCTTTCTTTCTTTCTTTCTTTCTTTCTTTCTTTCTTTCTTTCTTTCTTTTCTCTTTCTCTCTTCCTTCCTTCCTTTCTTCCTACCCTTTCTTTCTTTCTTTCTTTCTTTCTTTCTTTCTTTCTTTCTTTCTTTCTTTCTTTCTTTCTTTCTTTCTTTCTTTCTTTCTTTCTTTCTTTCTTCTTCCTTCCTTCCTTCCTTCTTCTTCCTATCTCTCTCTCTTCCTCTTTCTTTTTCTCTTTCTCTTTTTCTTGTACACAGCAGTGCTCAAGGCTCACTTTTGTGAGCTCAGGGATCACCTCTGACAGTGCTCATGGGACCATACGGGGTGCCAAGTATCAAGCCTGGGTCAGCCCCAGATAAGGCACCTTAGCCCTGCACCGTCTCTCTGGCCCCTGACGTCTCTTTATTTTCCATGAGGAAGCAAAAGGAAAATGGGAGAGAAGGTGAGCAGCCCGCTTCCTAGCTCTGGGATCAGTGGGGACTGAGACATTCGGGTCCCATCACACCACCACTCTGCTGTCACCACTGCCACCACAGCGTCATCCCTGCCACGGGCACCACCATCAGGACCAGCAAAACGGCCAGGAACATCCCACACTCAACTCACTGCAAGCCCAGATCCCACCATCAAACACCACCCGCACCACACCTCCACCGTCACAGACGCCACAGACACCATCACCTCTGTCACTTCCACCAGAAACACTGCAGACACCATCACCTCCATCACAGACACCATCACCTCCGTCACCTCCGTCACAGACTCCATCACCTCCACCGTCACAGACGCCACAGACACCATCACCTCCATCACCTCCACCAAAGACACTGCAGACACTATCACCTCCATTACCTCCGTCACAGACACCATCACCTCCATCACCTCCACCACAGATGCCATCACCTCCATAACCTCTACCACCCAGATGCCACAGACACCATCATCTCCATCATTACAGATGCCACAGACACCATCACCTCCGTCACCTCCACCACGGACACCACAGACACCATCACCTCCACCATCACAGACGCAATAGACACCATCATCTCCACCATCACAGATGCCACAGACACCATCACCTCTGTCACCTCCACCACGGACACCACAAACACCGTCACCTCCACCAACTCCACCAAGACACTGCAGACACCATCACCTCTGTCATAGACACCATCACCTCCACCATCATAGGTGCCACAGACACCGTCACCTCCATCACAGACACTACAGACACCATCACCACCACCACCACAGACGCCACAGACACCGTCACCTCCGTCACCTCCGTCACCTCCGTCACCTCCGTCATAGACACCATCACCTCCACCATCACAGACAGTACTGACACCATCACCTCCACCACAGACACCATCGCTGTCACCACAGACGTCACCGCCACAGACTACACACACCATCACCACAGACCCATCTCCACCGCCACAGACACTAGAGGCACCATCAGCGCAGCCACGGCCCCATCACCCCCCCCCCGTAGGCACTATAAGCCCCCTCCACCTCCACCCCATGGCCGCCATCACTACCAACGCCCTGGCCACCCCCCTCCGTCCAGCGCCTCCCAAATGCCCACAGGTGTCAGCACCCCCTTCCCCAGACCACCTGACACCCGGCCCCCCACCTGCCCCTCCCTTAGGCTCCCACAATCACATGAGAGCACCGCACCCCGCTCATGCCACCCCCTGGGGCCCCCGCCCTGGAGTCTGATGTCACTGAAGTCAGGCCCTCTTCGTCCCCAGGCACAGAATGCCAGGCTCTTCCGGGTCCAAGGCCATGTGGAAGAAGGATCACACGGCCCAGGATTCCCTGTCACCAGGTGTGGCCCTGACTCCCGTCCAGGTGGTGCCCGGAAGCCGGGGCTCATGCTTCGAGTCCGCTGCTCTGCTGCAAGACTGGACCCCTGAGCTCTAGTTAGAGGGACATGGTGACAGTGGGCGGGGCAGCTTCCAAGAAGTCTAATTCAAAGAGGGGTTGCCCTGCACCCAGTGCTCATGGTTATGATCCGAGCAACACTTTTCTCTCGACCAGGTTCTGACTCCGTCTCCTCAGGGCCTTCCTGCTTCCTCCTGTCTCCTGACTCCCTCAGCAGCAGCACGTCCCGTGGAAAGGTAAGTCAGGTCACGTTACTACCTTCCGGAAAATAGCCCAACGACTTCTCCAGGGCTCTGGGATAAAATCCAAACAGCCTTGGCTGAAAGCATCGGAGACACGCCCCCCCCCAACCCCCTTCCCACCTTTGGGTTCGCCCCTCAGGCTGGGCCGTGCCCCTTCTGGGGCTCTAATCAATTCACGGCCTGCTCACCCCAGGGCCTTTGCAGGTGCCACCCCCAGCTACCCAGAATGCTCTTTGCCGCCCAACGCCAAGGTACTCTTCAGATACACTCTCCTTCGTCCTGGGCCCCCCGCCTCACCCCCCAGCCAGGTCACTTTCTTTGCTTCACGGCAGGTCACGATGTTGCAAGAATGTCCGTGAGTGCTGACGTGTTGGGGGCACGCCCCCGCCTGACCAGAATGGCCTTGCGGGCAGGGGTATGAGGGTGGGTGGGGACTGGTGTTTGCTAAATTCTGTTTTCCCCGCCACATGCAGCTCTGGCCACAGGGCAATGTTGGCTGAAAGAAATACCCGCGTCTGTCTGTCTGTCGTGGCCGGCGCCACCGCCGCGGCTGGCCTCGGGCCCTCCGGCATGAGCCGAGGGTCACCAGAGACGCCGCCTCAAGCCTGGTCTGGCAAACAGTGGGTGTGGACGGAATCCGTGACCTGCATACACGAAGCACCGCATAAGTGCTGGTGCCTACCGGGCCGGCGTCCATGGCGTGGGGCCTCCCTCGCCCCCGCCTGCCTGTCCCCTGGGCCTGGGCCTGCCCCTGCACCCCAGCACACTGCGACCACCGCCACTGTCTCCTGCCTGCCCAGAGTGAACCGGACAGAAGGCGCAGCTGAGTTCAGTCCAGCCTGACGGAGGGGAGGGGGGGTCTGCCCCCTGTGCCCGCCCCCCAGTGCTGGTGCCTTAGGCCCAAGCTTCTCCCACACCGGCGCCCTGGCCAGGCCACTGGCCTTTGGAGTGCCGCTAACACACACACTACAAACAGGGCGAGGGGGTTTTTACAAATGCTACTGAATAAATATTTCAGGTACTCAACCTGTAGCACTCTCACTGTCGCACTGTTGTCCCGCTGCTCATCGATTTGCTTGAGCGGGCGCCAGTCACATCTCCATGGTGAGACTTGTTACTGCTTTTGGCATATTGAATACGCCACGAGTAGCTTGCCAGGCTCTGCCGTGCGGGCGGGATACTCTCGGTAGCTTGCCGGGCTCTCCGAGAGGGGCGGAGGAATTGAACCCGGGTCGGCCGAGTGCAAGGCACAAGCCCTACCCGCTGTGCTATCGCTCCGATTGAATATTAAAAAAGCAAAATATATCAGAAAGTCCAGAAACCATCTGTAACTTCTCAAATATTTTCCATAAGGGCCTCATGAGGACTGCTTAATAAAAAGAATGGCTTAGAAAGTTAAAAAATGCTAAGATCTTTGTTGTGTCTAATCATGCTTTTTCTCCCCGTCAAGTATCTTTCCTTCAAAATTGTACCTGCCACAGAGGCAGGGAGTGGGGTGGCAGGTGGGACACGGGGAACAATGGTGGTGGGAAATGTGCACTGGTGGAGGGACGGGTGTTCGAGGATTGTCTGACCGAAATGTAATCATGCAAGTTTGTAACTGTATCTCATTTACAGTTTTATTTATCTCATTTGTTAAACAGGTACTCAACCTAAAATCGATAAACCTCAGCGGTCCGAGAGATAGTACACAATCAGCCGACCTTAATTTTATCCCTGGAACTGCAGAGGGTCTCCTGAGCCCCTCCAGGAGTGAGCCCTGAGCACAGAGCCAGGAGCAAGCCCTGAGCACAGCTGGGTGTTGTCCCAAAATCATATATATATATATATATATATATAATTTTTTTTTAAAGTAAAATCCTTGAGACTGGAGCAATTGTATAGCAGGAAGAGTGCCTCACACGAGGCTGACCTGGTTCGATCCCTGGAATCCCATATGGTCTGAGCACCAGCAAGAGTAATTTCTGAGTGCAGATCCAGCAGTGACCCCTGAGCATCACAAGATGTGGCCCAAAAATTGAAAAGAAGAAGGAGGAGGAGGAAGAGGAAGAGGAGGAAGAGGAGGAGGAGGAAGAGGAGGAGGAGGAGGAGGAAGGAGAGGAGGGAGAGGAGGAGGGAGAGGAGGAGGGAGAGGAGGAGGAGGAAGAAGAAGAAGAAGAAGAAGAAGAAGAAGAAGAAGAAGAAGAAGAAGAAGAAGAAGAAGAAGAAGAAGAAGAAGAAGAAGAAGAAGAAGAAGAAGAAGAAGAAGAAGAAGAAGAAGAAACAAAGAAGAAACAATCAATATAAAGGGGGAAAAAAACAAAATCCTACAATGCTTTCAGCTCAGTAGGATCACAGCAGATATGATTGGAGAGTCGCATAGAAGCCCACCGTGTCCACTGAGCCCAAACAATAACGCAGAAGACTCAGCTAGCAGTGATCAGTACCATAGTGACTTTAGTAACATCAGAGTGAGATATAACAGGTATCAAAAATTGACTCTCACTACCCCACAGTGATTCATTAAAAAAAAAAAATAAAAATTGACTCTTACTGGTTCAAGGTTTGAAAATTCCATTTACCTTAGTGTTGTAGCACTGTAGCACTGTCGCCCCCTTGTTCATCAATTTGCTCAAGTGGGCACCAGTAACGTCTCCACTGAGACTTGTTACTGTTTTTGGCATATCGAATACGCCACAGGGAGCTTGCCAGGCTCTGCTGTGCGGGCGAGATACTCTCGGTAGCTTGCTGGGCTCTCTGAGAGGGACGGAGGAATCAAACCCGGGTCAGCCGCGTGCAAGGCAAACGCCCTACCCGCTGTGCTATCGCTCCAGTCCTTGGTGTTATAGCAAACATATGCAGTTGATGTGTTCGTGCCTCTAAGTGGGTAGGCTGGGGTAGCCGAAATACCGGGGGCATTGGTGGAGGGAGGGTCCCACTGGGGGTGGGAATTAGCGTTGGAATATTTAATGCCTGAAGCAACTGTGTTATGAACAACATGGCAAATCACGGTGTTGCTATAAAAACATTAAAAATACAGGAAGACAAAGAGAAAAAAAAGCCAAAAAAAGCCTAAAGTTAAGCATAAGCCCTACCTGCCCCCGAAAGTGGCCGAGGTCAGTACCCCCGTGGGAATATCGCCCTGCCTGGCCCCCTGCTGGGATGGCCCGAGCCCGGGCAGGTGGGCCGGGGCCGGGTTGTCTCTGGGGGAAACGGCTTGATGCTGACGGCCTCTCTGTGGGAAGGCTCGCACTGGACACTCCCTGGGCCTCCCTGGAGAGGAAGAGGGTCGGGGTGACCAGCCTCAACCCCTGCAGGAGCTGCTGGTCACCCGCTGCTGGTGGCCTCACGCGACTGACCTGGGCAGACCACGCCAAGGCTGAGGGACGTGCAGGTCAG
Organism: Sorex araneus; assembly: GCF_027595985.1. Taxonomy (NCBI): domain Eukaryota; kingdom Metazoa; phylum Chordata; class Mammalia; order Eulipotyphla; family Soricidae; genus Sorex; species Sorex araneus. The sequence goes on from NC_073305.1 coordinate 11,029,983, forward strand.
ACAGGGCTGCTTGCTCGGGGGGTGGGCGGGGGGGCGAGGCTTCCCAAGGTGGGCTCCCGGGGCAGGCTCGGCCTCTGGGGAGAGGGCCGGGGCTCCTGCACCCACCCCAGACTGCCCGGGAAGAGGCCAATGGCGGCCGGCAGGCCCCAGGCTGCAGCCAGTGTGGCGCGGGTCAGGAATGCCGCCCAGCCCCCACCGCCGGACCCCGGTGACTCGGTGGCGCTGTCCCCGGCTCGGCGACCTGCGGCTCCTGTATCTGATGTGCTGGAGCCGGCCCCGGGCGCAGCCGCTGGCCACCGGCTGCAAATCCTGCAGCAAGACCAGGCCATGCTCGGAGCGGCTTCTGGAATGTTCCAGGGGCCCTGCGGGGGCCCAAGCTCCAGGTCACCAGAGGGACAACAAATGACCGTGTGCCTGGAGCCAGCACTCGGAGGACGCCCGGGTCCAGAGACCACTCAGGGTGGGCCTGACAGCTCCCCGCGCTGACCCTGCCTCCTGCCTGCGGGCCCGTCTGCCAAGGTCGACCCATGCAGGAGGGAGAAACTGAGACCCAGGACATTGGGGTAGCCAAAAGGAAGGGGGAGGGAACAGCTGGGTGAGGTCGGCTCAGTGGGAGCAGAGGCCCCGAGAGAAGGTGGGGGGGGCAGGGGGCTCGTGCTCCCCGGCTCGTGTCCCTCCAGACTAGCCCAGGGGTCCTGCCAGCCCGGCATGGTGGCTGCGGGGGTGGCACCGTGAGGCAGCTGGTCCCGGGCATGCCCACGGTGGCCTGGCGCGTGCGGTCAGAGCCTGGAGGACAGCGACCTGTCCTGCTCGTGAGCCCGGTGTCCCCCAGGCCGTCTGCGCCCACCCGGCTTGGCGGAGTGGACGGCAGGGGCTGGGCTCCCTGGCAGCAGCTGGGCTTGCGGGGTCAGGACCAAGTCTTTCCGCCAGAGTCAGTGTCGGCCAATCTCTCCCCCCCTCTCCCTCTCTTCTCTCTCTCTGTCTTTCTCTGTTTCTGTCTCTCTCTTTCTCTCTATCTCTCTCTTCCTGTCTCTCTGTCTTTTTTTTTTTTTTTTGCTTTTTGGGTCACACCTGGCAATGCTCAGGGGTTACTCCTGGCTCTGCACTCAGGAACCACTCCTGGCAGTGCTCAGGGGACCATATGGGATGCTGGGAATCGAATCCAGGTCAGCTGCGTGCAAGGCAAACGCCCTACCCACTGTACTATCACTCCAGCCTCCTCTCTTTCTGTTTCTCCCTCTCTCTACCTGTCTCTCTCTCCCTGTCTCTCTCTGCCTCTTTCTCCCTCTCTCTATCTCTCCCTCTCTCTGTGTCTCTCTCTTGTTCGCTCTCTGTCTCTCTCTTTCTCTCTCTCTCTCTCTCTGTTTATCTATCTCTCTCTGTTTCTCTCTGTCTCTCTCTCTCTGTCTCTCCCTCTCCCTCCCCACCCCCCTCTCTCTGTTTGTGGCGATGCTCAGGGGTCACTCCTGGCTCTGTGCTCAGGGGTCACTCCTGGCGTGCTGGGGGGCTGGGGATGGGACCCGGGCCCGCCGTGTGCAAGGCCTACTCGCTGTACTGCGGCTCTGGCCCCGGCTAATTTCTCATCTGAGCTTCCGGGAGCTTTAGCGTGTCTGATGCAGGCTGAGGCCGCCGGGGCCAGGGCGGTGGCCCGCAGGCTGAGCGGAGGCCTCGCAGGCCAGAGACCCGGGTTCCATCCCTGCTACCACCCGGCCCCAGAGCACTGCCGGGAGTGAGCCCGGCCCTGAGCTGGGAGAAGCCCCCCTGCGCCCCCGGAAGAGAGAGAGACAAGCAAGACCCAGCCCGCTTGCCCTGAAGGGTGACAAACAGCCGCCGCCCGCCCCGGAGTCCCTCGGTCCTCACTGTCCCTCGGCTCAGGAAGCCCCTCCAGGGCTGGCCGACACAGACCCCACCGGCAGCTCCTGCCCGGACAACCTCAGGCTGGCCCTTGCCCCCAGCGTCCCCTCCTCGGTCCACCTCTCACGAGGGCAGGGAAGAGAGGGCACCTGGGTGGCCCCCCCCAAATCTGCCAACAGAGTCGGGGCAAGCCAAGGGCAGACCCTTCCCCACCTGGGAGTCAGGCGGGGCTGGGGGACAGCTTGACCAGCTCCGGACGCCTGTCCAGCCCAGCCAATCAGCACAGGCCTTATCTGGGCAGTCCATCGGCACCTGGACCGACCAGTCCTGCCAGAAACTGGATCTGGCCATAAAGGCGGCTCCCTGGAGGGCAGCGAGATAAACCCCCTGCCTGCCCACGGAGTCGGAGTCGGGGGCCAGGGCCTAGGGGTGCAGGCCCCGCAGAGTCGGGGGGCCCAGGGGTGCAGGCCCCGCAGAGTCGGGGGGCCCAGGGGTGCAGGCCCCGCAGAGTTGGGGGGCCCAGGGGTGCAGGCCCCGCAGAGTTGGGGGGCCCAGGGGTGCAGGCCCCGCAGAGTCAGGGCCCAGGGGTGCAGGCCCTGCAGAGTCGGGGGGCCCAGGGGTGCAGACCCCACAGAGTCGGGAGACCCAGGGGTTCAGGCCCCGCAGAGTCAGGGGCCCAGGGGTGCAGGTCCCGCAGTCGGGGGGCCCAGGGGTGCAGGCCCCGCAGAGTCAGGGGCCCAGGGGTGCAGGCCCCGCAGAGTCGGAGGGCCCAGGGGTGCAGGCCCCATAGAGTCGGGAGACCCAGGGGTTCAGGCCCCACAGAGTCAGGGGGCTCGGGGGTGCAGGTCCCGCAGAGTCGGGGGCCCAGGGGTGCAGGCCCCGCAGAGTCGGGAGACCGAGGGTTGCAGGCCCCATAGAGTCAGGGGGCTCGGGGGTGCAGGTCCCGCAGAGTCGGGGGCCCCAGGGGTGCAGGTCTCGCAGAGTCGGGGGGCCCAGGGGTGCAGGCCCCGCAGAGTCGGGGGCCCCAGGGGTGCAGGTCTCGCAGAGTCGGGGGTACAGGTGGGTATCTGCTCTCGACCCCTCCCCCAGCCTCTCCTGACCAGGCCAGGGCTGGACCGTGAGGGACAGGCTTCAACAGGCTGGCTCAGCCCTGCTGCCTCAGTGACCCAGGGACAAGGCAGGGTGAGCGCCCCGCCCCCACCCGGGCGCCACTGAGACCAGCGTTCCTCCGAGCACGAAGGAAGGGAGTCTGCCCGGTCCACTTCCTGCTCGGCGCGGCACTCCCAGCCTCTGGGGTTCGGTGTCTCTCCGTCCCCGTCTGTGTCCCCGAGCTTCTAGAGGGAGAAACTGAGGCTCGGAGCGGGCTCCAGCTGCCGTGCCGGCCTCCTGGGGAGGTTTCCAGGTTTCAGCCTGAGCCGTGCCCACTGCTCCTGGTCTCGGCTCTCAGGGAGAGTCCTGGGAGCAAGCTCACTGGAGCAGAGCGCCTGCAAAAGCCTGAAGGTGATTCATGGCGACAAGGGCCGGAGCTGGTGCCCCGCCGCCGTGCCCACCAGGCCCAGGGGGGCACCTTGCGGGACCAGCTGCCGCCCTCTCGCTGAGATGGGCGGGGGCGGGGGGCTCGCCTGCCCGCCCGAGCATCTTATCTAGGCATTCCAGCCTCCCTTCCTCTCCCTCCTCATCCCCCCAGGCCTGGGGCTGCACCATCCCCTGCATGCACTCTGGCCTCGGGCTCCTCATCTGCAAAGTGGTGGGGTGGGGGCCTCGGTGACCCTGGCGGGGAGCACCGGCTCCTCTGGGCCTGACTGCAGGGCCCTAGGAATGTCCTCCTCCTCCCAGTCCTGCCCAGAGACCCAGGCAGCAGACTCGGTCCCCTGGGCGGAGGTGAATCATTCTCTCTGGGGAAGGGGGCGTGGCCCCAGGGAGGGGCCGTGGTGGGCGGGGGGGGGGCGCAGCCTGGCACTCGGGGCATCTGAGCTATGACCTAGGAGTGCCCAGCGTCCGTCCGTCTGCCTGCCCCCCCCCGCCCCGCACCCCGGCTTCACCCCAAAGACGCCCATCGCAAAGTTGGGGGGTCACCCCTACTTGGCTTCCCGACCCTCAGTCAGCAGGGGGCGGGCCAGCAGGGGTGGGGAGAGGCCCGCAGCGTTGGGCTGGGGCCCCACCACCCTCATTTCCCTGGGTCCCCATGTGTGCTTGCTCTCTGGGCATCTCACGGGACCGGGTGTCCCGGGGGTCGGAGGTGGGTGGGAGGTGTCTGCCCCTCCCCCGGGGACGGGGACTCAGAGCTACATCCCGAGTGGCCGCCCAGAGTCCCAGGGGAGAGGGGGGACCTGCGGGGGGGCACGGAGACCCCCAGCCCCCGGCCCTCAGCTGCAGCGGGCCTGGTCGGGCGCCAGCGGGTCATCTGCATGACAAAGGCGCCCGTGCAGGCCGGGAGGGGAGGGGGCCGGGGCTGAGCCCCACTGCCGGCCGCCCGCCTGCGGGCCCAGCTGCCCCGCTAAGCCTCCACCCCGCGGCCCGAGATTTGGGGGGTGGAGGCGGCACGCGAGCCCTGGCGGGCGCTCAGCTGTGTTTGCTCGGGGGCCACCGCGGGACAAAGGCCCGGATCCGAGAGACCCGCAGGTGGCGAGGGGGAAGGGGCGGCGTGGGGACCGGGACCCCCCCCACCGGGCCGCCCAGAGCCCCCTGCCCAGCCTGCCGGCTTCACCTGTCCTGGCCCATCTACACTGTCTGCACTGGCTCTGCCCAGCCCCACTGCCCTCTCCGCCTCGGCCCCCCCCCCCCCCCCCCGCACTAGACCCCGGCAGCCCAATCTGAAGAGGGGCCCAGCCGCCCTTCCCCCTGCCCGGCCACTGACGGACCCGGCAAAGCCCAGCTCAGACCGCCCGGCCGGCTCCTGACCACAGCGGGCCTGGGCCTCAGCTCGCCAGGAAGAGCTGGAGCCTGCCTGGCCGCCACTGGGTCCCTGACCTCCTCCCCACACCCCTACCTTCCCACCCCCCCACCTCCTGCGGCCCCACCTTCCCACACCTCTACTTTCTCACCTTCCTCATCCCTACTTCCTCATCTCCTATCTCCCTGCCTTCCCACACCCACCATCTCACCTCCTTACACCCCTACCTTCCCACCTCCCCACACCTCTACCCTCCCATCTCCCCACACTCCTACCTCCCACTTACACCCCTACCTTCCCACCCCCCATGCCCCTACTTTCCCACCTCCCCACACCTCTACCTTCCTACCTCCCCACACCCCTACCTTCCCACCCCCCCACCTCCTGCGGCCCCACCTTCCCACACCTCTACTTTCTCACCTTCCTCATCCCTACTTCCTCATCTCCTATCTCCCTGCCTTCCCACACCCACCTTCTCACCTCCTTACACCTCTACCTTCCCATCTCCCCACACAGCTACCTCCCACTTACACCCCTACCTTTCCACCTCCCCACACCTCTACCCTCCCATCTCCCCACACTCCTACCTCCCACTTATACCCCTACCTTTCCCCACACCACTACCTTCCCACCTCCCCACACTCCTACCCTCCCATCTCCCCACACTCCTACCTTCCCACCTCCCCATACCCCTACCTTCCCACCTCCCCACACCTCTACCTTTCCATCTTCCCACACTCCTACCTTTCCATCTCCCCACACTCCTACCCTCCCACTTACACCCCTACCTTCCCACCTCCCCACACCCCTACCTTCCCATATCCCCACACCTCTAACTTCCCATCTCCCCACACTCCTACCTTCCCACTTTCCCCAAACCCCTACCCTCCCACCTCCCCATACCTCTACCTTCCCATCTCCCCACACTCCTACCTATCACTTACACCCCTACCTTCCCACCTCCCCACACCTCTACCTTCCCACCTCCCCACCTCCTACTCCTCTTTCACCCTGTTAGTCCCCGTCCCCCTCTCTCCTAGTCTCCCTGCTCTTTGGCCATCTGTGGGGTCCCTGCTATGCAGCTGCACCGTGATCTCTGTCTTTTGGGGGTCCCTCCCTCCCTCCCCTCCCCTCCCCCATGTCACTCTCCGCTCCCCTGCCTTCGGGAGCAGCCGGGGCTTGTGTCTCTGCCCCATCATCTGGGCAGGACTGCAGGAGGTGCCCAGAACCCCAGCAGTTCCTGCGTCCTCCACACTCCCAGCCCGCCAGAGACCGGGCGGGGCACCCGCCCCCCCCTCAGCCCCCGCTCTCGTCAGAGTCTTGCCCTGGGCTCAGGTTCTGAGGCTGCCCCTTGGCCACCTCCGGCCTGCCCACGCTGGCCCTGGCCCCCTCTCCGCTCCCTGCTGCCTCTCCCCGGGGCTCCAGAAGGCGTCTTCCCCCTTGCTGACCCTCGGGAGAGAGGGTGGACACGAGTGCCCGGTGCCTTGGGCGTTGTGTCTCTGCCCTTCCCACAGGGCAGTGAGCTGGGCTGGGACCCTGGGCGCTCACGTCTGTGTGGCCTCGCCTGATTCCATGTGAGTGAACACATGTGAGTGTGTGACTGTGCCCTGAGTGTGACGGGGAGGGGTGCCTACTGGGTAGGAGCAGGCTGGCCCCTCCTCCAGGCAGCCCTCGGGGCTGGCATCTATTGCTGAAGCCTAGCTCTGGGGCAGGTGTGGCTGGCCCGGGCAAGGGGCCATCTCTGGGGCCATGCTCCCAGCCCAGGGCAGGGCAGGGAGGCTGGAGCCCCACCCCCAGCACTGATGGCCGCCAGCCGGAGCGCCACAGGGCTCCCCAAATCCCCCCTCATCCCCCTGCCCCCTGCCCACCGCCTGGCCTCCCAGAGTGCCACAGGACCCTGGGCCCTGGGCCCAGCTTCCCGAGGCCCCTGAGGGTCACCCCGCACCTTTGACCTTTGGCCTCACGGGTCTCCGCTGCCATCTTACGGGACCCCAGGATCACTGTGCCCACAGCTCCTCCCCGAGGACTCAGTTTCCCCTCGGGGCTCCCCGAGTTTCTGGCTTCGGAAGGGTGTGGCCTGTCGGGGGGGGGGGGACGAGCACCCAGGAGAGGCTGGTGCCCTCATGCCCACCCCTCCTAGACCCTGGGCACACGGGGGCGGCATCTGCAGGGCTTCTAGAAGCGTCTGGCAGGGGATGGAGCACAGAGACACAGGAAGAGCCGGGGAGCAGCAGGCCCGGGGGTCAGCTGGGGCCGCAGCAGGCGCGGGACCCCCCCACCCGCCCCCCGACAGTCTCGGGGACAAGCGTGAGCCCCGAGCCCAGACCGGCCTGGGCTGTGGGTATGCAGACTGTCCCGGGTACAGATCCGTGCGCATGCGTGTGCGTGGACACGCCTGTGCCCTCGGCCGCGAGTGGCCTCCTGCAGGCTGCAGCCGTGGCGCAGCCTGGTGGCGCGTGGGGTGCGAGGGCCCCTGCCAGTGGGGTGGGTGTCGGGGGCGTCGAGGAGGTGACCTGTGGGTGCCTGTGGCCCCGAAGCCTGGGGACGCCCGGTCAGCGAGGCCTCGCCCCAGCGCCCCACACGCCGTGACCGGGCCTGGCCTGGGGTCGCACTCTGGGTCCACACCCCGAGCCCCAGCCTGCCCACCCGGGTGCTTTTGTCCGTTTCTGAAGTGACAAGAGACACACAAAAGGGCTTTTAATTAAATCAAAGGAGGGGGAAACGGGCCAGCCGGGCAGCTATTATGTTACCAAATGCGAAAATGAAAACTTATTTTTAAAGCTCTGGTATTAATTTGAGATTATTCAGATAGTTAATTAAAAGTGCAGCATGTGTTAAATATTATTTCAACAAAGATTATCATCGGGGCTCCATGTAATGCGAGCCGCGGGCTTGGGGAGCTTTATGCAAATGCTCTGCAGCCAGGAGGAAGGGCCGCTGGGGCGCGGGCGCGGGTGGGCCCCGCTCGGGGGACACAGATGGAGTCTCAGCTGGGTGCCCGGGCCCAGGCCTCCGGGGAGCAGGGGCACCCGGGGCCGTCCTGGGCCTGCCAGCCAGCAGCCACAGCCCCTCGCGGCCCCCGGACGGCACTGGGCAAACCTGCAGGCCGGGAGCTGGCACGGGCTTGGGCGGGCACCGGCCAGGCCCCTGGGTGCTGTCCAGCCATTTGGCGCATGTGCCACGCACCACCACACACGCCCAGGCACATGCCCGTGTCAGGCGGCTCCACGCGGGTCCTCAGGCTGGGGCACTTGGGGTGGCATGGCTGGGCACGTGCCCGAGACGGACCTGAGGGAGTCGGGAGTCGGGTCGGCTCCGGTGCCTCTGTTTCCCCACCTGTAAGCAGGGGCATAGGGCAGTCTGGGTTAGCTCCCGGGGGCGTGGGGGCGTGCCCATGGGTGCTGAGGGCTGACTCCTAGCTCTGTGCTCAGATATCACTCCTGGTGGGACTCAGGGGACCAGCTGCCATACGACATCGGGGATCTAACGTGGGGTCAGCTGTACGCAGGCCAGCGCCGCATCCCCTGTGTGCTCTCTGGCCAATTTCAGGGGCCAGGGAGGCCCTCAGTTCTGCCCCAGCACAGCCCGGCCCCCTGAACACGGCCTGGTGAGGCCCTGGTGGTCCTGAAACTGCCCCCACCACTGCCCTAGCTCCCCAGGGAGCATCTGAACGAGTGTTCCCCCACGCCAGCACCCCTGGGTGTGACCCCTACTGGCAAATAGTCACTCTTTTTTAAAATCTATTTGTTTTTGGGCTATACCAGGCAGTGCTCAGGGCTTGCTCCTGGCTCTGTGCTCAGGAGTCACTCCTGATGGAGCCTGGGGGACCCTATCGAGTGCCAGGGATTGAACCCAGGTTGGTTGTGTGCAGGGCAATTGCCCTGGTCCCAAGTAGTCTCATTTTAAGAGAAAAAGAAAGGTGAGGGGCTGGAGTGATAGCACAGTGGGGAGGGTGTTTGCCTTGCACGAGACTGACCCGGGTTCGATTCCCAGCATCCCATATGGTCCCCTGAGCACGGCCAGGGGTCATTCCTGAGTGCAGAGCCAGGAGTGACCCCTGAGCATTGCTGGGTGTGACCCAGAAAGCAAAAAAAAAGAAAAAAGAAAGAAAAGAAAGGTGAAGTTAAAGTCTAAGTTAACCCACTACATCCAAAACATACAAATGTATATTTATATATTGATATACAAGTGCACTTAGATACAGTTCCCGTTCTTGATGTACATGGAAATACATCACTTCAACACGTGATGACAGACGGAGTGTTTAGATGAGACATTTCCCAGGAAAGGGCCAGAGAGCAGGGACAGCGGGGACGTGGCCAGCCCAAGGTTCCATCCCTGGCCTCCCACGGGTTCCTCCCAGCCTGGGGTTAATTCCTGAGTGTAGAGCCAGGAGGAACCCCTGAGCATCGCCAGGTGTGGGTTAACCCCCCCGAAATGTAATTCAGATATATCCCAGGAAACCCGGATCTGGGGGGTCATGGTTTTCCTTGGTCTAAGTGGCCAGCTTTGGGCTTGGTAAAGGCCCCTCCCAGCCATTCGCTTGACTCAGTCCCTCGGGAGCACCAGGCTTTCGGCAAGGTTGACTCCTGGGACGTTCTGGGGTGCTCAGGGTAGCCTCAGCGAGGGCTGCGCGCTGTCCCCGACGCAGCCACGGAGGCGCGGGCGGGCGCCCCTGTGTCCATCCCGCCCTCCCCGGCCGCGTCCTGGGCGGGGGGTGGGTGGGGGGCGGGCATCCATCTCAGCCCGCTCCTGCCCAGCGCCCGCCCGCACAGCAGCGGCCCCGGGCCCCGAGCGCTGCCCCGCCCGCGGGACCCGGTCAGCCGCGCGCTCCGCCCGGCGCGGGCCGCTCCTGCCCTCTGTCGGCGGCCGGCGGCAGCGCAGCGCGCCTTCACCGGGGGCCCGGGCGGGTTCAGTCCCCGCGGTGCCGCCCGCCCGCAGGGCAGACTCCAGGCGCGGCTGCAGGGCTGTCCCTGGGCAGCGGGGAGGACCCCGGCCACTCAGCAGCACTGCTCAGACGGACGGAGCTGAGGTTGAGGCAGGCGTTTGGTGATCCCGGGGGGGGGGGGGGCGGGGGCGGTCTGGGCACGCAGTGTGCCCCGAAGTCCGCTGGGAACCCCAGGACCTTGGCAATCCCTCCGCTGGGACGATGAGAGCCACCCCCGGAGCTGGGCCTGTTGCTGGCACACGGGAAAGTGCCCATCGTAGACACCTTAGCACCTGCCCAGCTCCACTGTCACCCTCGGGTCAGGGGCCTCCTCATCCTTAGCCTCAGCGTCGCCGCCTGGCTACCGACTCCTCCTCACCCACACTCGCTCTCAGGGACCCCGAGGCCCAGGGCAGGTGGTTAGACGCAGGGCTCTGCCCTCCTGGGAGCCTCCGGAGAGTCTGCAGAATAAGAAGGTGCAAGCAAGAGGCCTGGGCTCGGTCCCCGGCGCTGTCTGGGGGCCCCTGTCAGAGCATGGCCCGAAATGACTCCTGAGCACTGAGCCAGGAACAGCTCCGAGCACTGATGGGCTTCCCTCGGGAGGAGCAGAGGCTGACATTTGCACAAACGTCCACGGATGAGTGCGTGTGGCCTGGACAGCACCAGGATGTCTCTCTGAGGTCGAGGCCAGAGCACCAGGCAGACACACATGAAGACGGGACACGGCAAGAGAGGGGAGCGACTCCGACCTCCACGAGGTCACTGTGGCACTCCCTGCCGAGCACAGAGACCAGGCCGCCTCCAGACGCAGGGACGGATCCCACAAGGGACAAGGAGGCTTTAGACCGCAGGTCTATGTAGCGTGTAGGGGGGAATTGACACAGGTAGGTCTGACCTGTTCCACGGGGATTCCAAAATGTATCAACACAGAATTGCTTTGAAAGTTTTATTAATGAGGACATAACACCCAAGGAGAGTAGAGGTAAGGGCCAGGAGGATCGCCCGACACCCCCCAACCCCCGACGGCTTGGAAGCCGACCACATGCGCTGGGGAAACGGCAGGTGGGAGGGAGAAGAGACCACTAAGTAAGTGATGGTTGGAGGGATCGCTCGAGACGGGAGATGCGCGCTGAAAGTAGACTGTGGACCAAACACGGTGGCTGCCTGGTGCCTGTGTTGCAAACCATAAGACCCAAAAGGAGAGAGAGAGTAAGAGGGAATGTGTCTGCCACAGAGGCAGGGGGTGGGAAGGGGTGGGGGGTGGCGGGAGGGACACCGGGAACATTGGTGGTGGAGAAAGGGCACTGGTGGAGGGATGGGCACTTGAACATTGTTTGATTGAAACGTAATCAAGAAAATTTGTAAGTCTGTAACTTACATGGCGATTCATTAAAATAAAACAAAAGTTTTATTAATGACAGTGGAAACATGATTATTACCCTAACAAGATCAAGTATAAAATAAAGTGTAATGTGATATACTTTAGATTCCAGAGTTAAAGACATATATATGTAAATGAGAATAGGCAGTTTATTAGATTGTATTACATGGTTTTCGTTTTCTTATTTACACAGGTCAAAATCATATCACAGGGCTGGAGCGATAGCACAGCGGGTAGGGCGTTTGCCTTGCACACAGCCGACCCAGGTTCGATTTCCAGCATTCCATAGGGTCCCCTGAGCACCACCAGGAGTGATTCCTGAGTGCAGAGCCAGGAGTAACCCCTGTGCTTCGATGGGTGTGACCCAAAAAGAAAAAAAGAAAAAGAAAAAAGAAAAAAAAATCATATAGTGATTGCTAATTGACTCTTTTTTTTTTTTTCTTTTTGGGTCACACCTGGCAATGCACAGGGGTTACTCCTGGCTCTGCACTCAGGAATCACTCCTGGCGGTGCTCAGGGGACCCTATGGAATGCTGGAAATCGAACCTGGGTCGGCGCGTGCAAGGCAAATGTCCTACCCGCTGTGCCCCAGGCTCTTATTTTCTTTAAAAAAAAATTATTTTTTATTAGTGAATCACCATGAGGTACAGTTACAGACTTATAAACTTTCATGCTTGTGTTTAAGTCATACAATGCTCGAGTACCCATCCCTCCACCAGTGCCCACCGCATTCCACCACTGATGATCCCAGTATCCCGCCCAACCCCCACCCCATCCCCCCACCCCACCCCGCCTCTGTGGCAGGGCATTCCCTTTTGTTCTCTGTCTCCTTTTGGGTGTTGTGGTTTGCAACAGAAGTACTGAGTGGCCATCGTGTTTGATCTATAATCTACTTTCAGCACGCATCTCCCATCCCGAGCGGGTCCTCGAACCACACTTTACCTGGTGTTCCCTTCTCTATCTGAGCTGCCTTTTCCCCCAGCATGTGAGGCCAGTTTCCAAGCTGTGGGGCAGACCTCCTGATCCTAATCTCTATAACTCTTGGGTGTTAGTCTTCCACTCTGTTATTTTATATTCCACAGATGAGTGCAATCTTTCTATGTCTGTCTCTCTCTTTCTGGCTCATTTCACTTAACATGATACTTTCCATGTTGATTCACCTATATGCAAATTTCATGACTTCATCTTTTCTAACAGCTGCATAGTATTCCATTGTGTAGATGTACCAAAGTTTCTTTAACCAGTCATCTGTTCTTGGGCACTCGGGTTTTTTCCAGATTCTGGCTATTGTAAACAGTGCTGTGATGAACACGAGTGCAGATGTCATTTTGACTATTCTTTTTTGCCTCTCCGGGATCTATTCCCAGGAGTGGTATTGCTGGGTCGAATGGGAGCTCCATTTCTAATTTTCTTATTAATCTTATGATCATTCTATTTGCCAGTTCTTAAAGTTTTGTTGGAATAAACAATATGAAGTAAGTTTGTTATGTGCCTGAGGGGGCAGGTTGGGACTGGGAGGGAAACTAGGGACACTGGTGGGGGAAGGTCACACTGGTGGTGTTGGAACTCTAAATGCTTGAAACAACTGATAATGAACAACTTTGTAAATCAGGGTGTTTTTATAAAAATCAATTTAAATAATTTTTTTAAAATAAGGGTTTGGGGTGCAACTATTGTGCCTTTGTTTTTGTTTGGGGGCCACGTCCAGCAGTGCTTGGGGCTTACTCCTGGCTCTGTGCTCAGGGATCACTCCTGGGAGTGCGTGGGGGACCATCGGGGGTGCCAGGGATCGAACTGGGATCCACAGTTTGAAGACACGTGCCCTGCCCACTGCTATCTCTGCCCGACTGTGCATCTTGGCTCTGGTGATGCTTGCTTCAGTGTTTTTCAAAACTCAGAATTGCACATTTTTGTTTTTCTTTCTTTTTTACATCAATTCTTCTTTTCCTTTTTCTTTTTTTTTTAAATTTTTTTATTTTTATTTTATTTTTTTTTTGCTTTTTGGGTCACACCTGGCAATGCACAGGGGTTACTCCTGGCTCTGCACTCAGGAATTACCCCTGGCCATGCTCAGGGGACCATATGGGATGCTGGGATTTGAACCCGGGTCGGCCGCGTGCAAGGCAAACGCCCTACCCACTGTGCTATCTCTCCAGCCCCATCTTTTCCTTTTTCTTTCTTTCTTTTTTTAAGTTGTTTTTGGTTTCAGGGCCACACCTGGCAGTGCTCTGGGCTGACTCCCGACTCTGTGCTCAGGGATCACTCCTGTCAGTGCTTGGGGACCATCCGGGGTGCTGAGGGTTTACATGGAGTCACCAGCAGGCGAAGCAAGTGCCTTCCCTGGCGTCCTGCCTCTCTGGCCTGGGTGTCCAGCCGCTGAGTCCACCGTGGCCCTCGGAAGTCTTCGTGGAAAGGCGTGATTCTGACTCCAGGGAGAGACATGGCACAGAGGCGGATCCTCTGTGGCGTTGGGGCCGAGGGGCTGTGACGCCCCCTCCCTGGGCTTCCCTGGACGGGGCGGGAGGCACACGGGGACCCGCTTTTCAGTGTCTGGTCCTTGCCACGCCCTGCGGCGCAGAGCTGGGGTTGGAACCCTCTCACCGACGCGTCCCCGGGTGGCCTTAGATAGCGCCATTGAGACTGAGCTCCCACCCGCACTCTCAAAGTGTGTGATTCGGGGTCGGGGGTGGGCACAGGCTTAGAATGCGTGAGGACCCAGCCCGACCCAAGTCCCCCCCACACCATCACAGCAATAAAACGAACAAACGGCACAACTGAGTGCTTCTCAGGGATTCACGTTCATCAACCCGTCTTAGAAGATTTTCTTTTTGTAAAATTAAAAGCAAAATTTTTTGGGGGGTGTTTTGGGTCACACCTGGCAATGCACAGGGGTTCCTCTTGGCTCTGCACTCAGGAATTATTCCTGGCAGTGCTCAGGGGACCATATGGGATGCTGGGAATCGAACCCGGGTCAGCTGCATGCAAGGCAAACACCCTACCTGCTGTACTATCTCTCCAGCCCCCAAAATATATTTTTTTGACAGTGATATTTTAATGTAAACAAAAGTTACAGTTGTTCGTAGGATTCTAGAGTTAAAATTGCCTTTATAACAGAGATGCAGCATTAAAATCAATAAAAATCAATTTTTGTACGTGAAAATCATTCTTTCTGGTACGATTTTTAAGATTTTGCCCAAGACTTGGAGGCTGGTCTCTCATTCTGGGTAACTCAGGGAAGGGACCACCAAGTAAAATGTGGTTGGAGGTCATGTGGGGGAAGGGTGATGCAGGCCAAATACAGACTAGAGACTGAACACAATGGCCACTCAACACCTTTATTGCAAACCACAACACCTAATCAGAGAGAGAGAACAAAAGGGAATTCCCTGCCATAGTGGCAGGGTGGGGTGGGGGGAGACGGGACTGGGGAGGGGGGGAGGGATGTTGGGTTTACTGGTGGTGGAGAATGGGCACTGGTGAAGGGATGGGTTATCGAGCTTTGTATGGGGGAAACATGAGCACAAAGATGTATGGATCTGTAACTGTACCCTCACGTTGACTCTCTAATTAAAAATAAACTAATAAAAAAAAAAGATTTTGCCCAAGAATTTACTCAGCTATTTGTAAAAACAAATTTTTTTTTTTGCTTTTTGGGTCACACCCGGCGATGCACAGGGCTTACTCCTGGCTCTGCACTCAGGAATCACTCCTGGCAGTGCTCAGGGGACCATATGGGACGCTGGGAATCGAACCCAGGTCGGCCGTGTGCAAGGCAAACACCCTCCCTGCTGTGCTATCACTCCAGCCCCAAAACAAAATATTTTTTAAAAATAATTTTGCTGTTGTTGTCGTTGACACTGATTCTCAGGGCTTACTCCTGACTCACTCCTGGCGGTGCTCAGGTGACCCTTTGTGGTGCCGGGGACAGAACCCGGCTTGGCCACATGCGAGGCAAGCGAGCGCCTTACCCCCCCGCACTGTCTCTCTGGCCCAGTTCTAGAAGAGTTCAATTACCCTCTTGGCTTGCTCGCGCTTCCTCCCAAGACCCCCTGGCACCGCGAGGCCCCCCAGGGCAAGGCTGCTCTTCTCTCTGGGTCTCCCAGGAGCTGCTGGGACCCCCGCCCTCCTCTCCACGACGCTGTCACTGCTGAGCAACCGTCCGGTCTCGGTGCCCGGAGACCCCCTTTCACTCCCCTCATTAGCCCCATTTGCTGGCGGCTGCAGGGGCCTTCCGGGATCTGCTCCCGGCTCTGCTGGCAGCCGTGCTCAGGGGGCCGACGTCGCACCTGGGGTCTCCCGCCCAAGAAGCCTGTGCCCCATCCTGAGGTGCTTGACCAGCCCGGGGTGTCTGTGGGGCGGCCACCCCTTCTGTTCAGTTCCAGCACAGAGAGGGCGAGACACTTGCCCCGGCCTCCCTGAATCCACCCTCGGCCGGTGCCGCCAAGATCCGGCCGGTGGGGGCTGGAGCGACAGCACCAGTGGGTAGGGCGTTTGCCTTGTACGCGGCCGACCCGGGTTCGATTCCCAGCATCCCATAGGGTCCCCTGAGCACCGCCAGGAGTAATTCCTGAGTGCAGAGCCAGGAGTAACCCCTGTGCATCGCCAGGTGTGACCCAAAAAGAAAAAAAAAAAAAAAAGATCCGGCCAGTGGGTGCCCCCGGGCACAGGAGAGGCCTTCGGGAGCCCTCTGGATATTGTGTCCCTGCGGGCAGTGTGAGGACCCAGCTCTGGGGGCGCACAGGAGAGCGAGGACAAGCCCTCCGGGGTCCCTCCCAGGGGACGGGCTGCCCAGGCCAGCCGAGGGCCCTGCCCAGGGCTCGGGAATTCTGGTCCGTTTGGCCAAGGGATCAGTGAGGCCGGGGCACGGCGCGGGCCTCAGGTCACGTCCCCAGGTCACTCCCCCAGGAGCTCGGCCAGGCACGCCCCCTCTCAGGCTGGCGTCTCCCTGGGGTCGGGCCCAAGCACCGGCTGGGGGTCTCGGAGCTTCCACCTGACCGATGGCTCCCGCCCGGCTTCGGGGGGATCCAGGAGCCCCCTCTCAGGTTGGGGGGGGGCCACGGCCACTCCCCCCCGCCACAGGCCCGCTGCAGGGCGGTGCAGGGCAGGGCTAGGAGCGAGTCACTGTCCCCCTCTGTCCTGGCGCTGGCCTGTAGGGCCGGGATGGCGGGAAGAGGGGGTGCCACGGAGACGGGGTGGGGGCTGGGGGAGGCCCGGGCCGGCCCTGGGCTTCCTGCCCGAGTCTAGCACTGGGGAGGCCTCTGGCCCCGCAGACCTGGCCGGGGCCTCTGCACTGGGGCCCTAAGGCGGACCCGGGGGGCGTTGCCTCTGGAGGTGCAGGTGGGGGGGGCCCGGGGAAAGATGCAGAGAGGGAGGTCGGTCTGGGAGGCCCAGGCGGAATGGGGGCGCCCCCTGAGCCCCCCTGGACCTCTCAGGGCCTGAGGAGGCCCGAGTCTGTCTGCATGTCTGTCTGTCCTAGCCACGGGTGCTCCCCCCCCACCCCATCCGTCTCCAGCCCACCCCTGCCCACCTGCCAGGGCGGGACGCTCCTCCCTCCCCTCTCCTGTGTGCAGTGAGGAAGGAAATTGCAAATTAATCTTTATTTCCATCTTGGAAGAAAACCTTAATTCTCTGCATTGAAATGATCTTCGTCATCCCAGGGAATCAATTATGGGCCTTAATTGCCGTCAGTCCCGGCCAATCAGAGCAGGGCTGGGCCCTGGCGCCCCCCCCTGCCCCCCACCCCCCAGGGCTCTCGCTCTGGTGGGGGGGGCTCTGCTCTGCCTTCTGGGTCTTTCTCTGCCGCCACCCCCATCTGTCTGTCACCACACACAGCCCCTGGCTCTGGGTCTGGGCGTTCAGCAGACCCTTCTGTAGGGGAGCCCCCCGCCCCCCGCCTAAGGGTCCTGCAGGCTGAGTGGGGTTACGGTCGGTCCCCTGTGAGGCGTCTCCACCCATGGGTGTCCTGGGGGTTTCCTGGCCAGCACGTGGCTCCCGAGCCAGGGCGGAGGGACGGTCCCCTGGCCCCCGCCCCCGCGGTGGCGGCCCCGACTTCCCGGAACCCTCGCTCAGACTCACATGTCCCTTTTTCCATTTTTCAGTTGCTTTTGCTCCTTCCCCGTCTCTCGTTGTCACTGCGGCTGCGATAACGGCGTCGTGGTTATGACACCGGGGACCCTCACCCCACGGGACACCCCAGAGTGCAGGGCCTGGGGGCGGGGCCGGGCCCCAAACTCAAGGCCTTGTGTCCCCCGCAGGCACTTTGCAGGGGGCTCCTGGAGGCCCGGGGAGGGGCTGGCCCAGGGCGGGAGTGCAGAGGGGACGCTGGCCGCCGGGGTGGGGGGCCCGGGCTGCACGCGGGCTGGGCCAGGGTCTCCTGACCCGGCCGGCCGGGCCCTTCTGCTCCGCGAGTGCAGGGCTGCCGGGGCCCAGCAGAGGCTGCTGGCTGCGGGGAAGTGGGGCGGCGGGGGCGGGCGGCGGGTGGGGGGGGCCCAGCCCAGGCCTCAGTGTTTCCACCCGAGATGTGGGCGCCCCGCTGCCTCCTCCCACCCCTTCCGGCCACCGGGAGATGCTTATCTGTTTATCTGGGGCACCCTGTGACTCTGACAACGGTCTGTCCTTATCAGCAGCCCGCCCAGCTGTCCATGGGGCAGCGTGTCCACACACAGACGCCCCAGACCCCCAGCTGCCACAGTCTCCGCCCCTCGCCTCAGTTTCCCCGCCATGAAGGAAGCCCCCAGGAAGCTGGGGCGCCCGGGCCCCTCCCCTCCCAGCCCACCCTCCCACACACCTTGGCCTCAGGACAGCCCGAGCTCCCCGCCAGCCTCTGCCCCCACCCTGGGGACATCTGGGGGGCTCCTCTGAGTGGCCAAGGCAGGGCAGAAGGGGGGCGAGGACTCGGCCTGGAGAACTGGGGAGACGTGTGGGGTCATTCGGCCAGACGCGCTGGGAGAGGCCCCCGGGATGCAGGGGTGCTGGTGGGGGCCCGGGAGCAGGGGTGCTGGTGTCCCTGGAGCGAGCAGTGAGCATGCTGAGTGGGCCTCGGGGGGCTGGTCCCGCTGTCCCCTCTGAAGGGGACTAGGGCTGCAGCGTCGCCGTGGGACCCACGGTCCTGGCACCCACCACAGCCCCCAGGCTGGGTCCTTCACACACACACACACACACACATACATACACACACACACACACAAACACACACACACACACACACACATCCTCCTCTGGGCCTCGCCTGGCCGTGCTCACCGCGTGGCTGATGGGGACCCCGTGGTCTGCCTCCGGGTGCCCCTCACCAGCAGGAACAGCCGGCCCGCGCTGCTGACGCCTGGAGTGTCCCCTGGGGTGTGGGCACCCCGACACACTTGCCAGCCCCCCACGGTCTGCCTGAGAAGGGGCCCGCTGGGTGGGCAGGTGCATGACCTCTGACCTGTGGGTGTGGGTGGAGGCCAGGGGTGAGGGGAGGGGGCCTGGGTCTCTCTCCAAACCCTCCCTGCTGCACCCCACCCTTCCCAGACACCCTGGGGGTCTCTCCAGGCCCCGAGGCCAGCGTGAAGGGTCTCGGTATGGGGGTCACGGCTGCGGGAAGCTGGGGAGTCCCAAAGACTCGCCCCGGGGGTGGCAGCAGGCCGGGACCCTGAGGCACCGGGTCTCTCTGCAGGTGCCAGTGGGGGGCGGGTTGAGCAGCCCCCTGAAGCCCAGATGGGGGGCCAGCCCCACCCCCACCCGGCTGCTGGCGCTGAGCTGGGCTAATTAACGACTCTGTTATCAGCCAGGCGCTAATTACTCTTTCTAATCAGGGCTGTGGGGGGGCTCCTGGAGGCGGGGTACCGGGAGGGGTCACGGGCTCGGCCTCCTCACTCGCTCACGGTGACCTCTGCTCCAGCCGCCCCCGTCCTACTCGCGCAGGACCTGCCACCTCAGAGGCGGGGGGGGGGGGGGGGCGCGCCCTGGTCTTCCCACAGAAACTGAAAACCGAACCCCAAGTCTGTTGGGGGTGGCCAGAGGCCGGCCAGGTGGCCCCAGGATGCTGGCACCAAATGCCCTGAGCCCCCTCGAGGGTGCTCTGGGTCTGTGGAAGGGGTGACAGCCCCTTCTGTCGACACCCGCTGGGCCTGGGAAAGAGGGTGCCCATGTCCCAGGTCAGAGGGTCTGAGCCTGGGGCATGGGCAGCTCTGCGGACACACACACACACACACACACACTGATCTACACACACACACACTGATCTACACACACACAACCACACAAACACACAGACACATACATACACACCAAAAGATATACAAACAGACACACCTACACATACATACACAGACACAGAGATACACACCGACACAGACACATAGGCACACACATGCACACAGAGGTTCACAGAGACACAGGCTCACACACAGGGACTCTGACACAGACACACAGACACACACACTCACACACGCCCAGGGCAGGCGGCCTGGGAGGACAGAGCTGCCCCTTCTCCTGGCCGGCCGGGGCTTCCCGTTGACCGGACTTTATCTGGCACAAATACATTAACCCAGCAGCCCGCCTGCACCGAGGACTCGGGGACATTTCCAGATAAGCCTTATCTGCTGCCGGTGCATTAGCCCCGCCGCCCCAGGGCCTGCCAATCACGCTGCCCCCCCCACCCCCGGACCGGCCTCGGCCCTGACTTCATCTGCTTGGGCTGGGGGTGGGCTGCACCCCAAGCAGGGCGCCGAGGCCCCCTCTTTCCCAGGACACACCGTAGGTACTAGGGGAGGCGGGACTCAGCCAAATCCTGAGTTCAAATCCCGGTTCTACCAGAAGTCACAGCTGCAGCCAGAAAAGGGGGCGACCCCCAGCCCTTGTCTGTGGCGACCCCCAGCCCCCGGAAACGGCTGCAGCGTCCTGGACTCTGTCAACCATGGAGGGCTCCTTGGCGGGGCCAGAGGGCAGGGGGTGCGGACAGAGGTGGCGGGAAGCTGGGCGTCACCCCCACCCTCACAGGCTCACGGGCATTCGGGGGTCTGCGGGGGCGGCTGCCTCCCCGTGGCCCCCACCCTGGGGGCTGGGGTGGGGAATCCAGAACCTGCCCTCTCGCGGGAACCATCTGCGCCCCTGCCTGCAGGGCTGCGGGGAAGGGGACCCTGAAAAGCGGCTCTCGGCTGCTCATGGGGGCCCCACCCATCAGCACGGTCGTGAGGGTTGTGCGGGCTGTGGGGTCTCCGCCTGCGTTCCCAGCCTTGGCCCTCACACCCCCGACAAGTTCTCACCTTGGGTGCGTCCTGGGAGCTGAGTTCGGATTGTGCACCGTGCCCTCCCCCAAAGGCCCATGGCCACCTGCGTGCTCCTGGGCAGAGGGTCCTGGGGCAGCCCCAGGTGAAAAAGGCATCTTGAGGCCGCTCGAGGGTCTCCTCGGGGCAGGGGGGCTCCCGGGAGCAGGGGACAGGCCTGGGGCAGCCGCCCCCGTTGCCTGACTCCCAGCCACCCCCTGGGTCCCCACGCAGGGCTCAGCTGTGGGTGCCCGGGGGTCCCCGTCGTGGGTGTCTATGGGTCCCCGTCGTGGGTGCCCGTGGGTCCCCACCATGCCCCAGGCGCGCCCCCTCCCCTCCCCCCTGCCCTCCGTGCAGGGCTTAGCGGCCGTCATTTGATCACCACGGCCCCGGCTAATATTTTAAATGCCATTTTTGCAAATTAAAGCACTGCGCCGATTAGCGGGATGAGAGTGGCTCCGCGGCCGTCTGGAGCTGGGCTCGGGCCGCGCCAGCTGCTCCTCCCAGAAGCCTCTGCGTCCGGTGGCGGCGTCCATCTCTGCTGCGGCCGGCAGCTGGGCCTGGGCTGGCCTGGCCGGAGAGGGCCTCCTGGCTCAGGGGGGCCGGCAGGAAACCCTGGGTGCTCGCCCCTCTCTCCACACGTGGGCCCCGACCGTGGAGGCGTTTCCCTGCGGACTCGAGAGTCCGGCTGGAGGCCAGGTCCTCTGTCCTGCCTCTGTCCACTCCCCCGGTGCCCCCCAACACCCCAGGGCGACCCTCCTAGCAGCCCCCTCCCGAAGCTCACGGTCAGGCTCGCCCAGGGGCCCGGCTCCCCCCGGGAGGCTGAGGGGGACCCCGAGGAAGGAAGAGGCCAGCAGGGTGGGTCGTGAGTCTTTATTGGCCGCAGGGGAGGGCGCAGCTGCCCAGGGCCAGGGTGGAGACCCCCGTCCACAGCTTCCGGCTCCTCGGCGACGCCCCTGCCTGGCCGCCTGAGCTCTGCACGGCCACCCCGGAGAGGCGGTGTGGACCGGGGTCAGGGCGTCTGCACCAGGCGCTTGTGGCTGTCGAAGATGTAGCGCTTGAAGGTCAGGCTGAGGGTTACATGCTGGGCGGGCTCCGGCCGCTCGGGGCCGTCCTCGGGCTTGCCGGGCTCCCCCCGGCCGGCCCGGTTCCGCTTCTTCTGCGCGGGGGTCAGGAGGGCCTTGGACTCGGGGCTGAGGCCACCTGCAAGAAGGCATCGGGAGGGCCGGTCCCTCAGTCTAGCTCCGCGACCCCGGCCGTCCGTGGCGGGGTCAGTGCCAGAGCCCACGGGAACCCCCGCCGGGACGGGGGTTTCCTGGCTGTGACGGGCACCCCTGCCCCGACCTCCCCCCGGCCCTCACACCTCCCCGGCTGGGGCTGAGAGCTGGGGTGTCTCCGCTGCTTCCTGGGCCCTCATCCTCCTCCAGCCGGGCACAGGCGGGCCCTGCTGTCGGGGGGGTGGGCGCACCCAGACCCTCTGCTGTGGCCTCTGTGCGGGCGTGAACGCAGGGCCCACGGGGGCTCCACCTCTAGATCCCGTGCCCGGGATACTGACCCCGCACGGCTGTTTTCTGAGCCCGGGACCCCGCACGGCCGTTCCTTGTACCCTGGGACCCCGCACGGCCGTTCCCTGTACCCCGGGACCCCCATGGCTGTTCCCTGTACCCCAGGACCCCTCACGGCTGTTCCCTGTACCCCGGGACCCCTCACGGCCATTCCTTGTACCCCAGGAATCCCACATGGCTGTTCCCTGTACCCCAGGATCATGCACAGCCGTTCCCTGTACCCTGGGATCTCGCACGGCTATTCCCTGTACCCCGGGATCATGCATGGCTGTTCCCTGTACCCCAGGATCCCGGACGGCCATTCCCTGTACCCCAGGATCATGCATGGCTGTTCCCTGTACCCCAGGACCCCTCACGGCTGTTCCCTGTACCCCAGGATCATGCATGGCTGTTCCCTGTACCCCAGGATCCCGCACGGCTCTTCCCTGTGCCCAGGAATCCCACATGGCTATTCCCTGCACCCCGGGACCCTGCACGGCTGTTCCCTGTGCAGGATCCCGCACGGCCCAGCCCTCTGCGGCCCCTGGGTCCCTGCACCCCAACAGCAATGCAGCCTCGCGGGCACTGCCAGGTGGCATGCCCAGCGGAGAGGGCGAGGCACTGGCTCCCAGGCCTGGAGGTGGTGGAGCCAAGCCCCGGGGCAGCCCGAGACCGGCCACTGCCCCTCCGCGTGCCCGGGCGCCGGCTGGCCTGGCCCAAGTGAGTGAGGGGTACCCCAAGGTCAGCAGGGGGGCAGCTGTCCTTTGTCTGACAGTTCTCGCCATACAGAGGGGCCTGGCCTCACCTGCCCTCCCCCAACCTCGTGGGGCGCTAATATCCTGGGCCACTGTGGGGACCCAGGGCCGTGGCCTGCAGGGCCCAGTGTTGGGGTGCGCCCTGGGCGGGGCCGGGCAAGTTCCTCTCCACAGGCCTGGAGGGCACGGGTGCCAGGATGGGGATGGGCACAGGCGGCAGAAGGACCCCGGGAACAGTACTGAGGGGGCTCTGGACATTCTGAGGGGGCAGCTCTGGGTGTTCTGAGGGGGGGCTCTGGGCGTTCTGAGGGGGCTGTGGGCATTTTGAGGGGGCTCTGGGTGTTCTGAGGGGGCAGCTCTGGGCGTTCTGAAGGGGACTCTGGGCATTCTGAGGGGGCAGCTCTGGGCATTCTGAGGGGGCTCTAGGCGTTCTAAGGGGGCTCTGGGCGTTCTGAGGGGGCAGCTCTGGGCATTCTGAGGGGGCCTGGGGGTTTTGAGGGGGCAGCTCTGGGCGTTCTGAGGGGGCAGCTCTGGGCGTTCTGAGGGGGCAGCTCTGGGCATTCTGAGGGGGCAGCTCTGGGCGTTCTGAGGGGGCAGCTCTGGGCATTCTGAGAGGGCTCTGGGCATTCTGAGGGGGCAGCTCTGGGTGTTCTGAGGGGGCTCTGGGCGTTCTGAGGGGGCAGCTCTGGGCATTCTGAGGGGGCAGCTCTGGGTGTTCTGAGGGGGCTCTGGGCGTTCTGAGGGGGCAGCTCTGGGTGTTCTTGGGGGGGCAGCTCTGGGCACCCAAGGGGCTCTGGGCAGTGGAAACATCTGTCTGAGCCCTGCAGCTGGAGGGGTGTTGAAAACGAAGCCCACTTTGAGGCTGTGGGCGGCTGTGTTGGACGGCCCCGCCCACCGCTCCCCCTGCCCAGGGGTGAGCTGTGGCCACACTGCACCTGCACTGGGGCTCCCCCAGGGCCCCGCCAAGAGGAGCCGCAGAGTCTGCCGAAGGATCCGGGCCCGGGGTGAGGTGCGGGCGTGGGAATGGCCCGGGGCCAAGCCCGTGGGGAGCGCCGGGCCTGCAGGTATCGCCCCAGCCGCCCGCTGCAAACGGAGACGGGGCTGGCACGGGCCCGAGACGGCCCGGGTGGCGCGGCCCCCCTGGTGCCAGGAGGTCTGGGGGCTGCGGGCTGCGGGGTGCCCGGCGCCTGCACCCGTGGGGGCGTCGGCCGGGCGTGGCCCAATCGCCGTCCATCTCGCCCGCCAGGCTCCTGTTTCACAGGGCCCAGCCGGAAAGCCGACCTGGCACTGGGCAGCCCGGCGCTGACCGGCACTCGGGGCTTGGGACGCGGGGGGCGGCCACGGCCCCTGGCACAAGGCTGTGGGGCTGGCAGGACTCGGGGCGCCTTCCTCGTCGCTGGCCCCGCGGCAGGGGGCGGGCGGGGGAGCCCCTACGGGTGCAGGTCGGGCCACTGCCCCCCTGCTGGGGTCAACAACCGTAGGGTGAGGGGCGCCGGGACTGAGAGCGCGGCCAGGGATGCTGTGCGGCAGGCGGGGGTCCCCCAGGAAGAAGGCACCGGGGCAGGGCCGCCCCGCACAGCAGCGGGCGAGCAGGCCTGGCGGGCGGGTGTCGGGGACCCAGCTGCACCCGTCTCCCAGGGGGCCGAGAGGCTCCCCCGGCCCAGTGGCCTCTGTGAGCGGGAAGCCCGGGCCATCCCCTCCCGCCTGGCACGGTCTCCCCGACCACCTCGTCCCTGGTACCCCGACCCCTCCGGGCCACCCCGGGCCACCCCGTGCTTAGTCCCTGGGAAAGTGCATCAGGCACGGGAGCGCCAGCCCGACCCTGCGGAACCCCCACTCTCCAGGGCCAAGGGGAAGCCCCCCAGAACCAGGCCTGACCCACCCAGAACCAGGCGGACCCCACTCCAGAACCAGGCCAGCCCCACTCTAGAACCAGGCCTGACCTGCCCGGAACCATGCTGGCCCCACCCAGAACCAGGCCAACCCTACACCAGAACCGGGCGGGCCCCACTCCAGAACCAGGTGGACCCCACTCCAGAACCAGGTGGACCCCACTCCAGAACCAGGCCAGCCCCACTCTAGAACCAAGCCAGCCCCATTCTAGAACCAGGCCTGACCTACCCGGAACCACGCTGGCCCCACCCAGAACCAGGCCAGCCCCACACCAGAACTGGGCCGGCCTCGCACCAGAACCTGGCTGCCCCCACCCAGAACCAGGCGGGGCACGCTGCATGGACGGTGCTGGACCTGGCCCCCGGGGTGCGCTGATTAAGGGTCTGAAGCCCTTACGGGTCTCGGCCTTCTAGGGGTCTGGCCAGCACCCAGAGGGCGGGCAGGGGCCGGATCTAGACCCACGTGGGGGTGAAGGTCCACCTTGGCCTCCGGCCCTGGCACCATCTCTGCCCTCTGGCTCCCCGGGGGTCCCCACACTGGGGGGGTCACTGGAGGCCAAGGGTACCCCTGGTCCTGGCGCTGCCGCCCGACTCTCCCGACACCCGCAGGCCCGGCCCTGCCCCCACCCTGGCCACTCCTGGGCACTTCCCTGGGGCCCGTCAGGGGCGGCGGGGATGGGGCCTGTGGACAGGCCTGGAGTCCCGGGGCCAGCCTCCCGCCTTCCTGCCGGGCCCTGGCCCTGACCATGGCTGCCCGCACGGAGGCGGGCATGAGGGCGGGGGCAAGGCCAGCGGGGAGCCCCGTCCTGGGCAGCGGGCGGGGGGCGGGGGGCACCACTCTCAGGGCCCTGCAGACCCGCCCCCAAACTCCCCGTCCCGAACCTCGCGCATGGCTCGGTGCCGGGGGCCCGGGAGGCGGCGGGTCAGGCCCCCGTGACCCCGAGGGGGCCGCTGGGCCCGGACTCCAGGCTGTGGGGGACACTCTCCCAGGGCCGGGCTGGCCTTTCTCACCGCGCGCCAGCCCCACACAAAGGCCCACTGGCGGGCGGCCGCGGGCCCTGCTGGCCGGGTAATCAGGGAAGAATGCGGCCAGCACGTTTCCCAAGCCGGCCCCGTGCCGCCGGACACGGCCATCAAAGGCCGCAAATTGCCTCCGATTGCTGGCGTCGCTTTCATGTCGGGGGCCCGACGGAAGGGGGGGCCCCACGCGGGTGGGTGGCTCGTACCCCCCCAGTGGGAACGGGACCCCGGAGGCGGCCTGGGGTCACTGGCCCCCTCCTGGGCCCACGGGGCTCTGCCCAGTTCCAGTCTGGGCCGTCCGTGCTCCTTCCTCCCGGAACAAGGGCTTTGGGGAGAGAGAGTGGACGTGACAAGGTCCCGGGGAATCCGGGGCAAGGCGGGGGATCCTGTCGGGCTCAGCGTCATCCTGCTGGTGGCAGAGGGGCTTACGGCGAGGGAGGCCCTCGGGCCCGTGATGGGGAGGACTGCCTGGCAGAAGTGGCCTGGAGCAGGAGCAGGTGGTCCCCACGGCCCCCCTCCCCCCAGGGCCCTGCCCTGGCTGACGTGTGGCCGGAGCCGGTGCACCGCTGAGGGGGGAGCTTGGGAGGGGGGCCCGCAGGAAACCCCGGGACCCCCACACACCTAGGGCGGGGGGGCACTCTCCGGAGCCCTGCAGGGGTGGGTGGAGCGAGCTCGGGGGCTCCAGGTGAGCTGGGCTCTAGCGGGGCTCGGGGGTCTGGGCTCTCCCGGCCCCCCCGCCTCCCGCCGGGGATTCCCCGGAAACAGACGCTGTTGGCTCCAGGCAGATAAGGCGATTAAGTTTTTATCAACCCTGTTCTCCACTGTCCCCGCAACAAAGGCAGCGAGGAAGGCGGCAACGAGACTGCTCGGGCGCCGGGCCCACGCGAGGCCCCTTTGATGGGGGGTGGGGGGCGGCGGGATGGGGGAGGGGAGGCAACGGCGCCCGCACCCCCATTTTGATGTCGGGACGGCGCCTAATTCCTCCTTTAATTTCTATTAAGCTTCTTAGCAGCGACGACGAAGTCTTCAAAAACAGAAAGGCACCCTCAGCCGAAGCCGCTCGAGCCGGAATCAGGACGGTGACGACTCGGGGGGACCACGTGGGAGGGGGTGAACAGGGCCCGGGGCCCCGCGAGGGCGAGGCTGGCAGGGGGTCCTGCCCAGGGTCACTCGCACGCGGGGTGCCCAGCAGGGCGGGACTGTGCCCAGGACCCCGGGTCCCGAGTGTCTCCAGGCTCCT
Source organism: Sorex araneus (assembly GCF_027595985.1). Classification (NCBI taxonomy): domain Eukaryota; kingdom Metazoa; phylum Chordata; class Mammalia; order Eulipotyphla; family Soricidae; genus Sorex; species Sorex araneus. Next base: position 11,056,734 of record NC_073305.1, read on the forward strand.
TGTCTCGGCCCACGGGGCCCTCGCACCAGCTTCCAGGCTGCGCGCCACCACCTCCCCCTTCTCGTCTGCCCTGGGGGCTGTTGCCTGAGATCCTTCTAGAACAGACTCACGCTTCCCCGCCGAGCAGAGTCCTCTCACACGCCTCTCAGACAGTCTCCCCGAGAGTCCAAGCTGCTTCGTGTTCACCTCTGCCCAGGCCCAACCTCAGCCCTGCACAGGATTCACCTCTCCCCCTGCATAGGATCCACCCTCATCCCCGCACAGGACCTACCCTTCACTCCTGCAAAGATCCACCCCTCACCTCTGTACAGGATCCACCCCTCACCCCTGCACAGATTCACTCTCACCCCTAATCCCTGCACAGGATCCAGTCCTCATCCTGCACAGGATCCATCCTCATCCCTACACTGGATCCACCCCTCAGCCCTGCACAGGATCCACCCTCACCCTTCCACAGGATCCGCCCTCACCCCTGCACTGGATCTACCCCTCAGCCCTGCATAGGATCCATCCTCACCCCTACACAGGATCTACCCTCACACCTGTACAGATCCACCCTCACCGTTGCACAGGATCCATCCCTCACCCCTGCACAGGATCCACATTCACCTCTGCACAGACCCTCACCCCTGTACAGATCCACCCTCATCCCTGCACAGGATCCACCCCTCACCCCTGCACAAATCCACCCTCACCCCTCCACAGATCCAACCTCATCCCTGCGTAGATCCATTCTCACCCCTGGACAGACCCACTCTCACCCCTGGACAGGATCCCCCCTCACCCCTGCAGGAACTCACCCCTGACCCTTGCGCAGTGTCTGAAATTCTTGCCCTGTGTGGTAGCGTCTTCAATCAGGAATGCTCCATCTCATTGTCCCCCCTTAGCCCCCAGGCTGGTAGCTGAGGCAGGTAAAGGGCAAAGTGCAGGGATGAGGGACCAGGACAGGGAGTGTCACATGACCTCAGGTGCCCCAGGTACCCAGGGCAGAGCTCTGGCCAGTGGCAGGAGCTGCTGGATGGACACTGTGGGCGCTCACAGCCTGGCCAGCCTCGGGGTACACTGGGGGGGAGGGGTGCCAGCATGTGTTACAACACACACACACACACACACACACTCCCCGCAACCCTGCGTGGTTTGGGCCACCCCACACTCCCCTCTGCAGTGCTCCAGGTAAGGGCGGGGTGAGTCGCCCCAGCCCGCAGCTGCCATGTCCAGCCTGAAAACGGGGACCCCTGAGCCGCCCCCGCCCTTCCCTGCGTGCGGGGTGCCGGGCGGCGGGGCCCGAGCTGCCCCTGCGCCTGGGAACGGGGCTGATACAGTAATCAGGGAGCCGCATGTGGGCCCGAGAGATGAGTGCTCACGGGGCCTTTGTTCACCTTCATTATTCACGGGAGGTTTTTTCTCCCGAGTCAGAAAAATGACATTTTTAATATGTGAGTTTTTTTTTTTTTAAAGAAAAGCAATATGAAGGAGACTTTCATCGTCAATAAGCTCTACCTTTTCAACCAGTTATCTTAGTTTCTGCTCTGGGTATTTTAATTGAAGATTAACTGCTGTTAACGAGTGTACACACCTGGGGGGGGGGGACGGCGGTATTTCAATTCAGCCCCCTCCCGCGGCGAGAGGACGCCGGGACCCCCCACCCTGCGGCTCCTGCGGGGGCGTCCAGGGAGGCGGAGTGGCCACGTGCTGACCCCCAGGTGCCTCCACGGAGACCACCGGCTTGTGTGGCTCTCGCCGCCGCCCGGGGCGCAGCCGGCCTGGTCACTGTCCTGTGACTGTGCTGCCCCTCAGACGGGCCCAAGTGAGGCCCGGCCTCGCCCCATGGAGTGTCCAGCTCCTGAGTCTGTGCATGCAGGTGCCTGTGGAGGCGTGTGTGCGTGTGCAGGTGTGTTCTCCATCATGTATGCAGGGGGCGGCGGCCGGGGGGGGGCCGGGACTGCCGCGTGCGGGCCGGTGCTCTGGGCCCAGGCTGTCCCGTCCTCCCTGCAGTGTGGGGGGTGGCCCTGCCCCTCGGACCCCCCACTGGAACTGAGACACAGTGGCCTCTTCCCAGTCTCCAGAGACAGGTTTGCCCCCACCCGGCCAGCCCCCACTGACCTCCGAGGTGCAAGCCAGAGTCAGGCTCGCCGCCCTGTGCCCAACCCTGCCCCCTCCCCTGCAGGCGGGACCCCGGGGGGCCTCGGGGGCTTTCCCAGAGCCAGGCCCAGAGCAGCAGCTGTGACCTGTGGGCTGGGGCACCCATGCAGCCTCCCGCCGGGAGTGGGTCCAGCCACGCCAGGCCCTGCCGCACTGGGGAGGGTCTGAGGGGAGACTGGGGTTGGCCCAAGGGGCAGGAGGCAGCACCCCCACCCCCCCTGCAGCGCCCTGGAGCCCCTCGGTGTGACGGGGACAAGGCTGTGCTCCCGGGGTGAGGTCCCCTGCCGGCGCTGGGGTCCCACCGGTGGGGGCTCTGGACTCTGCGGCCCCCGCTGGCCCCCCGCACAGAGGGCCTGGGCGCGGGAGGCCCTGGCTGACAGAAGGGGCAGGGCGGCCCAGGGGACGGGGCACTGGGCTGAGACAGAGAGGAGGCGCCGGCTGCTCCCGACCCAGCCTGGCCACAAGCGGCCCCCCCAGAACCGGGAGGCAGCAGGAGGCGGCAGGGCCCCGGGGCCCGCACCACGGGGGGCAGCCACAGCGCCCCCGCCTTCCTCCTCCTGGACGCCCACCCGCCCTCCCTGCTGCCACTGGCCTCCTGCCGGCCCCCTCCAGGCCTGGCACATCCTCCCCCGGGCCGCCCGGCGTGGCTGGGCACGGGCAGTGCGGGGGCGCGGGGACCCGGGGGAGAGAAGCGCTGAACCAGAGCGGGCGCACAGGCGGGGGCTGGCGGGGGGCGGGAGCAGCGGGTGCCCGGAGCCGGCCGGCCTCGTCTGTGCGGCACCAAGGGCTGCACCCGGCCCCACGCGTGCAGGCCCCCTGCGCTGAGAACCGGAACCCTGACCCTTTCCCCGCCCCGCCAGGGGCGCCCACGCCAATGACCTCAGCCATATCCGCCCCCTCGCCCAAGCTGGGGTCCCCTTCCTCTCGCCAGGCCAAGGCCCCGGAGAGGGGGACACTCTCCTGCCTCCGGGGAGCCTGGGGCAGGTGCCGGGAGCCGGCCACAGCCCGAGGCCGGAGAGGCCCCGTCTGCCTCCAGGACACGGCCGCCGTGCACGGGTGCGGGAGGGTGGGGATGTGCCTCATCAAGCCAGGGCCCATGTGGGGTGCTGGCGCAGACCCCGCCCCGGCCCCGCGCAGCTGTCAGGGGGGTCATGGGCCATGCGGGCGGGGGTTACCGGGAAGGGGGGGAGTCAGGAGAAGGCCCTGAGGGGCAGCAGCTGAGTGTGGGAGCAGCCGGGAGACCAGGGGAGAGGGGTGTGTGTGTGTGTGTGTGTGTGTGCAAAGCACACGTGTGCATGGGTGTTACACACATGCAAATGGGTGCATGCCTGCACATGAGTGCACAAGTGTGTGTGTGTGTGTGTGTGTGTGTGTGTGTGTGTCCGGAAGATGCAGGGCAGGGTGGGCCCCTGGGTGCTGAGGGAACAGCAGGGCACAGAGAGGTGGGTGGCCCGGGGGCCGCCCGGAGCAGGCAGAGTGCCCCCCTCCCGGGGCAGCCGCCGGGACCTCGCCTCCCCCAGGTCAGGACGCAGCTGGCTGTGGCGTGGGAGGCAAGGAACGGCAGCCAACACCAACCCGGGCACCGCCGGGACCCCACATGCTGCCAGCCCGGGGGCCAGGGGCACGGGTCCCACACGGGACACAGGTGCACCCTGGACAACTCCCAACACCCCGCTGGCGGCCGGATGACCCGGGGAACGAGGCGGCGCTGAGGAGTGGCTGCCAGGGCCCTCGGGGGTCCGTGCTGCCCGCCTGGCCTGGGTCTGGCTCGCGGTGAGTCTCTGGTGACACTCAGCAACGCCCCTATCCGGGTCAGTGCTGCCCATGGCCCTGCCCTGGCCACCCCTCGGCCTGTCCAGCTATGAGGAGCCGGCCGACCAAGGCGTGCCTCGCCAGTGTCCACCGTGGTGGCCTGTGGCTGCTGGCACCGCGGCCACTCGGCAGGGCGGGGCTCTCCCTGAGGCTCAGCCGCCACCTGGCTGCTGGGGCCCGTGAAATCTGTGTCAACTGGAACCAAAAGCCACCACCCGTCTGTGGACAGCCCCAACCCAGCTTCCAGCGTAGGGGTGGGGGGAGGGCAGCGCCAGCCCCGGGGGGCTCTGGATCCCCGCGCCTTGCCAGGCTGGTCCTCAGGCCAGTCACTGACACTGGGAGAAACCCCAGCAGGCTGCGACGAGAGGTAACAGCCTCGGGGAGGGCTGAGGGACCCCCACCAGGAGGGGTCCTTGGGGCTGGGGGTGGGCGCACCCCTGCCCCACGCTCCGGGGTTGCCCTGTGAGGACTCGAGTGGCCATCCAGACGCCACTTCCTGGGCATCGCCCCCGCCTCCCCGCCCCGGACCTGTCCCCGGGCTGACCCGTGGGCGCGGCACCCCAGACCTCGACCCGCCTCTGTCCGATTGTGGCTGGGAGCTGGGGGCCAGCCCTGGAGCCCACCCGGCCCCAGCCCAACCCCCGCGCTCGCCAAGCTTGGTCGCTGGCTACGGCGGGAGGGACACAGACAGAGAGGACAGGGCGTGGCCTCGGGCAGGAGGGTCCCGGGGCTGGGGCGGGGCGGGTGGTCTGGGGCCCACGGGGGAGGGCCCCGCAGTCTCCCCGAGCACCCGCACTCGGCTCCGCTGCAGCAAACGTGGGATTTCAAGCTGGGGGGGCTGCAGAGAAGGCACAGCAGGCAGGGGGCCGGCCTCGCCTGCAGCCGACCCGTGTTCCATCCCTGGCACCCCACCCGGCCCCCTGAGCACACCAGGAGTGACCACCTAGGCACAGAGTCGGGGGGAAGCCTGGCTTGATGCGGCCCCAAACCAAACTGGGGGAGGGAAGCCCAGGGACTCCGCCTCAGTGTCCACGAGAGACGGACGGATCACGAGGACGGACGGACATCCACAACGGGGTGCCCGAGGCGGCGAGGAAGGGTGGAATCACGCGATTTGGCGGCAACCTGGCTGGCCCTGGAAGTGGTCACGGTGCGTGGAGTAAGCCGGGAAGAGACACACGGGCCGGGCTCACGCATGCGGAGTGCTGAGCACTGGAGGAGGAAACGTCCCATGGCGAAGGGGTGCCCAGATCACCCCCGGCCTGAGCTGGGGCGGGGACAGAGAAGGGCAGAAATCGGGGGTGGAGAGGAGGAAGAAGAGCAGGAAGTAAGGGAGAAAGGGGGCTTCGGTCACACGGGCAGGCTCGGTGGGAGGGGGGCACAGCCCTCGGCACTGAGAACGTGAGCCCTAAGCTCAGCGCGGAGCTGCGAGGTGCCCGTCGAGGCGGCAGGCGGGCCGGGGCGGGGCAAGGGGGCGGCGTACAGGGGCCCTGGGGAGGGATGTGGACACAGGCCTTGAGGCTGGTTTGGAACCAGCATCTGCCTAGAACTCAACTCTCAGTAACTGTGAATCACAGTTCTTAGACTAAATAAAAAATTGTTTTTAAAAAAATCGGGGGAGGAGTTTCCCCCCCACGTGTGTCTGAGCATGTGGGGGGACACCCCAGGGCTGTGTCTCTTGGACCCCCCTCCTTTGAGGCTGAGCTCTGGGCCCCTTCCCACTGGGCACACGTGACTGCTGGCCAGGGCCCAAACTCCTATGCAGCCGCCCACAGGAGGGAGATGCCCGCCCGTGAGTGGACGTGGCCTCCCAAGACTCCCCAGTGGCCAGTTTCCAGCCAGCCGTGCCCGGTCAGCAGCTGCTGCTCCCGTCCTCATGCTGCAGCGGGGGGCGGTCACTCCCTGCACTGGCCACCCGCACAGGCTGCCCTCACTGGTCACCTCCTGCCCCCTCCAGGCCCCTGGTCCGAGCAGCCGAGGCTGAGCCCCACCCCCAGTCGGCACCTGGCTCCGGGCCGGGCAGGCTGGGTGCCCACCACGTGCCGCTGGGCACTGCTGGGCAGGCTCAGCCCCGGCTGTCACTGCTGGCAGGGGCACACGGTGTCCCTGCTGTCTGCTGGGACCCAAACCCTGGCCGGGGCCAGGGTCAGATGTCCGTCCCCGTCTCCTGACCTGAGTAAGGGACCAGCACGGTCACGGCGGCCGGCCCACGCGGGGGTGGACAGCAGTCCCGTGGGGCCCCATTTGCCAACTGCCCCACCCCCTCGGGCTCTCCCTATGCACCAGGCCCTGCTGCAGGGGCAGAGTGGGGCGGGGAGGAGGGGGGGTAAATCCCTCGCCGGCATGAGGCGGGGGAGGGCAATCCCCGAGTGCTCGGTGCAGGGGGGAAACGCAACAGCTCAGAGAAGGTGGCACCGGGTGCGGCCGGGTGGGGGGGCTAGGGGGGGACCGCTGCCTGACCACCGTAAGGCTCGAGATGCAAATGAGGGGTCACAGCCCTCGGGTGGGAAGTGGGGTGTCGGCGTCCAGGCACGCTCGTCCTCCCTGGCGCGAGGTCCCTGTCCCCCAGCCCCCGCCTTCTGTGGGCAGGCCCAGGCGGGATCCAGTTTCCCCCGCCAGGCAGTGGGGCACCCGGAGGGGGCGGGAGGTCCGCGTGGCCTCTCCCTTCCCTCGGGTTCGTCCCGCGGGCTGGGGGAGCCGGGGAGAAGGGCAAGAGTTGAGCGGGGCAGGAATTTATGAGCCCGGAGCGCAGGCCGTCGCGGGTGGGGGTGGGGCGGGGCTCCCTCTGCCATAACAATATTTAATTTTTTTTTTTAAAGGCAGCTACAAAGCCATGATTAAGCTCGGGGCCCTAAAACAAGCCCATAAAATCGAAAAATATTTATCTGGAAGGGTGGCAAGTCCAATAAAAGTTTTATGAATGTTTTACAACTGCCCTGTCAGGAAGCTGGCCTCGCACTCACCTCCCGCCTGTGGGAAGCCAACACACACACACACACACACACACACATACACACACACACGTGAACACACACTCACACGCCCCTGCACACATGTATGCACGCACAGAAGCATGTGCTCACACTTGCACACATGCACATACCCGACTCTAGACATGTACCCGCACCCGCACGCACTGGCCCCTCACGCAGGCACCTGCAGTGGTGGGGGGGCATGGGGCCCTGCACCCTGCACCCTGCACCCCTGCAGCCTCCTCGGGCCCCGTGCGGGGTCTGCGCCTGCTTGGCGACGCCCCCTGGTGTCTCTGTGTTGGCGTTGCCAGCAGCCCCCCATCTTCCCCGGAGAATGCCCGTAGGCTCTCGAGGTCTGGGAGCTCAAGGAACCTTCTGGATGGCCCTGCGGTCCATCACTTCTGCAGCCCAGATGGCTCCCCTGGGACCACGGATGGCCAGTGGACCCCAGTACTCCATCCAGGAGGGTCTGAGAGAGAGAGAGAGAGAGAGAGAGAGAGAGAGAGAGAGAGAGAGAGAGAGAGAGAGAGAGAGAGAGAGAGAGAGAGGCAGAGAGAGAGAGAGAGAGAGAGAGAGGGGGACTCGAGGGCCTCGAGCAACTCTCCCATGTGTCCTGGGGGCCGGGGTTGAAGCTGGCGCCCGCCCGCGGCCTCCCGGGCCCCTCAGCACAGACCCTCCGCCACACTCTTGCCGCCGCCGCCCCAGTTAAGCCCAGCTCGATCACCCCGTATGAGCAACACTGCTTCCTTGCAGGCACTCGGGTGCCCCTGGGCCCCGGGAGGGCGGGCAGGGGGCTACGCCTCTCCCCAGGCCCCACAGCCTGAGCTAAGGGGGGGTCCGTCCCCCCAAGACCCTCACTGGCTGCTAAGGCTCAGGCCAAGCGGGAGGCTGCGCCATCTCGCATCAGGGTCCAGGCCCCTAGGACAGCCGCTGCCCAGCGACCTGGCCCAGGGCCAGTCTGTGGCCCTGCCCGGCCAGCTGGCAACACTGTTCCCGGGGCCAACCCGCGGGCCCAGACCCCAGGGGAGCGGGAAGGGGACGGGCAGAGCGGAGTCCCATGTCTTTCCCTGCACCCAGCCCTCCCCGCCAAGCACAAGCCAGTGGGGGTGGGGGTGGGGGGCTTGCTGCTCTGAGCCCGTCGGGGGCCTCCCTCAGAGGCAGGAAGCCTCGGGCTGAGGCTGGGCAGGGGGGAGGCCTCGGGAGCAGCAGGGACAGACGCACAGCCTGGGGAACGCCCGTCACCCCCGGCGAGCACAGCCCTGCTGGACCCTGGAGACGCCCCGAGGGCCCCCCGCCTCCTGCCCGGAGACCACGAGGTCTGGCGGGGCTGCCACGGCAGGTCCACAGCCCCGGACTCAGCACGGCGAGGCCCAAGTGTGTGAAACACCACACACGCACAGCTGTCCACACCGTGGGGCCTGGCGCACGAAGGGGGTGCGGGGACACACTGTCGGCCAGGCCCCGACTGCCGGCCCGATGCCATGTCCACGGGTGGGGGGGCCTTATGGGGCTCCTGCTTCCGCCATGATTTATGGGTCCCACACGGGCCGTCAGTGCTCAGCAGGGCTTGCTCCCCACCACGCTCGGGGGCCTGAGCCCGGACTCGCACCCAAGGCTCACGTGACCCTTCCGAGGGCTCCCGGGGACCCGCTCTTTCCCGGGCTGTGAGGGAGCGGGCGGGGAGAGAAGGGGCCGAGACGGTCAGCTCACGTGCACCTGTGCGCACCGGGTTCAGGCCGGCCCGCTGCTTCCTGCGGCCGCGGTGTTCTGGGGATCAAACACGCTTATTTCTCTTTTGTGGGAGCAGACCCCGAGGTCCAAAGGAGAAAAGGGCACGGGGCCGGGGCGTGAGAGTCAAGAGCATGGGCAGAGTCTGTGTGCGTGCATGCGTGTGTGCGTGTGTGTGCATGTGTATGTGCGTGTGTGTGCATGTGTATGTGCGTGCATGCATGTGCGTGCACGTGTGTGCGCGTGTGTGTATGTGTGTGCATGTGTGTGCATGCATGCATGTGTGCGTGTGTGTGTACATGCACGCATACATGTGTCTGTATGCATGCATGTGTGTGCGTGTGTGCGTGTATGTGTGCATGTGTACATGTATGCGTGCCTGGGCCTGGCTGCTGGACCCACGGGAGAACCCACCTCAGTGGGCACCACCCGAGTTGACTGGTCAGGCTGGGCCTTTGTGTCCACTAGCCCCTCGGCCACCCCCACACATCCACACAACCAGGCCTGAGACACACCAGGGGCTGCCCTGGGGGCCACTGACCGTCGGGGCGTGCAGTGTGGACGGCGGCCAGGTCACACCCCAAATTGGGGCTGTGGGGGTGGCTCCGAGAGCAACTGCTGAGACCCTGCAGGGCGCCCTTCCTGGGCCTCAGTTTCCCTCCTGCTCAGGGACCTCCCAGCGAGCAGGTCCCACCCAGGCCTGCGTTGGCCGCCAAGATCACCCCCGTTCCCGGGGTCCCTGGCAGCGGCCCGCAGGGGTGACCTGGGCCCAGGGCAAAGTCCTGGCAGATGTTTCCTGTCCCCTGCGCGGTGTTTGTGCTAATTGCAGATATTTTTTAACGTATTGTGTTACTCCATCCATCTCGGTAAACGACCCGTCTTGTAAAAGTCTTTTAATGATGTTATTTTTTCTGACCTATCTTCATCATCTACAATTATTTATAATATCATTGTCTTTGTTTCAAACCCGGGGTATAAACATTGTTGTAACAGTTCTTCGATGGGGTTCATATAATTTTTACAATTGCTTTGAAAAGCTTCGATGGCCGGGGCTCAGGGCTGCGCGGGAAGGCACTTGTCCGTCCGGGTGGCACCCACGGGGGGCATCCCTCTGTCCCTCCGTCCCTCCCCGGAGGCCGGGCCGGCCCGCGTGTGCGCGTGCGTGTGTGTGGTGGGGGGAGCCGGGCGCGGCTGGATTAGGTTTCAGCGCTGCCCTCCCTACAGACACCAGGGCAAGCCCTGCAAAGGCACCGTCAGAGGGAGACGCCAGTGAGAAGACGGATGGTTTGTTTTCATTTTTATAGGGATTTTCTGAAACCTCAACTTTCACCTCCTGCCTCCGTTCGAGTCTATTCTCCTGATCGAGCCACTTTCCCATCTCCGGGCCGGCGGGCCTGCTGGGTGGGACGGATCCCAGCTGATGCCCAGAACGGGGGCCCAGTGTGTGTGTGTGTGTATGTGTGTGTGTGCGCGCGCGCGCGCGTGTGTGTGTGCGGTGTGTGTGTGCGTGTGGTGTGTGTGGTGTGTGCGTGTGTGGTGTGTGTGTGCGTGTGTGTGTGTGTGGTGTGTCTGTGTGTGTGCTCGCGTGTGTGGTGTGTGTGTGCGTGTGTGTGTGTGTGGTGTGTCTGTGTGTGTGCTCGCGTGTGTGTGTGTGTGTGCTCCTTGGAGACATGTCCCGGTGGCGGGGCTGCCCAGGACATCCACTGAGTCTGCCCCCAGCCCTGTCCTCCTCCTCCAGCACCCTCAGACCCCAGCTCCTCTGCCCAAACAGCCTCAGTGGCCCCCTGAAGCCGGCGTGAGCCCCCGCTGGCCTCCCACGCGGCCTCCCACCAGCTCCCTCTGGCTCCTGCTGACCGGACCCTCGGGCCCTGCCCCCAGGGACCACGCGCCAGCTGAGTCTAGCCCAAGGGAGCCTCTTCCCCCAGGCTCCGAGAGCAGCCCCCCGCACTGCAGCTGCCCCCAGCCCCACACACTGCCCTCCGCTCAGGGCAAGGATGAGTCTGCCGGGAGCCCGGCGAGTGCCAGACGGGAGCACCCCTGGGTGCCGTGGAGCACAGCTGCAGAGGAACCTCCGCCTTTGGGCAACAGTCCCACCTCCGGGCGCCTGGGCCAGGACCCGAGACCCCACCCAGCCCACCGCCAAGTGCAGCAGCTGTCCATGGGCCGGGGCTGCCTGCAGGCACCGCCAGGACCTTCCCAGGTCCCGCCCCCAGCGCCCAGGGACACCCCACGGGCAGGCCTCAGGGAGGAAGCGGACAGGGGCTGGCCACGCCCTGAGTGGAGCCCCAGGGCCCCAGGGAGCCACCGGGGAAGTGCCCTTCCTAGGCAGGCCCCAACTGGCCCCCACTGCGGCTGGGGGAGCGTCTGGGTCTCTGGGCCTCCTGGGCGGTGGCCGTGGGCTGTGCTGGCCCCTCGAGGGGCCACGTGCCAGTCCCGAGAGAAGTGGTTTCTCTGCGGTCCGAGGCACACATAGGCATGTACGCGCACATGTGCAGACACTACGAGTGACGTATATGTGACATGTGTGTGCATGTACTGGGATGTGCGTCTACGTGTGCATGTGTCTATGTGTGGGGTGTAGTTATGCACATGTATGCGCACACACACACACGTGAGGCATGTGTGTGTTCTCGGGTGTTCGCATGCACCTGGGTGCACACACTGCAAGAGGCTGCTGGGGTCCTACTAAGCACCCATGGTGCGTCGGACCGTCCTCCTCGTCACTGCCCAGCCCAGTGCCAGGCGCTGAGAGCCTGTCTAGACAGGACAGATGGCCAGGGGGGAGGCGGGCTCCCTCCTGGTACCCCGGGGCTCCCTGGTGGCCCCCGCATCGCCCGGCCCGAGAAGCACCCCCAGGCCCGACACCTCCGAACTCTGAGGTGCCCCAGGGGGCCGGGTGTGGCTGAGAGCCCCCGGGGCAGCTGCGTGGTGCTGCCCACGGCTCCTCACCCCCAGGTATCTAGCAAGTTCCACGGGTGTGCCACTGAACAAGGTTTGCCCCAAAACCACCCCTGAACCCACGACCCACCGAGCTGCAGCAGGGATTCCACCCGGGCCGAGGTCTGTGCGGGGCCCGGCGGGAGCGGGCACCACCTCTCGTCCTTCCCACGGGGCCCTCTGTGCCCAGCAGCCCCCGACTGAGAGGGCACCGCCACTGCCCCCAGCTGCCGGGGTCCCACCAGGGAGAGCTTCCTCTGGGGTCCTCCCTACCCCTGGGAGGGGACCTGGTCATCTGCCCGACTGTAGTGGGGGCGGGTCTGGTTGGAGGAGAGGGCAAGTGATGGACAGATGGACACAAAGGCTTCGGGGGCATGGAGGCTCCTCCCACCAGGAGCCCTGCTGTACCCCAAGGGGCAGGGGTGGGGCCCCCGGGATCAGCCCCAGGCCAGGCCCAGGCCTGAGCGTGAAGGAGCTGTCGGCGCCTCATCCTGGGGTGACAGGCCTGAGAGTGGAGACAGGGCTGAGGAACCGGGGGGTAAGCCTTCACCTCGGTTCTGCACAGCACCGTGACCACCCACGAAGACGCCCCCTCTCTTCAGGGGCAGCACCTGCGACTGTGATTCTCCCGCTCCTTGGAGGGTCCTCCCTCAGTGCCACTGGTCTCCTCCCTCAGTGCCCCGCGCCAACTCCCTCAGTGAGCGGGCCTCCTCCCTCAGTGAGCGGGCCTCCTCCCTCAGTTCCCCGAGCCTCCTCCCTCAGTGCCGTGGGTCTCCTCCCTCAGTGCCCCGTGCCTCCCCCCTCAGTGCAGCGGGGCCCTCTCTGCTGGGCACAGGGCAGCGGGCCAGGGCGCAGAGCAGTGGTCACTCCCAGCAGCAGCGGCTGTGGCCCCCTCTGCAGGCTGGGACGACCCTCGTGCCGCCCTGGCTCACCTCCCAGCTGTGAGTGGGGCAGGGGGAGCACTGCAGGCCGCAGCCCAAGTCCCTGGCGCCGGCCGGCCCCACAGCCCTGTGGACTTGGCCCTGCCCCTAGGGCCACCCCTGAGGCTGGGCAGGGGGCCGGGCTGTCCCCTCCAGGCCGCTCTCAATGGCGATGAGATGTGCCCCCCCCCCATCTCTGGCCCTGCAGACCCCCGGGGTGGGGGAGAGGCAGGACCCAGGGCCTGCCGCTCGCAGGGCCTGGGGCTCCAGGGGGCTCTGCTCATGGGACCCCGTGGGCTGTTGGCCCCAAGGGAGGGGCAGAACGTCCCCCTGGCCCTCCCTGACTGTGGACAGGGCCTCGGGACCTAACTCCTGCTCTGCAACGTCAGCACTGGGGGTAAGTGAGTGGGCAACCGCCTGCCAGGATGGGGGTCGGGCGGGTGGGGGCTGGGCCGCCCCCGATCCACCCCCACAGCCAGTGTGGGCCTCTCCCGAGCCCTGGTTCTGTTCCTGCTGCCACCCCCCGCCCCTGGGCGGGCCAGAACCAGGCAGAGAGGATCACGGGACCCCCGTTCCAGGGGCATCCCCTCCCCCACGACTCCTCGCCCTGCGGGCCTGGGGCGCCGGGACTCTCCTGACACCTGCTGCTGGGCTGAGTCCCTGGGGACAGGAGGGCACGCGGACGCGGGGAGGGGGGCACACGGTCCTTCTTCCTGGCCCCACCGCGGAGAGATGGAGGCAGTGAAATGGGTCTCGAGCAGAAGCAGCTCAGGGGCCACAGAGATGCCGAGACACTGGCAGGAGGAAGCGCCTCACCGGCCTCATCCCCAGCAACAGGTCGGTGGTCCCTTCCAGGGGTCCCCTGCAGACTCCGCCCCTTCCCATAGTCCTGCCCGCCCAGACCCCGCCCCTCCCGTAGTCCTGCTGCCCAGACCCCGCCCCTTCCCGTAGTCCCGCCCCTTCCATAGGCTTGCCCCTTCCATACTCCGCCCCCTCAGCGACCCCGCCCTCCCAGGCCCCGCCCCTCCCAGGTCCCCGCCCCTCCCGTGAGCCACGCCCCTTCCCATAGGTCCTGCCCCTTCCATGCCCCTTCCCATGGACTCACCCCTTCGCCGGCCCCTCCCTGCTGGCTTACAAAGGTCATTCTCAGAAACGGGCAGTTTGAGGCCCCTCCTCCCGGGCCCCTGACTTCTGGGCAGGTCCCTGATCTCACTCCCGACAGTATCTTACAGGGAGGCCATGGGCCGAGTGTCCGGCCCTGGTGTCCACAGCCGTGCCTGCTTATCACCCTCAAGGCCACCCCAGTTTCTCCACAACTCAAGCCAGGGGGTGGCCCTGGCGGCGTGGCCTGTCAGTTCAGCGGCAGGTTTGCATCAGAACATCAGACAGACGGACAGACGGACGGACGCAGGTCCCACTGGTCGGGGGCCACAGTCCCACAGGGTGACAACGGACCCACCACGGATCGCTCCCTAGGTCAGAGGGTGCCCACCACCTGCTGCCCCTGGCCGCCCGTCCGTCCCACACTGCGGGCCTGCGTGGGGGGTGAGCAGCTCCAGCTGCACGGCCGGGGCCGGGGGTCGGTGCCCGCCTGCGCCCGCAGTCACCGCCCACGAGCCTCGGCGCCCCGCGCAGCCCCCCGGCCTGGCCCTTCGCCTGGCAGCAGCCTCGGCCCCAGCAGACTCCGTGGAGGCGGGCGGGGAGGCCGCTGCACAAACAGGAAACGGCCCCACGGAGCAGGCCGGGCTGACCCGGGAGGAATGCGGGCTCCCGTCTCCACTCCCACCCTCCCGGGCCCCCCGACCCACCCCTGCTCACGTCCGGTCCGCTCTGGGGACACCCCACTTTTGAGCCTGGCCCAGGCGAGAGCTGGGGGTCCGAGGATGGGGGCATGGCCCCGTCTACCCCCGGGAGGGCCAGGGCGACACCCTCCCCACGTCGGCCATGCCAGCGAGGCCCCGAGCAGCTGGCGAGAGGGGTGGGAGCTTGGGGTGCTGCCCCCAGAGCCTGGTGCCCTTCATCCTGAGGGCACCCCTGGGAGCCACACAGCGGCCAGTCAGCCTGGAGCCCAGGGCCCAGTGTGGGGCGGGCTGGGGGCGGGGCCCAGTGTGGGCCGGGCGGGGGCGGGGCCCAGTGTGGGCCAGGAGGGGGCGGGGCCCAGTGTGGGGCGGGCTGGGGGCGGGGCCCAGTGTGGGCCGGGCGGGGGCGGGGCCCAGTGTGGGGCGGGCTGGGGGCGGGGCCCAGTGTGGGCCGGGCTGGGGGGGCAGGGCCCAGTGTGGGCCAGCTGGGGGGCGGGGCCCAGTGTGTGTCCGGTTGGGGGCGGGGCCCTGCAGCTCCAGGAGCAGGTGGTGGTGGCTTCGCTGACCAGCTGGACGCCCGGACACCACCTGCCTGCGTGTGGCTCCATGGCCGTGCCCAGGTTCCCAGACACAGCCTCACCCCGAGCCCCGTGGCCGTGCCCAGCCTAGGACCAGGGCGTCAGCCATGTGAGTTCTCCACCCGGCCTTGACCCTGGGACCCGGATTCTCTAACATGCAGACGCCCCGGCCCTCCCTCCCACACGCAGGTGCGAGGCAGAGCCCCCCACCCCAGAGAGCCCCCACCAGCCCTCGGAGGGCACCCAGAGGCGCTGGGCACCCCGCCACTCACCGGGGATGTGGACCTTGAACTTGCCGCTCTGGCCGAAGGCGCTGTCGATGACGCCCTGCTCCCCCGAGGACAGCTGCACCCGGAGCCCCGCGAAGAGCTGGATGTTGGTCTCCTTCTTGAACAGCGAGCGGCCGATGACGCTGTGGTCGTCCATCGCCTGGCACGGCGGCCGCCGGAGAGAGAAGGGTCAGCGCAGAGCCCCGGGTGGCCTCCCCACCCCCAGCACCCCCCACTGGGCTGCCAGGCACACACCGGGAACCGCGTGCCCGACACACGGATCCACACGCCCGGGGCCCGGGTGACAGCAGTGGGAGGCGGGGTCCCTGCCGACGCGGGGCCTCTGCCCTCGGCAGCGACTGGAGCTCCCGTGGCCGGCGGCCACCCGCTGCCGATGAAAGGCCCGCAGCCTCGTCCTGCAGCCTCCGGACACCCCACCACCACCACCGTGCTGCAGCCCAGGGCACCCTCCCCACGCCCCTGGCATCGCCCCCAGCCTCACGGCCTCTGCTGGGCTCCCCGACTCCCTCCCTCCCTCCGCCAGGGGTCCAGACGGCCTAGGGCCAGCCCTTGTGCCTCCGGGAATCGGGCTTCCTGCCGCTGGCCGCCTGACCCTGTGGAGGCCCGGGCTGTGTGAGGGGCCACATGAGCAACAGGCACAGCCCTGATTTCATGGCGCCCTGTGTTCATCTAGAACCTTCTCCCAGGGCCTGAGCATGGGAGCACTGAAGTGGGACTGCCCGAGGCTTCCCGTGACTCGAGCTCCCCTCTGGGGACCCCCTCCCCTTCCATGCCTGCCCAGCTCCTCTCCAGGGCTGTGCCAAGAGGGTGTGGGGTCTCGGGTGAAAGGACAAGGCGGGGGGCAGTGTGCACGCTCGCCCTCTCCCCAGGATTCCGGACAGTTTTCATCTCGAATGTGGGGTTCGCCCAGAGCTGCGGGAGAGCGTGGGGAGGCGACCTCCTGCCCCCCAGGCCTGTGCGCTTTCCGGGAGCGGAGAACGTGGGCGCCGGCACGTGCCAGCCGGCCAGTGCCAGGGGCTCCCCTGCCCGGCTGGGGCCCCCAGGAGTCCCCCGTGGGCCGGGCTGCCCTCAGCCTCGGGCACCTCTCGCTTGTCCCCGAGACACCAAGGTTTGGCCGGGGCTGCAGATGGATTGTTTTGCAAAGCAGAAACTGTCTCATTTACCCTAAAACCCTTTTTGGAAAAACATATCCTCTTCTGCTTGATTCATAGCACCAGATAAAAGGTGCTCGCATCCCCCCTCTCCCGGTGATGGATGATCCGGATACAAATAACGATAAGAATAATCATTTCCACTTGCTCGGCCCCTTATAATTCACGAGGCTCGTTCCCACACACGAGCGCCTCTTCGTCCGTCCTTCAGGACTCGGCTCCCAGCACTGCTCCCCCGAGGCTGGACCTGCCAGTGAGACAGGCTGCGCGCTCCCTCCCCGGCTCTGCCTGGTTGGTGGGCACCCGGCACCCCCTACTCCCACGGGGATGGGACGGGGGGCGGGGAGGCAGTGCCTCGGCCCTGCAGCCTGAATGCTGAGCGCAGCCCTGGCCACTTTCCCCTGTGGTGAGGCTCCCGGGACCCCACGCCCCCCACCAGCTTGGGCTGCAGGTGGAGCCTGTCCCCAGCCCGGCCACGGGCCTCATCCTAGGCCCAGCTGGCACAGGTCAGTGGGGGGGGGGAGACCCAGCAGTGATGTTCCAGGCAGGCGGCTCACGACCCCTGGGCCCGAGGACACTTGGTCCACCTTTCAGCACCTCCACCTGTGGGAGGGAGAGGCACCTCTCGGCCCACGGTGATAGAGCCACGGCCACTCAGACCCACTCAGCACACAGACACTCAGACCACGGTAATGGAGCCACGGACACTGAGACCACGGTCACTCGGACCACGGTAACAGGGCCACGGACACTCAGATCATGGTAATGGAGCCTCGGCCAATCAGATCTCAGTAATGAGCCACCGACATCAGCCCGTGGTGCCAGAACCACGGCCACTCTGGCCAGGCTCACGGAGCTGGCGTTCTGGGGCGCCCGCCAGGTGCCCTTGTCTGCAGGCGTCTTCCTCTCCGCCTGGCAGAGGGCGCGCTGAGGGTTCTCCGAGCCACGCGCGGCGTCGCCCAGGGCCACGGGGGCAGCCCTCCCAGGCTGCGTGGGCCCGGCCTGGGGCGGGAGAGGCAGCAGCGTTGCCGGCTCAGGGCAGAGACACTCAGGAACCCTCCGCCCCCAGCAGCTGCGCCGAGAACTCGCAGAGGTACAGTCCTCGCACCCCCAACAGCGCCCCCCAACCGTTACGGGCGCGAGGACCCGGCCCGGACAGCTGAGGACAACCCGATGCGACTGCAGCCGGGGCCAGCTCCCGGGTTACGGCCGGCACCACCGAGGCCCGGGGGACGCAGGGTGGGTAGGGGCGGGGCCCGGCGCGTGGCCCTCGAGGCCTCGCACCAGCAGCTGCCCCAGTGCCCACAGCTCATGCCACGGTTCTCCCTGCCGCGGCCCCGCCCGTGCGCCGGGCCCCCAGCTCGCAGACGCATGTTCTGGCCGTCTCAGACCCGTCTGCGGCTGCTGGAACTTCCCTCTGCCCCCAGGCCTGCCGCTGTGCACGGCACGGGTCCCTGCGCGTCACCAGGGAGGGTGGCGGATACGGGAGCGGCAGGCGCGTGCACGGCCCACAGAAGGCGCCACGGGCCAGCAAGCCTGTCCACCGCCCCAGCTCTCTGCAGGTCCCTTGGTCACTCCGTGTGGTGCCGTAAGGTCACAGTGTGGGTCCTGATGCTGGGCCCGGCTGCCCCACCAAACGGGGGGTGCCGCCAACACAGCCAGAACACGGTTAGTCCCAGCAAAGACATTATGTGATGTTGACCGACAGGTGAGACCAGGGATGGGGCTGGCAGGAACCGGCAGCTCCTGGGGGTGAAAGTCAGTCGCTTGAGTGTGCGCGGGGGACTGGAGCGGCAGCCCAGCGGGTAGGGCGTTTGCCTTGCACGCGGCCGACCCTGGGTTTGATCCCATCCGGTCCCCTGAGCCAGGAGTAATTCCTGAGCGCATGAACCAGGAGTAACCCCTGTGCATCGTCGGGTATGACCCAAAAAGAAAAAAAAAGTGTGCACGGGTGGGGGTACAGTGCCCTGGGTGGGGGGCGTGTCCCCCTGTCCAGGCCCAGCTCCCGGCACGCCCGGGTCCCGGACTCTAAACGAGCCTCCCTCCGCCCGGCCCCTCCTTCCACAGGGTTATAAAGCAGCAACTTTCAAAAGCGAAACGCCCCGCGCTCCCCGGGCCGGTCCCGCGGCAGAGGCAGACTAATTTGATTAACTTCAGGGGAACTTCAAACAGCGCCAGGGTGCGCGGGGCAGACGGCAGCGACCCCGGAGCGGGTTTAAGTGCTACATAAACAGAGGCCGGGGCCGGCGGCGAGGGCCGGAGCTCTGTTTACGTTCTCATCTGACCGAGTGTCAGCACGGGGCTGGCCCCGTGATCCCGCGGGTGCCGCTGACCGGGGGAGGCGTCCCCAGGCCGGGTCTGACCCCAGTGGGGCTGGGGGCTGCCCTCCCTGGAGGCGGTGGGGGTCTCCCCGCGCCAGCGGGGATTTTCCAGAGAGGGGTGTCAGGTCACTCCTGGGCTCCGGGCGGGAAGCCTGGCCCCTGGCACTGCGAGGCACAGACGCTCGCCCGCTACTCCCGTGCCTTCGGTCCACGCTGGGTTGGACAGGGAGGGTGGGACCCAGCGTGGTCCTGGGGACGACAAGGGGGGACCCCCGGCCCCCGGCCCTCACCATCGGGATCCTGTAGACTGCTGAGATCCTTCTCAAACCCGGGTGCTCCTGGGTCCGAGGGCAGCTGGTGGCACCACCGGGTCTGAGCAAGGCGTCCACCGGGCAAATGCCCTGGACTCCTGCCAGCTCTGGCGCCCAGCGAGTTGAAGTGACTCGCCCCGGGCCCACCGTGGCTGAGTGAGGTCGCGGGGCTCAGTCTCCCCCCACCCCCCGCAGGGCCCTCAGGGCGAGCAGGGACGGACAGCCGCCACCGCGTCCTGTCCAAGGGGTGCCCAGGCAGGCCTGCAATTCCAGCCCAGGGGTCCTGGGCAGCCCCCTCTGCCAGAACCTCTCGAACCCCTGGGAATGCCGACCCCCAAGCGTGGGAGGAAAGACAGTCTTGCTTGCGGGATTCTAACTGACTGTAGCCAGTACAGGCCTCCAGGCCAGGAAAACTGAGGTCCGCTGGGGGCCAAGGGCGACTGAGCAAGATGACCAAGCAACGGGGAGTGGGTGTGAGGGAAGGGGGTAGAGGGGAGTTGAGCGAGAAGTCTGGTGCAGTGGCAGCTGCTCTGTGCTGACAAGGGGTGAGCAAAACACCTGCTCCCTGCAGCCTCCCTTAGCTGCTGCAGGGCTGGGCTGGGCCTTTCTGGGCAGCTCCGGGGGGCCAGAGGGGGCCTTCGCACTGGGGGGGCGCGGGGGGACTGGACACCAGCACCCCTGCTCAGGTCTGCTCCCGCCAAGGGCTCACTCCTAGGACAGCCCTGCAGATGGCCCCAAGTGGACGGTCCCCTGCAGGGCCGAGGGCTGAGCTCCCGAGGGCACGTCATGACGTCAACCCAGAGCACGTCACGGCGCTCAGGCCTGGCTCCCGGGGGGGACCGCTGGGGACCGTCTGAAGTGACTCTTCCAGGTCAGCCGGGGGACAGGAAGCAGGGAAGGGCAGCGGCGCGGTGGGCCTGGGGCCGGCTCGTGGGCAGCAGGAGGGCAGGGAGGGAGGAGAGGGTGAGGGGAGGAGGATGGCAGAGGGGAGGGAGGATGGTGCAGGGAGAGCGAGGGGCGGGGGGGTGGGGTGGTCTCGGTCCAGTGTCAGACACAGGCCAGACCGGGCCAGACCGGGGGGTCGGCAGGGACACAGGCAGCCGGGTGCTCAGAGCACTTGGCAGTTCAGACGCTTCCACCCGGCCCAGGGGCCAGCGGCGGGGCCGGGGGGAGGCACGGAGTCGCCTGGATCCTGGGAGGGCCCCGGACGTCGGGGCCACCACCCGGGGACGGCGGCTTCGGGAATCACTCGTGTCTGCAGGAGGGAAGTCCCCCCGGCAGCGGCTCCTTCTCCTCCCCGGTGTCCGGCCTCATGGCACCTGGACAGGCCACACCCTCTTGGAACCCCGTGAGATGACACAGGAGGCCTCTCCGGGGGGCGCAGGCTGGTCCCCTCACCTCCCCGCCCTGCACCCCCCTCCCCGCCCCGCAGGGCCCAGGAAGGCCTGAGCCCTCCGTTCACACTCGGAGCAGGGAGACTTGGGGAAGCCCAGGGGAGTGACCGAGGGCAGGCCAGGCTCTGGGCACACCAAGACTGCCCCTGCCCGTGGCCACCCCCAGGGGAGCTGGGCGCTGTGTCCTCCAATGCGCTGGTCCCGTGGTCTCCCTCGCTGTGTCCCCCCGTGCCGAGGAGGGTCACGAGGCCGACCCCAAGGGCGGAGAGGACGGGGTGGGGGCCCGCTCTGCGGAGCGCGTGCTGCACGCCAGGCCCCGCGTGTGTGGCCCCTGGCCTGGGCCCCCCGTGGACCGGCCTCGCCGGGGCCTCCCCTCCCCCAGCAGGCCACGCCTCACGCAGGCAGGAAGCCGTTCCCCGGAGGCCTGGGCTCGGGCCCTGCCGGGACACGGGGCCCTCTGGCCTTCTTGGGGGGCCTGGGCGCCCCCCGGCCTTCACCCTGCTGCGCGGGAGAAGGTGTAGTCACCGCACAGCCTCCCGGGCACCCGCTGCCCGCTGCCCTGGGCACAGTGGACAGGCCATCAGCAGTGGAGCCGGGGGGGCAGCACGGCGTGGCTTTCCGAGCCGGCCAGCGCGCCTGGTGGCGTCTACCTGTTCACACTCGGGCGCCCGGCCCCGAGGCCTTCCCCGATGGCGCCAGTGGGCGCCAGACCCGGGTCGCCTGGCACACCCGGGCCTTTCCCCACCGTGCGGAGGGAGTGTCAGGCGCTGGCCAGCAGCCCGGCGGGGAGGCCGGACATGCGAGACGGGGCCGAGCTGGGTGCGGGTGTCGGGGGGTCCCCAACTGGGCCTTTCACAGGGCATCCCAGGAGGGGGGTCGTGGACGGCGCCCACTGCCCTAGGGAGGTGCTGGGGGCCCAGAGTTGCCGGAGGTCTCGGCCCCTTCCCTCCTCAGCCCTGTCCCCCCGCAGCCACCCTGGGACCAGCCTTCCCGGTGGCGGGTCAGCCGGGCCCGTGGAGGTGTGAGGCCTGCGGGAGGGAGTGGACAGGGACAGCTCTGCGGGCAGGAGGGATCCAGGCAGGGCCCAGACGGCTGCTGGGGCTGGGGGGGGGGATGACAAATGCAGGAGGGGCCCTAGCCCCAGGGCACGCGGGCACCAGCACTGAGACCCCTGTCCCACTGGTGACAGCCAAGGAGTGGTGACACCCAGGCACGGCCGGGAACCAACGGGGTGCCCTCTGCGGGGCAGGCTGCCTGGGTTCCCGTCCGTCTGTCTGGAGCCCAGTGGCGAGCAGAGGCCAGCCTCCATCCACCCGGCCCCCGAGTGCCCAGAGCTCCGGGGTTCTGACCGTCTGGTGCGAGTGGGGGTGCCCCGGGCTCGGGGTACGCTCACTCCTGCCCCCAGGCCGGGCTGTGCCTCCCTTTGCTTCCTCCACCTTCTGGCTGGCGCGCGGCTGGGCCCCGAGGCGGCTCGGGGACAGGCACGTGACCCGTTCCGCGGTGCACGGCTCTGCCATCTGCACGGGACCGGGAGGAGGCCCACGGCCGACCCTCAGCGTGTCTGGGGCGCGGCTCCCGTCCGACCCCTGGACGCTGCACTGGGAGCCCCCAGTGTCCAGTTCCTCCCACCGGCACGCTGGGCCCCCTGCACCCGGTGTCCCCCCACGCCCATTTGCCTCAACTTCACAGGCTTCGTCTATTGAGCCAGTGGGCGCAGACGCTGGGCTGTGCCCTCCCACTCCCACCCTGCACTGGGGGCCGCTGGGGGCTGGGCCGCAGCCCACACCGGGCAGTTGGGCTGCTGACCACAGAGTCAGGTCAAGGCACCCCTCCTTGGGCCCGCTCCAGGTGCTGGTCACGGCCAACACCCGCCGAGTGGCCGGACTCCTGGTCACCAGCTTCCGGTGGGGGCTTCTGTTCGGCCAGAGGACGCACGTGCCAGGGGTGGGGCAGGGGGCTCCAGCCCACCCACCCTCGAATGGTGAGGGTCCTGACCTCGGCCCCCTCCCCTCCCCCCTGCGCCCCCTCTCCCCAGGGAACCCACCTCGGGGGTTGGCAGGCCCGCGGCTGCAGATGTGAACAGAGCCCGCGGGCCCGGCCTCTGGGAGGGCGTCTGCGGGGGAGGGCAGGAGGGGGCAGGAGTGGGGGCAGGGGTGAAGCCTATGCCTGGCAGGGGGGCTCGCTCCCCCGCCCCACGTGTGTGAGGCCCAGGAGTCACCCCCTGAGCCCCATCAGCAGGGGCCCCGCCCACCCCCTGCCCCCAGGACGGCAACTCGGGCTCCGCACAGGAGCTGGTCCCCGGGGGCGTGCACCCGGCCTGGGGTGGACGAGCCCCCAGGCCGGCCCCACCGCTCGGGAGAGTGGGGGCAGGCCACCCCGCTTTTCCCGAGTCGCCCTGGCCGCCTGGGCCCCGACTCGGAAGGAAACAGGCTCCCCCCCCCGCCCCCACCCGCCCCGTGCCACTCTGTCTCGCCCCAACGGTCAGGGTGCTGGACAGGCGGCCAGCCTGCTGGCGCCGGGCTGACTCCGGCCCGCGCAGCCCTCGGGCACAGGCCTGGCGACTTGGCGCTCGGGGCCTCCTGCTCGGGGTCAGAGCCAGGGTCCTCTCACCACGGGTCTGACTCTGAGAGGCGGTCAGGGGGCTGCCTAATTGTTTCTTAAGTTCCCTGCGGGGGGATAACCAGGTTCTAAAGATCCAGAACCCCCC
The DNA here is from genome assembly GCF_027595985.1 of Sorex araneus. Classification (NCBI taxonomy): domain Eukaryota; kingdom Metazoa; phylum Chordata; class Mammalia; order Eulipotyphla; family Soricidae; genus Sorex; species Sorex araneus. The sequence continues at coordinate 11,079,796 of NC_073305.1, forward strand.
GCCCCACCCCTGCAGCTGTGTGGGAGCGAAGGCCTGGACGGGGAGGGCTGGACTCCCCGGCCCGCCTCAGCCCTTCCTCGCAGGGGCCTCACTCACGGACTCCCCCGGACGCTACCGGTTGGAGTGAGCACACGGGTGGGGGGGGCGTCTAAATGGGGCCGGGGGCCAGAGAGGTAGTACGGGGGGTGGGGCTGCCCGGGGTCCAAGCCCCAGTTTGACCCCTGGCGCCATGTCACTCCCCTGAGCCCCAGCAGGAGGGAGCTCTGAGCATTGCCTAAATGAGAAGCGAAAACACCAACCTAAGGGGGCCCGGGGCAGCCGGGTCTCGCCCCCAATTCGGGCTGGGCCCGAGCCGCGGCAGCCCCCCGCCGAGCAGCCCGCAGACCCACACACGCTGCCCCCGGGAGCGATAAGGCTCCATGATCGATACGTCCCCGGGGACGAGCCGGACGCCAGGACTCGCTCATCCATCAAGCTGACGGGCCACGGGGCACTCGGCCTCCTTCCTCGTCCCTCAGCACCCCCAGGTGGGCACGAGGCTGTGCGGGGCCCTGCAGGGCACCCACGGTCAGCCCCGGAGGCCTCCCCCGACCCCAGCGGCCCGGGCAAGAGCCCAGCTCGGGACAGCCAGTCATGGGTGGGTCCTGAGGGGGCTGGGCCCCGGGCTGGGCACAGGACGGGAGGCGCAGGAAGCGTCTGTCCTGGGACAGGAGACGGCGGGGGGCCGGGAGGACGGTGTTCCCAGGAGAGGTGGGACCTGTCGAAGCAGGGGCAGCGGCGATCCTGCGTCCGGCTCCCGGACCCGGTGTGAGGCATGCGGCCGCCTCACCCCGCAGCCTGCTCAGGGCAGAAGCCCCCACCCTGCACGGCCACAGCACAGCCACGAGCCACGTGCAGGGCCGCAGGGGGTCGAGCCCGGGCCCCTCCTGTCCCCTCCTGTGCAGGCCCAACCCCCCCCAGGGAGAGTGAGGTGGGGACACACCCCCCCTTCCGGGGAGACCCGCAGGAAGCCACACAGACGGGGAAGCTGTGGTGCGTGTGGGTACACGAGCCCCTGCCAGGGGTCACTCCAGCCTCCGTTCCTTCCCCCTGAGACCTTCGGAAGCAGAGAGGAGGGGCCGGAGCACCTACCCTGCACGCAGCCCACCCGGTTCGACCCCCGGCATCCCGTAGGGTGCCCCGCGTCTCGCCAGGAGTGAGTGACCCCCCGAGTGCAGAGCCAGGAGGAATCCCTGAGCATCGCCGAGTGCGGCCCCCCCACCCCCGCCAAGACCATAATAAAGAAAGGCAAAACGGAAGCAGGGGCCAGACGGGTCCCGCCACGGCGGGCGCAGGGCCGGGGATACGTACCCGCTCCACCAGGCCCTGCTTGCTCTTGAGCTTGTACACCTTCAGCTGCGGCAGGAGGCTCTCGGCGTAGCCCCTGTCCGGCAGCCCGTGCAGCAGGACGCCGTGGAAGGCCAGGCGGCACGCGCTGGTGTGGACGTCCACGTCCAGCCGGGAGCCGATCACCAGGCACAGCCGCGGGCACGTCACGGGCTTCTCGAACTCCACGAGGGCCCACTGCTGCTGGGGGCAGCGGCCCTCCGCGGCCGGGGCCTCCCCTCCGTCCGGGCCCGGCTCCCGGCTCAGGTACTGTTCCTGGAAGACGTACTCGCGCGAGAAGTCGAAGGCGTCCAGCAGCGGCTCCCGGTCAAAGTGCTCGGGCTCGGGGCCGAAGAACGTCAGCCGGCCCATGACGGTCTCGTGGCCCACCGTGATGTGGAACTTGGCCTTGGTCTGCAGGGGGCCCCGGAAGTAGGGGATCTTCTCCACGGACACGAGGGCCGCGTGGATGGTGTGCAGGGTCTCGGGGGCGCACACCAGCCCGCGCTCCAGCAGCTTGGGGTCGAACTGGGTGACGCAGATGCCCAGCCGGTCCCCCTGCATGGCCGAGGTCACGGGCGTGTGAAACATCTGCATGGACTTCACCTTCTTCACCACCTGCGCGGGGGGAGATGGAACCCTGGTGAGACAGAGAGGCCTGAATCCGGGGGAGAGGGGCAGGGGGCGGTCACTGGGGCTTCCCCAGGGCCCTGGCTTGGCTCCTGGCCACAGTGCAGGGGGGACGGAGGGGCGGGGCGGCGACTGCCCATGAGCGGAGAAGGCTGAGCCCTGCCCACCCGGGGCTTGGTAACAGGGCCTGCAGACCTCAACACCCCCATTCCTGGGCCCCCGCCTTGGAGCCTCGGGGAGACTGGCGTCCTCCAGGTCACTGCTCCTCCTCCAGGTGGGCCTCCTGCCATCCCGGACACATCCAGGGCCGGAGCTGCATGTGAGGGGCTGCTGGTTCCGGGGGGAGGGGGTGCGGGCTGTTCTCAGAGCACGGACGGCCAGAAACCACCAGATGTGAGCGGGAGGCACAGCACAGCAGGGAGGGCGCTGGCCTTCCACACGGCCCGCGCGGGTTCAATCCTGGCACCCCAGGGTGGTCCCCCAAGACCCCCAGGAGTGCAGAGTCGGGAGTAACCCCTGAGCATCACGGGTTTGGCCCCCAAACAAACCAACAACCTCCCCCGCACCTTGGAGATGTGAAACCGCCCGCAGCCGGTCAGCCTGACCCCGTGTGTGCTGACGGATGGCCCCTGCGCACGCGTGCCCGAGTCTGACCACGTGAGCCAGATGCTGGGGTACGGTACACGGAGGACAAGCTCAGGCCACCTGGCGGGGACCGGGGAGAGAGCCCAGAGCAGGGAGACGCCTGTCAAGTCCCCAGAGGGCGAGTGGGGAAACCCGGAGGCTGCAGGGGGCCACCAGGGTGGGGGGAGGGGGTGGGAGCCATCGGGGGTCTGGGTCCAAGCCGATTGTCACTTTCTAAAGACCACACGGTGCCCTGGATGTGGCAGAGGTGGGGCCCTGCCCGCCGCGGGCCTTCCTGGGCGGCCCTGAGACTCGGGGGGCTGTTCTGAGATCATTCATGTCCGACCCGGGAGGTCAGGGGCCACAGAGAGGGGGACGCTCCGTGTCAAAAGCCACCCGAGAGCGACGTGGGACACCAGCCAGCGGCCCGGGCGCTGCTGGCGCGTCTCTCCGGGGCACCAGACAGCCCCTGGTCACTCCGGGCCTGGCCCCACGGCCGCGCTGCCGGGGCCGCCTTGTGGGGGCTCAGCCACGTGGGCGGCCACACCTTGGTCCGCGCTGTTGTGGGTTCCCTGGAGAATCTCGCCTCCGGGGCTGGCCCCAAAGCCTGGACCCCCACGGCGAGCCCCCATGTTTCTGCCCGTGCTCCCCCAGGCCTCGACGGGGGCGCTGCTCGGCCCCTGCCCCACTGTGGCCCCTCCAACCTTCCTTCCTCCCGCCGTCCCCACCTCGCCAGGTGGCTCCTCCTGGCCTCAGCCCCCAGTGACGCAATTTTCACTGCGGCCCCCCCTAGAACATCCTGGGGGTCACGGGGCTCTTGGGGCTGCCTCGCCCTGACCTTGACTTTGCGACTGTTTCCTGCCCTTTGCCCTGGAGGCTCCTTCTCCTCCTCGGACTGGCGCCCCCGCCCCTCCTGGCCGCTCTGCCCACTGGGCACAGAGCTGCCTGCCCGCCCTGGGCCGCGGAGGGAACGCAGACCTGGGGCCCGTCATCCGTCCCGGTAGCTCCCCACCCAGGGCCGGGAGCCAGGGCTGGCGGGAAGCACCACAGGCCGGTAATGGGGGGGGGGGTGCGTGGCACACGCCAGCTCGCCGAGCGGGCACACACATGGTGAGGCGGTGGGGGGCGCACACAGCAATGCTCAGGGATCGCTCCTGATTCTGTGCTCAAGGGTTGCTTCTGGCTCTGTGCTCAAGGGTCGCGCCTGGCGATACTCGGGGACCATGTGGGGTGCTGGGGACCCAACCCGGGTTGGCTACGTGCAAGGCCGGCACCCAGGCCACTGTGCTCTCAGCCAGCCTGGAAGATTCTGGCCCTGCAGCTCGCCCGGGGCCCTGCCGGGAGCCCACGTCCAGGCAGGCGTCCTGGGGACCCCCGGGGACCCCGATGGGGGGTGAGAACTGCCGGGAAGCGAGAGCCCGCCTCTGAGGGGCGGGCAGTGGGCAGCAGGCGCAGGGCCAGGCCCTTCTTCCCAGGCCGTCACTTCACCGTCCGCCCCGAGGGCACACCTCCTCCGGGCACTGCCCTGGCCGCGAGGCGAGTGCAGACCCTCTCGGCCCCCCGACCGCCCCGCCCAGCCAGCGCCCGCTTTATTCCAGGCGTGTGCTTTCCGTGCGCGGTTCTCAGGACAGCAATAATGAAGACGCCCCGAGGGCACCCAGGAGCGGAGAGACGGAGAGACGCGGAGGGAGAGATGCGGAGAGACGTCCGCGCAGATCAAGATCCTAGGGCGCAGACAGGAAATTGGGAAGCAGACAGAGATGGGGCAGGCGGCGTGTCACGGCCTCCCGGCGGCACAGCCGGCACCGGCTCTCCGAGATGCTCTTGAGGCAGCGCAGGACGCCCACGAGCTCCTCCAGGCGCAGAGCAGGGCGGGACCCGCCGTGCTCCCTCCCGGGACGCTCCGGCGTTCAGTGGCTTCACGGCTCACTGATTAGCTGCCTCCCGGGCACCAGGCTCTGGACCGGACCAGGAGCTCGAGGGGCAGGGCAGGGACTGTCATCCACACACGCAGGACCACGGAGCCCAGGGCAGGGGCAGGAGACAGAGGCCTGAGGGGAACAGTTCTGCCAGCGCGGGCAGGAGGACTTCCCGGCAGAGGCAGCAGGGAGGGTGAGAGCAGCCTGCCAGAGGGCTCCAGAAAAGGGACCGACAGAGCAGGCCTGGCCGTTCATGTGAGGGGCTGAGAGGGCTGAGAGGCCCCGGCAGGGGGGTGTTGAGGCGGGGAAGAGGGTCAGAGGATGAGACATCAGCAGGAGAGGAGCACTTGCTAATGGGCACTTTGAAAGGCAGCTTTGGTGGCAGCTGGAGGAGTTGGGGAGGGAAGAGGGGATGGGAGAGCAGGGAGAGAGCAGGGGGAGTGCTGGGGGAGCACAGGGGGAGAGTGCAGGGGGAGTGCAGAAGGAGTGCTGGGGAGTGCTGGGGAGAGTGCAGGGGGAGCGCAGTGGGAGAGTGCAGGGGGAGTGCAGAAGGAGTGCTGGGGAGAGTGCAGGGGGAGCGCAGTGGGAGAGTGCAGGGGGAGTGCAGGGGGAGTACAGGGGGAGTGCAGGGAGAGTGCAGGGGGAGTACAGGGGGAGCGCAGGGGGAGCGCAGGGGAGTGCAGGGGGATGCCTTTGCCTTGTCCATGGCCGAACCCCAGCCCAATTCTTTTTTTTTTTTTTTTTTGCTTTTTGGGTCACACCCAGCGATGCTCAGGGGTTACTCCTGGCTTTGCACTCAGGAATTGCTCCTGGCAGTGCTTGGGGGACCATATGGGATCCCGGGGATCGAACCCGGGTCGGCCGCGTGCAAGGCAAATGCCCTACCCGCTGTGCTATCGCTCCGGCCCCCCCAGCCCAATTCTTGGCACAGCTTGTGGTCCCCAGAAGCCACCAGGCCTCACCCCGAGCTCTGAGCCAGGGGCGGCCCCCGGAGAGGCTCTCTGGGTTGGGGAGAGGGGCTGAAAGGGCCGAGCATGCGCTGCGCTTCTGACCAGCACCACACACTGTGGCCTCCACACGAGAGTCACTTTGGTGCTCGGTGTGGGGAGTGGATGGGCCGGGCGGGCGAGAGGAGGGTGGGCTGGGACCGTGGGTACCCCACTGGGCCCGTGAGGGGACCTGGGTGAGCGGCTCTGCCCGGCCTCGGGGTTCTGGTCTGGCCGAGGCTCTGCCTGCGCGAGGCCCAACAAGACCATGGAGACAGGGGCTGTGCCGAGGGGCGTCTCGGGCCACCTGAGAGGGGCGGTGCGGGGCGGTGGGGGCGCAGCAGGGCAAGCGGCCTGCGGTGGCCCCCCGAGCGCGAGGAGCGAGGGGCGATGTGGGAGGCTCAGGCTCCTGCCTGCTAAGCAGTTCGGCCCCTCCGAGTCACAAAGGCGTTTCCCAGCATCTGGGTCAGCCATTCTTCAGAGACGCCACGAGGCAGGTCGATGTTTTACATTCAATTTTATGGATGAGGAGGCAGAGGTGTGGGCGTCCCAAGGTCACGCCTGGCGCAGACAGGCCGAGATCCAGGGCCAGGGAGCAGCGGGACCGGACACAGGGCAGAAACCGTGCAGGGGGGCCCAGGGGGCCGGGGGACCCTCGCGTGGCTGCGACCAGGCGGGAACGTGACATGCCCCGGGGAGCCAGAGGCAAGCGGCGGGGAGAGGAGCTGGCCGGGGTGGTGTGGCCACCAGGCCAGGGGCCCCCGGCCCACGGCCAGGCCCAGGGGAGGGACTTGGGGAAGGTGCCCGGGAAGGCGCCTAGACCCTCTGCCCAGCTGCCCCTCCCTCTGGCCAGGCCCGGGCTCGGCAGTGCAGCATGTCCAGCCCAGGGCAGATGTCCAGTTGCCTGCTGACCTCCAGGGGAAGAGACACGGGCGCCATGCACCCCGGGGGGGCCGACCTTCCTTCTAGACCGGCGTGTCTGCAGCCGTGTTCCCCAGCCTCCCGTGCACACGGGGCACGCACAGGCCGGCTCTCAGAGCCAGGGCCGGGGGGGTACCTTGGGGGTCAGGCCTGCGCCCACCCATGTGCCAGCAGACTTTACCACTCCCTGCTCTGGGTTCCAGGCACACAGCGGGTCCTGGGACCCCCTGCATGCACATACACACGCATGCACATACACACGCACACACATGCGTGCACACGTATGCACACATGCACACATGCGAACGTACAGGCATACACACATGCACACACATGCATGCACATGCACGTGCATATACTCACACATGCACACACGCATGCACACGCACAAACACACACACGCACACACACACATGCATGCACACACACACATGGGGCTTTGGTAACATTTCCTCCGTGGGGCCCAAAGTGGGGGCCGACACGCCACCACGCACAGCAAAGGGGCAGCCATGCCAGCGGGGAGGGGTCTCCCCGGGACCCGACAGCCAGCAGCTGCTCAGAGCAGTGGGCATCACCCTGGCCGGGCAGTCTCCGGCGGGCAGGGATGTCAGCGACAATGGCACTGGCCGTAATGAGATTGGGCCGCTATTATTTCCATTTTCCTTCCATTAATGAGCTCGGGAGCTCTTGGCTGTGCCAAAGGCAAGGCCAGCGCCAAGCAACCTCGTCATTACTTAATAAAATGTAAATCGGAGAGGAGAAGAAACACACAAGGTTTGACACTAATAAGCTTACAACAGGATCAGTTACTTCAATTCAAAGAGGTTCAGACCGGAGGGGGGAAAAATGAAATAAGCTTTAAAAGCTCAGTCTAGGTTTGGCTCCATCAGACCTAACCAATTTTGTTTAATAAGGTTTCAATTTGGCGGCCCTGGCCCCCCCCGCCCCCCACTGCTTCTTCGAGCGGAGCTGAGCACAGATAAGGGCCCCCTCCCGCATCTAATACTGCGTTAATCGCATCTCACGCGAAAAGCTGCACTCGGGACTCAGCAGAGGGGCGGCCGGGGCCCGGCGCCGGGGACACTCTGGGACCACCTGCTCGCCGCTCGCCCGGGAGAAGCGAAGGGGCCCTGGGCACCTGGTCACCTGCAGGCCCCGGCTCTCCGCACCCGTCTCCCAGCAGACCACCCGAGTCGCTGACTCCCTCCCTCTGCCCGTCCGTCCGTCCGTCCTTGGGCCTCAGGGTCCCCTGTAGCTGCGGGCCTGTCTGGGAGCCACAGCCAGAGGCGCTCAGGGGCTCCCCTGGTTTGGTGCTCGTGGGGGTCACTCCCAGCAGACCCCGGGGGGCCATACAGTGCGGATGGAACCAGGTCACTGCCACGGCCCGAGCGCAGTCCTGGGCGACCCCTCCCGGCCCTGCAGTACAGGACAATGACCTCCAGGTCAGCGATGGGCCCCGGGTACCACGGAGGGTCCGAGGGGTTCGGGTCACTCGTCGTCTCTGTGGTCACAACTGCCCAGGTTCCCACGGGACAAATCCCTCCCGCCGCATTCCCCAGCAGGTGTGGCCGCACAGCCTCTCACTCCGGGACCCTCCCCTGGGGCTCCCCGGGGGCCACACGGCGCTCGGGCAGGGGGGTGCACCTGCCCACGGCGCGTCCCCACTGCAGGCCGGGCGGCGGCTCACCAGGGCCCTGCCGGCACCGGGGTCACCGGGAGCCCGCCACTTCCAGAGCAAGTGTGTGGTGGGGGGCGGCGAGGATGGACAGAGGCTCCCCCCTTAGCTCCGCCGGGACAGCGGGGGTGGGAGAGACACCGATGCCAGGAACCCTGGAGCTGGCAGCACCCACACACCCAGCCCACCCGGGGGGGTGTGAGTCTGTATGAGTATGTGAGTGTGTGTGTGTGAATGTGAGTGTGCATGTGTGTATGAGTATGTGTTGTGTGAGTGTGTGAGAGAGAATGTAAGTGTGAGTGTAGGTGTGTGTGGGGTGTCTCTGTACAAGTGTTCGTGTGAGTGTGTGAGTAGGAGTGTGTGTATGTGTGCGTGTGTATGAGTGTATGTAGTATATATGAGTGTGTGCATGTATGAGTGGGCAGGAGTGTGTGAATGTACGTGTGCATGAGTGTGTGTGTGTGAATGTGAATATGTATGACTGTGAGTGTAAGCATGTGGTAGGTGTGTATGAATGTATGTATGAGTGTGTGTGGGTATAAGTATGTGGTGTGTGAGTGTGTGTGTGAATGTGAGTATGTATGAATGTGTGTGGGCACGAGTATGTGGTGAGTGTGTGTGAGTGTGTGTGAATGTATGTATGAGTGTGTGTGGGTATGAGTATGTGATGTGTGTGTGTGTGTGTGTGTGTGTGTGTGAGCGTGCGCAAGCACAACAGCCTACCCAGGTGCTGACCAGGGGGATTCACTCTATGCAAAAATTCCACAGGAACCAACAACAGCCCTATTGTCCCCTAGGGAGGGGGCGGAGACGACTCTGCTGAGCCCTGAGAGATGCTACAGGAGAGACCCTCAGCCCCTCAGGCCCTCAGGCCCTCAGCCCCTCAAGGCCCTCAGGCCCTCAGCCCCTCAGCCCCTCAGGCCCTCAGCCCCTCAGCCCCTCAAGGCCCTCAGGCCCTCAGCCCCTCAAAGCCCTCAGCCCCTCAGGCCCTCAGGCCCTCAGCCCTTCAGGCCCTCAGCCCCTCAGGCCCTCAGCCCCTCAGGCCCTCAGGCCCTCAGCCCTTCAGGCCCTCAGGCCCTCAGGCCCTCAGCCCTTCAGGCCCTCAGACCCTCAGGCCCTTAGCCCCTCAGCCCCTCAGGCCCTCAGCCCCTCAGCCCTTCAGGCCCTCAGCCCCTCAGGCCCTCAGGCCCTCAGACCCTCAGCCCTTCAGGCCCTCAGACCCTCAGGCCCTCAGGCCCTCAGCCCCTCAGGCCCTCAGCCCCTCAAGGCCCTCAGCCCCTCAGGCCCTCAGACCCTCAGGCCCTCAGCCCTTCAGGCCCTCAGCCCCTCAGGCCCTCAGCCCCTCAGGCCCTAAGCCCCTCAGCCCCTCAGCCCCTCAGCCCCTCAGGCCCTCAGCCCTTCAGGCCCTCAGACCCTCAGGCCCTCAGCCCCTCAGGCCCTCAGCCCTTCAGGCCCTCAGGCCCTCAGGCCCTCAGCCCCTCAGCCCTTCAGGCCCTCAGACCCTCAGGCCCTCAGCCCCTCAGGCCCTCAGCCCTTCAGGCCCTCAGACCCTCAGGCCCTCAGACCCTCAGCCCTTCAGGCCCTCAGGCCCTCAGGCCCTCAGACCCTCAGCCCTTCAGGCCCTCAGGCCCTCAGGCCCTCAGACCCTCAGCCCCTCAGGCCCTCAGCCCCTCAGCCCCTCAGCCCCTCAGCCCCTCAGGCCCTCAGCCTCTCAAGGCCCTCAGCCCCTCAGGCCCTCAGGCCCTCAGCCCTTCAGGCCCTCAGACCCTCAGGCCCTCAGGCCCTCAGGCCCTCAGCCCTTCAGGCCCTCAGCCCCTCAGGCCCTCAGCCCCTCAGGCCCTCAGGCCCTCAGCCCTTCAGGTCCTCAGCCCCTCAGGCCCTCAGCCCTTCAGGCCCTCAGCCCCTCAGGCCCTCAGCCCCTCAGGCCCTCAGGCCCTCAGCCCCTCAGGCCCTCAGCCCCTCAGGCCCTCAGCCCTTCAGGCCCTCAGGCCCTCAGGCCCTCAGACCCTCAGCCCTTCAGGCCCTCAGGCCCTCAGGCCCTCAGCCCCTCAGCCCCTCAGGCCCTCAGCCCCTCAGGCCCTCAGCCCCTCAGGCCCTCAGGCCCTCAGCCCTTCAGGCCCTCAGACCCTCAGGCCCTCAGCCCTTCAGGCCCTCAGCCCCTCAGGCCCTCAGCCCCTCAGGCCCTCAGCCCCTCAAGGCCCTCAGCCCCTCAGGCCCTCAGGCCCTCAGCCCTTCAGGCCCTCAGACCCTCAGGCCCTCAGCCCTTCAGGCCCTCAGGCCCTCAGGCCCTCAGGCCCTCAGCCCCTCAGGCCCTCAGCCCCTCAGGCCCTCAGCCCCTCAGGCCCTCAGCCCTTCAGGCCCTCAGCCCCTCAGGCCCTCAGCTCCTCAGGCCCTCAGCCCCTCAAAGCCCTCAGCCCCTCAGGCCCTCAGACCCTCAGGCCCTCAGGCCCTCAGACCCTCAGGCCCTCAGCCCCTCAAAGCCCTCAGCCCCTCAGGCCCTCAGACCCTCAGGCCCTCAGGCCCTCAGACCCTCAGCCCCTCAGCCCCTCAGGCCCTCAGCCCTTCAGGCCCTCAGCCCCTCAGGCCCTCAGCCCCTCAGGCCCTCAGCCCTTCAGGCCCTCAGCCCCTCAGGCCCTCAGCTCCTCAGGCCCTCAGCCCCTCAAAGCCCTCAGCCCCTCAGGCCCTCAGACCCTCAGGCCCTCAGGCCCTCAGACCCTCAGGCCCTCAGCCCCTCAAAGCCCTCAGCCCCTCAGGCCCTCAGACCCTCAGCCCCTCAGGCCCTCAGCCCCTCCGGCCCTCAGGCCCTCAGACCCTCAGGCCCGCCCTGCCCAGGTCCCCCCTGTCCTGAGTGGCCAGGCCGCCCCTTCCCTGGTCCTGCCGGGATTTCCCCTCGCTGTCTGCCTCCTGGGCCCCTTGGCCAGGCCAGGTCACCGGCTCCCCCGTCCCCACACTGGGCCAACCGAGGGACCCGGGGAGGAGGAAGCTGGCTCCCCTGCTAACGCCGCCCTGACGGGAGATGCAGACGCTGGCCCGGTCCTCCAGGCCCTGTCACAAGAACGCTGTAAGGTGACGAGGGGCCGCCGGGAGGCCACGCCCTGCCCAGCCACTGGCCGCCCGTGAGTCTGACCGAGCGGCACCGGGTCCTGTGCCCTCCCCCGTGTGCAGCCGCATCCCTGACGCAGGGGCGAGGACGGGAGTCACGGGCCCCCCTCGGAGGCTCGGCCCGGGGCTGGACCCAGGGAGACCCCCACGAGCAGAGGCTCTCACCCACCCGGGCACACTGGGCCTTGCTGGGAGCAGGCACGTGGGCTAGTCTAGAACATTCTCACCAGCCCCTGCAGAGGCCTGTACAATACAGAATAAAGCAAATGAGGCCTGGGGGCCGGGGGGGGGGGGGCGGGGCGAGGGCGCTGTCCCGGGCTGCGGCCAGGCCACCTGCCGAGGCCAGGGCTGGGAACAAAGGCCTCTGTAGGGCATCGGGGCGCCCTCCCTCCTGGCACCCGGCCGGCCCCCCTCTGCGGCCTTGATGCCGGTCCAGTCCACGGCAAAGCCCCCGTCCCCCCGGCACCTTCCCTGGCCATCTCCACGGCCACGCCTCGTGCCCGGGCCGCGCGTAAGTCCTGCTCGACAGGGGCTCGGGAGCTCTTGGAACGGGGCAGGTGGGGGCCCAGGGGCACCCAGGGTGCGTGGGGGGCCTGGCCAGCAGGGGAGGGACGGCCACGCTGCCTCAAGGTCGGTGGCAGGGCAGGAGAGAGGGGCTGACCAGGGTGGGCAGGGGTGGGCCGAGGCCCAAGGAGGGGAGTTTGGGGCGCGGGGCGTCCATCTGTGCGCCCGGGGCGAGCGGGGGTGTCCAGGAAAGCAAGGCTGGGAGTGTCCGAAGGGGCAGCGGGGGGCGGCGGCAGGGCAGGCACAGACTCGGGTTCCAACCCCTGGGACCCCTAGGGTCCCGAGCCCAGAAGGAATGATCCCTGAGCACAGGGCCAGGAGTAAGCCCTGAGCACAGCCAGGTGTGTCCCCAAAGCCAAAACCATAAACTAATAGTGATAGTACTACTAATAACATATATTTAAGTTTTATGTATTTATGTATTTATTTTTGCTTTTTTGGGTCATACCTGGCGATGCACAGGGGTCACTCCTGGCTCTGCACTCAGGAATTACCCCTGGCGGTGCTCAGGGGATCGATGCTGGGAATCGAACCCGGGTCAGCTGTGTGCAAGGCAAACGCCCTACCCGCTGTGCTATCACTCCAGCCCCATATATACATATGTATATATATGTATATTTTAAGGTTGCCCAGTTGCACTGAGGAGCGGGGGGGGGGGGGTGGCGGGGAAGGGCAGGGGCAAGGCTCCCCACTTCATTTCTATGATGGAAAGCTATTTAGTGATTGTTGAAGATTCACCCTTGGGGCTGGAGCAACAGGACAGCAGGGCGGGCACTTGCCCTGCACACGGCCAACCCACGTTGGATCCCCGGCAGCCCCTGAATCCTGGAAGCCCGCCAGGAGTCACCCCTGAGTGTACAGCCAAGAGGAAGCCCTGAGCACCGCCAGGTGGGGCCACAAAACAAATTAAAAAAACTTCCCCCTTGAGGGGCTGGTGAGATAGTACAGTGGGTAGCGAGGGCACGTGCCTTGCACGCGGCCCCGCCAGGTGTGACCCCCAGCTCCCCATATCCCATACGGTCTTCTGAACCCACCAGGAGTGATTGCTGAGTGCTGAGCCAGGAGTAAAACTCGTGAGCACGAAATGGGTGTGGCCCTCAAACAAGTAAACAGCAAAATTCACCACTGTCATTGTCACTGTCATCCTGTTGCTCATTGATTTGCTCGGGCGGGCACCAGTAACGTCTCCATTGTGAGACTTGTTGTTACTGTTTTTGGCATATCGAATACGCCACAGGGAGCTTGCCAGGCTCTGCCGTGCGGGCGGGATACTCTCGGTAGCTTGCCGGGCTCTCCGAGAGGGGTGGAGGAATCGAACCCGGGTCGGCCGAGTGCAAGGCAAATGCCCTCCCCGCTGTGCTGTGGCCCCAGCCCCATCCCTGACAAAGAAACAGACACCACAAGCAATGAAAAGTGATGAAGCAGGACTCCATCTGGGGGTCCCTGAGGCCCCAGCAGTAACCTGAGCCTGCGGAGGCTCTCCCCGTCTTTCCTTGCGACAAGCCCACCAACCCCCACCGCTGCCGCACTGGCTCCCCATCCCGGGGGCCCCAGCAGGAAACCCCGAGAGGTGAAGATGGAGCATGACAACACTCACTGCGCTGCAGGGACCCCAAGGGTGGCACAGGAGCCATCCAGCTCGGGGGCAGGACACCCGCCCGCATGGCACGGCCCATAGAGCCAGGGCACCGCAAGTCCAGGGGCTGGGTGCCCGCGTGGCATGGCTCCTGGTGCCAGGGCACCGTCAGCCCAGGGTCTGGGCACCCGCGTGGCACGGCTCCTGGTGCCGGGGCACTGTCAGCCCAGGGGCTGGGTGCCCGCGTGGCATGGCTCCTGGTGCCAGGGCACCGTCAGCCCAGGGTCTGGGCACCCGCGTGGCACGGCTCATGGTGCCGGGGCACCGTCAGCCCAGGGGCTGGGCGCCCATGTGGCACGGCTCATGGTGCCAGGGCACCGTCAGTCCAGGGGCTGGGCACCCGCGTGGCACGGCTCCTGGTGCCGGGGCACTGTCAGCCCAGGGGCTGGGCGCCCGTGTGGCACGGCTCCTGGTGCCGGGGCACTGTCAGCCCAGGGGCTGGGCGCCCATGTGGCACGGCTCATGGTGCCACCATGGCGGCGCGGGCACTGTGGGAGGAAGGCCCTTGAGCCGCCTCCAGCCGTGGGCTCCGTGGGTGGTTTCCCTCTGTGCGGCTTTTGCTCCAGTTCACAGGCGTTCCTTAAGAGCCCCCCTCCGGGCTGATTTATGGGGGGAGGTTTTACGGGTCCCGAGGAGAGGGGGAGACGGTGCCGGCAGGCGCGGCGAGGCGGGGCCGGGCGAGGGGCCAGGGGAGCTGCGCTAGGGGTGTCCCGGGGAGCCTGCAGAGCACCTTCGGGTGGTCGGGGCACGGGGACGGGGACCCCCGAGGAGGGGAGGGCGAGTCAGAGGAGCGGGCGCCCGGGGGAGGGGGAGTCCAGACTGGGGGCAGTGCACGGGGCCCACCCCAGGGGAGCCCCCTCGCTCTGTGCTCTCCATCCACCACTGGCCGCAGGGGCCCCTGGACTCCAGCCGCCCTCCCCAGCCCCGACAGCGCCCAGGACTAGGGGCGGGGGAGGCCAGGCCCCACCCCCGTGACCCCACAGGAAGGACTTGGGGAGGCTGTGGGCAGGGCCTGGCATGTGGCCCCGGGGCCCTGGCATACCTAGGCAGACCTTGGCCACGGCCCACGGGAAACCTCTCGGGTGGAAGCGATGTCCCCGGGGCCGATCGCCCCCTCCAGGTCTGACACATGGCCGGTCCCTGGGGTCTCTGAGTGACCACCGGGCAGGGCCAGGCGCCATCTGCTGCCCTCAAAGGCCAGAGTCAGACATCCACGGTCCACGGTCAGACCCCGCGGCCGCGGGAGACGTGTGGCCTTGAGGGACTGCACCCGTCTCCCCGGGGGGCCGTCGGGAGGACCAGACGGTCCACGTGACACAGCAGTCAGCAGCGTCCACGGGAGACGGACGCAGCCCCCACCCACAGTGGCTCTGGCAGAAAGGCGCCCCGGGGGGCTGTGGCCAGGCACACCGACACCCCACAACACCCGACGCAGCAGCACCCCCCCCCCAGGCCTCCGTGAAGTCCCCGGACCCGGGCCACGGGCTCCGCCATCCAGCCACCACCACGACGCTCAGCCTCACGGCCAGAGCAGCCGAGAGCCACTGGCAAGAAGGTTCTCGCGGTGCCAGAGCGATAGCTCAGCGGGGAGGGTTTGCCTTGCACGCGGCCGACCCGGGTTCGATTCCCGGCATCCCATATGGTCCCCTGAGCATCGCCTGGACAATTCCTGAGTGTAGAGCCAAGAGTAGTTCTCGTGGCTGGCATGCAGCAGGTGAGGCCCAAGCACATGGGTGAGAGCTGCCCACCCAGGACAGAGGCACCCAGCCCCCCCCACCCCCGGCGGCCTGTGCCCCTGGGCGCTGTGGGTCCGCCCAGACCCTCCAAGTCGGGATCACCTCCCCAGCACTGGGCACATGGGACAGAGGACACGAGGCGGGGGGGGGGGCAGGGGGTGTGAGGGGTGTGAGTTTCAGACTCAGTCTCCTCATCTGTCACCTGGGCCCAAGAGTGGCACCAGCACCCACAGAGTGGAGGGTGGGCAGGGCGCGGGCACCCCGGGGAGGGGCGCTGGGGTCGTCTCTGAGCTCAGCCCGCTCCCGGGAAGCAGAGGGCGCCTGACTTTGAGGAGCTGAAGGGCACGGGCTCTGTGCAGAGTCTGTTTGGGGTCGGGCGGGTGACACGCAGGCCAACGTGAGTCATGTTCTATCGCAAATAAAAATCGGCCCATGAATATACATAATCCCCAAGGTAATTCTCCCAATCTCACCGCGGTAATGGAGCCACCCTCGCTCGCCGAGGCATGAATATTTACCGTCCTCTGGCTTTACTGCGCTCGATCTGGGTTCAATTTTGCAAATTAAAATGAGGGCTGTGTGGATAGAGAGATTACAGGCGGCCTCCCGAAGCCGGCTGTCCGCGGCCAGGGGGAGCCGGCCCCTGCCCCCGGCCCAGGCCTGCCGCCCGCGCGAGGGGGAAAAAAATGGGACGAGGGGTGGCAGGTGGGTCAGGCCCGGGGGACTCTCCCGAGGGGGCAGCGAGGCGGCGTTTCCGGCCGAGCCCCGGCTGGGGGGAAGGTGGGGCAGTGACCGGGCCCTGCTCGGGACCCCACACGGGCTCCTAGTGAGCAGGGGGCCTTGCCCCGAGAGAAGACGCAGGGACAGACGCCGCCGGCCTCCCCCGGGGGGGACGCCCCACAAGGTGCCTGCACGCATGCCCGTCTCCCCCCCGCCCTCCGCCCCCCAGAAGGGCCCGAGTGGCTTGGCAGGGACGATGGTGACGGACACTGGTGGGCATCCAGAGTCCGGCGGGGCCCCCCACACCTCACCCCGGCCCCTCCCGGGGCTCCTGCTGGTGGGAGGTGCGGGAGGGGGCGCGGCTAGGTGGGGGTCCGGGCCGGGCAGCTGCTGGCCGCGTGCGCACTGGGACATCTGTCTGCCCAGCAAGGCCTGGTTCCCTGGAAACCACCGCCGGATAGAAAGTCACTTAATCTGCCTCGGCTCACCCCGGGTCCTCCAGGCCGGGTGGAAACCGCCGGCAGGGAGCCAGCCACCCCCCCAGGCTTCCGGAGGGCGGCGCCCCCAACCCCCGAGCCCCGGGGACCTCTGCGCACCCAGCTTGATGGCGGGAGGGGGGGCCGGGGAAATCTGCAGGGGGATGTGTGCGCTGGGCCCTGGGCTGGGCAGGGCCGTGCAGGTCAGCGGCGGAGAGAGCAGATTGGACGGAAGAGGGGGTGCACGAGGAGGCCCGGCTGTGCACAGCGGCAGTGGGCAGGCCTGCCAGGGGGGCGTTCCCCCGGGACGGGAGAATGGGGGGGTGCGTCCTGCGGGGTGAGGGGCATCGAGGCAAAGCTGGGAGACGCCTCCCCCCTGTGGGGCCCAGTGGGGCCGGGGTGGAGAAGGAGCCTGAGCCTCACTCACCAACAACAGGCCTCGGAGTCTGTTATCGGGGGGCGCCTGAGGGGACCCTGTGACTGGGGGGGAGGGGGGAGGCGGGGCCAGAGCAACCGCACAGCGGGGACGGCGCTTGCCTTGCACTCAGCTGACCCAGGTTCGATCCCCCGCATCCCAGATGGCCCTGGAGCACTGTCAGGAAGGAGTAGTCCCTAAGCGCAGAGGAGTGACCCCTGAGCACTGCGGGGCTGGGCCCCACTCAAGACAAATAGGCAGAAGCCACACGGTGGGCCCCTAGAACTGTGGCCCACCAGCCACGGGTGGCTCAGGGGGACCAGGTCAGCCGCCCCAGGCCCCCGCAGGCTGAGCACGTGCCACGCCCCCGGGCCCGCCCCGGGCCCACGGGCCTGAGACCAAAGGGTTACTGGCGGCTCCGAGCCCGCGGCCCGGCCTCACTGGACGGCTTCTATTTTTCTTTCTGCTTCTTTAAGGCCCAGATGTGTTCCTGCACATCAAAAGAGAGCAACTTATAAAGTTAAACTAAATCAAGGGCTTTTGTTCCGAGGCATCGTTGCTGAACT